>NW_020664456.1:2404687-2487775 GCF_002925995.2 Terrapene triunguis | reverse complement strand
ATCCGAAGAAGTGAGGTTTTTACTCACGAAAGCTTATGCCCAAATAAATCTGTTAGTCTTTAAGGTGCCACCAGACTCTTAAATATAAGGTTATTTTTTTCTGAAATGATGGCACTGGAAGGAACACAGAGAACCTTTTGTATTCCCCTTCTATGTCACAGCAGAAGATCTGAACTGCACAGTGAATGACCAATAGATGTCTTTTATTAAGTGTTCTGCGCAGGCCAACTCTTGACCAGAGATAGATATCCTTCCCACTGCCAGTGTGAACAACCAACCCAGGCCCACTGGGAAGTTAACATAGGTGAAAAAAAGGAACTTTAAGTCCACCTATTCCAAAGATGTTCTTGCTAATTGCCCTGTGAATATAGAGAGAAGAGTAACATTATACACCTCAACAATGAAAAGTGATGCCAGAAGTTTAAAGGAGGAATTTACTGCATGAGAGCTTGACCATTGGAGTATTTTTCAAATATTGGTTTCAAGCTGTTGTGGAAGCCATAGCCCTCCCTTTGTCATGGAGGATAGCAGGAACAAAGCCCTGGCTGGGATGATGTAGTTGGGGATTGGTCCTGCTTTGAGCAGGGGACTGGACTAGATGACCTCCTGAGGTCTTTTCCAACCCTAATATTTTATGATTTCATGATTCTAACACACCGCCTCCTTCCTTTATTTTTTTCTAGTCTTCACCCTGTCCTAGAGTCACATTTCCACCCTTCCCATTAGCAGCCTGTCTCTGTTTCTTTCTCTCCTTGGTGTCATAAATAAGATCAAAAGGCCTGGGCATCCATTTCACCTCCCCATGGTGCCATTGGCTCAACCTCCCTGGAGTTGTTTACTTCGTCTGAAAAACACTTCTTTGCCTGCTTCAGAAATGACCACCCCAGAGTTAGATTCCAATCCAAACCACCTACCCCCCTTCATGGATTCCTAGAGAGTTGGGCCAGAAAACACCACTTGCTTCAGCCAGCCTTCTGGATTTAGCTCTACATCTAATTCTCTCATACACCGTATCTACAGGAATGATGCTGCGACCGCCTCCCTTGGCTTTCCATTCCATTGGCTTCCTACTGTACCAGGGAAAGAGAACCTAACAGAAGCCATTCCTTGGTGGATTATTTTTTGTACACATTGTAGCTGAAATTTGGAGAAACAACCGAGATATGTTGCCAAAATGTCTACATTAGACAGGACCGGGGTGCTGAGATCCAGCTGTGAAAATGTACAATGTATTTCATCACAAAGACCTTCCCAAAGAGAATCTGGATTGTGCTATTTGCAGCTTCACAGAGAGAGTTGGCATGAAGAGGATTTTTCCAGTATTTTCCCAGCAGGGTCCAGTGGCTTGTAGAGAGGTTCCAAAAAGCCCCATGATTGATGCATGAGTATGTGTAAGAGGGGAAAAAATCTCACTGCTTCTTCACCTCTAATTCCCACAGATTTGCAGGCTTCATAACAAAGCATGCTGGAAGTAACCACATTTCCTCTCTTGGACATCTCAGTGCTCCATTCTAGTATCTGAGCACCTTCCAGAAGCTCATTAAAAGATGTGACAAACATCTATTGCGTGTGCACTAGGGCCCTTAGATCTGGTGTAATTTTTTTTGCTCTATCTGTCTTATAAATTATGCGTACTCTGCTATGTGTGTTTATATTAGAAAAGGCAGGTCAGAGAAGTGTGCCTTGCACTGAGAGAGGCAGGTGGAAAGGTTTGTGGTGCTTCTTAGGTCAGATGTTCATGCCACAGCCTTGAACCAGTCTGAGAAAATGGTCTCCATGGTGGCTGGGAGTTGGAGGTATTGACCAGGGTCTTTCTCCAGGATCATTATGTGCTCATTTAGAGCTGCTGGGCCCAGACTGCTGAGTGCCTCGAAGATAAGGATCAAGAGCTTGGACTTGATATTGCATGAAAAGCTGATGCATCTGAGAAAATTCATTTCAAAGCCTTATAAGCAAGTGAAAATGGCAAAAGGTCACCCCGGGGCAAATTTAGGGTTTTGCTTGTAAAAAACAAACAAACAAATAAACAAAACCTTTCATCGTGTTTTGCAATGAAAATCTGTGTGTGTTGGAGCAAACTTTACCCTAAATCAAATTAGCTGAGTTCCTATGATTAGTTGTAAAGCAAAGCAACAACAACAAAAAAATCTCTGCCCAGCTGTAATCAGTCTCCATGTTAGCTACAAAATAAGACTTCAGAGGGGATGGGCTAGGTCAGGGGAATGGTAATAGGATACAGAACCTTTCACCTTGAGGTCAACAGGTCAAATCCATCCCAGCTTGGTAGTGACCAAAAGTTATCAAATGTCCTTTCAGATTCTCAGAGGAAAATGGCCAAGTGTTGCTTAAATTCCCACCATCTGGAAGCTGTTCATTGTCCTATATTAAATGAATAGATGGTCTCAGTTGAGCTACGTGTCAGAACAATGGTGTTGAGCACAATGCCCAGATAGCTAGAATAGTTTACATCACAAAAATCACCATCACCATGGGCACTAATTTGCCTCCTTGTTGGCAGTCCCAGGAGAGAGGTCCAGGACTAAATTGGCCACCGTGATTGGCTTACCCTCTAACTCCTGATGTGGTCCCTTGGGGTCGTCACCGAGACTCACAGGTAGCTTGCATTGCTGTTGCTCGTGCGGTGCACAGTCCGTGGATATTTCAATAGATGAGTGGGATTGTCCACATTCAAGGGCCCTATGCTGGCATGAATAAAAGCTACATCCAGGTCCAAGGAGCAAAGTTACACAAATAAACTAAGCGCAAACAGTGAGAAACGGAGAAAAAAAAATCAGACTGTACTGAACAAGTATCAGTCATACAAATCTGTTGAAAGATGTTCTGAGTTACACACGTGCCCTATACATGAGACGTAGCTCCAGGTGATCCATTAAGTGAGTGGAAGGAGCAGTGTGCAAAGTAAAAGAAAGTATACGCTTCTTTTCCTCTGACATAAATCATAGTGTGTATTTCCGCCCCCCCCTCCCCACCGGGCAAGGTGAAAGACTGATTTTGCCCAGTGTACAACTGCATATATCTTAGCTTCGGATTTTGAAGGAAACGGCACAATTTATGAATTATGTGACGTGTTATGGTGTCAGTTTTAGCAAATACAGTGATACCCTTCCTTTATCCCTTGGGCACTTCTCTCATATGCCATCCCTTCTTCCTGACTGCTGCTTAGCAATATATGTAAGGTACATGGATTTTCTTTTTATCTTTCTTCTCAAGTGATTTTAGTACTAGTGAAAGCGGCAGCCTATTTAGGATTAGTGGGTGGAGCCAATCAAAGCAACTGAAAGCCCAGCCCATTCGGCGAGGGCATGGCCACAGAGCCCAGATAACAGCTGAGGCCAGGGGATAAAAATGAACAAACAGAAATGTGGGTGCATGTCCTAGGGACAAACTGAGGAACTAGACTGGGGTACTGAACAGAGAACCCCAGACAATGTTCAGCTCTGGACCATAAAGTCCTCTTACCCTCCATAGAACACGTAACAACTGAGCAGTAATGGTGCAAGCCTCCTAGCCACACCACACGGTTGGCATCTTGCTTGGCAATCTGAGCGGAGAGACCAAGGATTTAGTGGGCCTGGAATATGAAATAATCTCTCATCCACAGAGTCACTACTGGTGTAATGGTATGGAGGAGCTTCCGCCGTTGGCATTCCCGACCTGAGCTCAGACTGGCCTCTTACACAAACACTAACGCCGAGTTCTGGTTTAATTAAAAGAATAAAACAATTCCTGAATTGGATTTTCAACCAAGTTTTGATTGGAAAGTAAAATAACAATGACTTGCCATCCTGATCATTTCTGTCGTCTTTCTGGCATGCACACACGATGGCTTTATAGCTCCTCCCCCAAATCTCCAAGCACTTCACCTATTGAGGCCTCCCAGCACCCCTGTGAGGGAGGCAAGTCTTATTGCAGCTATTGTATAGGTCGGGAAACGGAGGTGCAAGGCAATGAAGTTACCCACAAGGAATCCTTGCCCCGAGGTCAAAGTCATCCCTAGTGGAATTATAACAATGACGAATTGGACCCCAGTCCTGTTCCTAAACCACCTGACCCTTTAACATTTCTATTGTTGTAGTTCTAGAAGCCACCCCATTGTACTAGGTGCTGTACAATCGTATTGCAAATGGCAGTTCCCGCACAAAGATCTTACATGCTTCACTTCTTTATAGACCGTAGAATCCTATTAAATTTAAATATTTATTTTGCTGTACAAAACCTCCACTTTAAGCCTAGCCCATAGTGAAGCTATAGCTTGCACGGAGCAATGAACTGAAACCATCTGAGACGCCGTCATGAACCGTCTTTCTCTGTATGCAAGTTCATTGTAAGCAAACTCACTGTGCCTCTGAGATTTCATAAACAGCGTTATTCGGATACCTTATTAATACATTATTAATCGTGACTCCTACAATCTACTCTCTCATTGAGATCAATTATTCAATTACCTGTGAAAGCTTCCAGGCATAATCAACCGTGCACAAATTTATACGCGGTGCTGGCTGCCAGGCGGTCTGCTTAGCCGGGAGTTTGGTACCATCACTTTGTTTTGAAATCCCTTTCCTGCCATTTCCCTTTCCACTGAATCTCCTACTCCGCTGAGTCAGCTCTGCGGAAGCTACGCACCTGTCAATCACTGAAAGCAAAGGCTCCCTCAGAAAATCTGGCACAGTTGAGCAGTAGGAGTTTGTTATATTGAGTTGATGCCTGTATCTTAGCTACCTATATTTTAGCCGCCATTTCTTTCTCCCAATTTCAGTTTCCTCCTCCGAAGGGATTGCTTTCTGCTCCTGTACAGTACTTCAGCATTGGATGTGGAGTCGTTTTCAGGATTTCTTATAACTGTTTTAAAGGAACATAGTCAAGATCTAAATCAAAAATTCAAAGCAACGTCTTAGCTAGGTCATTTATATCCTCTTAGATTATTACAATTGAAAGAGCCATTAAAATCAGGCTCGCTGCAATACATTTATTATTATTTAATTGGATGGCTTTTGCTCCAATGTTATAAAAACATCTTAAGAGAAAGTCTCTGCCCCGAAGAGCTTACAGTCAGAAGAGACAAAAGAGACAAAGGCTGGGAGGGAAAACAGAGGGGAAGTAAATAAGCCAAGATCTCACAGAGCTGAGTATAGAGGAGATCTAAGTCCTAATATAGTGGCCTCTCCCTTGGACCACACGGCTACATGATGAGCAAATATGCCGTTTGCTTATGTTTTGTATGTCACCTTGTTTGGATAGTGAAACAAGGCTGGACAGCCAGGGCCGGCTCCAGCTTTTTTGCGCCCCAAGCGGCGAAGGAAAAAAAAAAAAGATAAAGCCGCGATCGGTGGCACTTCTGCGGCTGCTCTACCGCGCTGCTTCATTCTTCGGCGGGAATTCGGTGGCCGATCCTTCCCTCCAAGAGGGACGGAAGGACCCGCCGCCGAATTGCCACCGAAGACGGGGACGTGCCACCCCTTTCCATTGGCCGCCCCAAGCACCTGCTTCCTGTGCTGGTGCCTGGAGCCGGCCCTGTGGACAGCTTTACTTTCTGATTCTAGTCAGTTTCACTTTCTGGCTGTGTGTGCTGATGTCCCGTGAGTTTTTCAACCTCTAGATGTCACTCTGTATTTTCCAGAGTTCCTGTGGTCCCTGGTACATAAGGGAGACAAATCTGGGACTCAAGCTGTGTGGAAGCCTGTTTGTTTCTTTGTGACTGTTTTCTCTAATAAATACCTTCTTCTTATGAAGGACTAAGATTCCATACATCATGCCATGCACAATGTTATTCTGTGTGGGTTTCAAACACTGCAAGGACATGTTTACATGCTCAAGAAAACTGATTATCTTAGGAAGAACATAGCATGGAAACCTTTCTATTCATGTATCAGAGGAGTAGCCGTGTTAGTCTGGATCTGTAAAAAGCAACAGAGCATCCTGTGGCACCTTTAAATCTAACAGATGTATTGGAGCATAAGCTTATGCATACATCTGTTAGTCTTAAAGGTGCCACAGGACTCTCTGTTACTTTCTATTCATGTAAGGTTTTTAAAACCTAAATTTTGTGCCTGAGCTAAGGTGAAATTCACCTGGCTCTAAGGCTTAAGTGGGATTTAAGTGTGTCATAAGGCCTGTACTAACCCTCCACACAGTGGTGAATTTTACCCTAATTAGCAATCTGATTAAAGTCTTACTAGGAAGAAATTTCAACTTAGAGAACCACAAATTTCAGTGAAACTGAACCTCATCTTCTCCTTGCAGCCTAGAGCACAGACCTCTTCTAGGCTGATGCCAGGATGAGATGAAATGTGTATCACCACATGACAGACCAGCTGAACCCCAGAAGGCTTGTAAAGTGCTTTGGGATCCCTTAATATGATAAAACAATGAGGAGTCCTTGTGGCACCTTAGAGACTAACAAATTTATTTGGGCATAAGCTTTCGTGGGCTAAAACCCACTTCATCAGATGCAAGGAGTGAAAAATACAGTAAGCAATATGTATATTACAGCACATGAAAAGTTGGGAGTTGCTTAAGGCAACTCCCATCTTTTCATGTGCTGTAATATATATACTATAATTAATATATATAATATATCATGCATCTTATGAAGTGGGTTTTAGCCCACAAAAGCTTATGCCCAAATAAATCTGTTAGTCTCTAAGATGCCACAAGGATGCCTCGTTGTTTTTGCTGATACAGACTAACAAGCCTACCACTCTGAAACTTAATATGATAGATAGCACATGAATTTAAGATGTTTGCAATTATTCCTGTTATGTATTATTATTCATTACTAGTCCTGTTCTAATTACCATTAATCTTGGAGCAGCTGGGGGTTAGTGGAGTTACTTCTCTGTGTGCTTTCACAGGATGAACCTTGTGTTGTAGAAGACTAGGGCAGGGTGACCTAAAGATCCCATCTCCCACCCGATACACACAACTGCGTTTGCGGTGTAGCTCAAAGGCTGGTCCAGCAAGAGTTTTACCTGATTAAGGACCTCAGAATTTGATCGTAGGTGCTGGAAATAGGGGTGCGGGGAGGAGGGGGTGCTGCAGCACCCCTTGATTTGAAGTGATTTCCATTTTATACAGGATTTACAGTTTGGTCCAATGGCTCACAGTACCCCACTATAAAATTGTTCAAGCACCCCTGAATTTGATTTCCCAGTTAGAAACCTTGAAACAGGTTTATTCTGTGTCTCTGTGGGCAACCCCTCTGACCTGCTCATTGTGCTATTTAATTTCAATTCTATTGGTAACCGCAGAGATGCAGCTCACGATTATATCCCTAAGGAGCTCCCATTCATCTCACAATCCAGTTCAAAACTTCTTGGCTTGTTTTAAAAACTTTCCTGGACTTGCTTTAGCCAACCTGACAGACCTTGCCTCTTTCTCTCCTCTGCCCTTTCTGATGCAACTGCTCAC
Source organism: Terrapene triunguis (assembly GCF_002925995.2). NCBI lineage: Eukaryota > Metazoa > Chordata > Testudines > Emydidae > Terrapene > Terrapene triunguis. The sequence continues at coordinate 2,480,347 of NW_020664456.1, read as the reverse complement.
CTAATCGTGGCCTGTACTACATCCCTTCTTGCAACCTTATGGTACAAGAGCCTTCTCCTACAAGTAATGCTATCTGCAAGAGCCTTTCTTATATCTGTGTCTTATCATTCTCCATCGCTCTTCATATGCCATCTGAAAACATATCTTTCGTTCCTTGCCTGTGCCTGTTAATGTATCTTCCCCTATTGATATTATATGGTAGTCACAATACAATGTGTTTGCCCCACAGTTTTCTCTAATTTCTACCACTTAGGCCTTATCTACTAGGAAAATTACCCATTGCTGACAACTGGTGTCAACAACAGTTCCACCTGAGCTGGTACTGAATGCAACTTAGCGACAAACATAGCCGAAGTTAAGCATGATCAGCGCTGTTTCAGGAACCGCTGCTTGCTCCAAACTGGCTTTAACCAGCTATGCATCCGAAGAAGTGAGGTTTTTACCCACGAAAGCTTATGCCCAAATAAATCTGTTAGTCTTTAAGGTGCCACCAGACTCCTTGTTGTTTTTATAGATACAGACTAACACGGCTACCCCCTGATACTTGGCTTTAACCATCGTTTTCTGGCACCTGTTGTCAGCAATGGTTAATTTTCTCAGGCCATGCAGTCCACCATCTTGTTATTTTTAATGCTATGAATCATTTTGGGCTGTGTTCTGTCCAAATAAGGGCCTAGTGCTGCAAACACAAGCCAGCATAGTGCTTTACCATCATTAGTATTGCCACTCACGTCAATGGTAGTAAACACCTTCCCAGCCAGTAAGTGATGGAAAGTGTTGAAAACTTGGAAACCATTCAGAAAAGAGCTACAAGAGTGATTCGAGGCCTGGAAAACCTGCCATATAGCAAGAGACTTAATAAGCTATTGAAGATAAGGTTATGGGGTGACCTGATCACCATCTACAAGTATCTACTTGGGGAAGAGATTTTTGGATAGCTTGTTAAATGAATAGAAAAAGTCACAATGCGAGCCAATGGTTGTAATCTGAAACGAATCCAATTGATATTTGAAATAAGGTGCAAAATTTTAACGTGGAGGGTAATTAACCATGGAACAACTGGCCTAGAGACATAGTGAGTGCTCCATAACGTGCAGTCTTTAAGCCAAGATTGGATATCTTACTTAAAGAAGTGCTGTAGCTCAAACAGAAGTTATGATCTTGATGCACCAATTATTAGCTGAGGGTCAATGGCCTGTTATGCAGGAGGTCAGGGTAGAGGAGCACAGGGGTCCCTTCTAACCTCAGTATCTATATGAATCTATCAAGTGTTTGCAGCACCAGGCCTGTAAGTTGTATCACACTATGCAAGTTACTCCGTGCTTATTTTTCCTAAAGGCCTGGGAAAATGCAGTCCTGATATTTCCTTCCCTGTCATATATTTACTTGTAAGAGGCCAGCACCATGATTACATGGGAGGGGGAAAAAAAACAATTATAACGATAAAAGAAAGGCACCCGTGATGTATAAAATATCAGCCGTAGACCTTCTCCATTTGAATTTAATTTAATAAAAGCAGTGAATCTATTTATTTTTACCAGTTCAATTTTAAAAAAAATAGACTTAAAATATTTTTCTTTAGATTTGTGGCTCCAGCAGCTGCAACTGAAACCAGCAATCAGAGAAGCCCCTTGTTTTTATTGGAGCTGAAGTGCCTCGTTGAAAATGGATTGGATTACGGGGATCAATCAGCGGCAGGTTGAGGAGGCTGAGGGAACTGTGCCAGCATAACAGCTGCCAAGAGAAGCGAAAATCCTAGAGCTAGCGGCGGGTCCTAATGTACTGGAAAATCCATTGTTTTACAAAGAGTTTTGGAGATAGGAAGTGGATTGAATTGCAGAAGGGTGCAAAAAATAATAATTCCACCCCAAAACTTCCTTTGTTCCATTGCATGTGACTGGAAGGAAAACAAACTCCATGGCTATGTTGACTGCATGTATTTTCAGCCAGGGACAGGAGATAAAAATACCCATCATCCTGGGGCATAACTTGGAAAACGAGAGGTGCTTTGGGTTTCCATAGCGATCTGTTCAAGGTTTGAAAACGATACAAAGCCCTGATCCTGTCAGGCATCAGGCTCTTCTGAAGAGGAGCTGAGAGCCATCAAGTCCAGCTGAAATTAATGGGAGTTTACAGTGTTGAGGGCCACTCGGTAGGTATGGAGCACTGTCAAAGAATCGGGCCCTAATTAATTTCAGAATGGATTGAGACACTCAGGGCTTGTCTACACTTACCGGAGGGTCCGGCGGCAGGCAATCGGTTTTCTGGGATCGACTTATCGCGTCTAGTGAAGACGCGATAAAATCGATCCCTGATCGCTCTGCCGTCGACTCCGGAAATCCACCGCGGCAAGAGGCGGCAGCGGAGTCGACGGCAGCGCGGCAGCGGTCGACTTTCCCCCGTCCTCACAGCCAGGTAAGTCGACCTAAAATACGCAACTTCAGCTACGGTATTCACGTAGCTGAAGTTGCGTATCTTAGGTCGGATCCCCGCTGTAGTGTAGACCTAGCCTCAGTTCCAAACTAGACAACGGAACTGGTCAAATTATGAGTTGAGAATAATAGTAGGTCAGAATATTCGTACGTAAACAGAGATAGAAAGACAGAAAAAGGTGCTAAGTTAATTTATCTGTTTTAAAACCTATCCTGATTTCCATGATTATAATAGTTATTTGTAACTATTCATCAGATAGTATGAATGAACAATTTTTAGCCGACTCATTGCTTGCAACTGTTCTTCACTTGTCAACAGAATGGAAAGTCCATTTCACGGTGGATTTCAAAATGTATTTTCATTCCAATTTGAAATACAAAACAAGTATTTCAAAATTCTTTGCAAAAGAATCGCCTGGGGGGAAAATCGTGTCAGATCAGTCAGAATGTTTTGTTTTGACAACATTGAAATGCATGGTTTTTATTTAGACTTTTTAAATTTGATATTACAAAGATAATATAATACTCCCCCCAAAAAAGTTCAAAACGAAAAGGTGTTTTGAATGGAAAAATCGTTCTGCAAATGTTAAAATGACACATTTCGATATTGTAGGAACTCCTGACCCTTCCTTTTCCAAAATGACTTTTGGACAAAATCACCTCAAATTGGTGAGGCGTTTAGATTTCAGCGGAATTCTATTTTCTGTCCAAAACCCATTTCCTCAAATTTTTCCCACCAGCTCTATTAGATTCCCATTAGAAGGAAGTGGGGAGTGTTCTGCAGATGGAAGACCCAGGAGGGAATGCCTCATCATTCAATAGTGATTCAATCCCCTTGCACCATTTAAATCCCATAGAAGCCCCCAGAACACAGCTACGTACTCCTTATGTAATAACTTGCACCACAGATCACCAGAAAGGTTTGAAACCAGGATCTCCAACACCAAAATACAGACCTCTACCACTGGTTATAAAGGAGTTGCTCCACAAACTGGCAGCAACAGTAAACTGTTGTCCTCTGTGTGGACTATCTGCTATAGGAGGGGATGAAACACACTTTACAAGAATATTACACACAGTCCTTGTGTAGCCCTCTGCACAAGGGTGAATTTCACCCAGTATCCATTGACCCCCACTGTCACTTGATGAGGGAAGGCCCCTAGTTTGGTTATAAGACAAGGCATCTGGGCCCTGGAGGGGAAGCCTGGGTGAGTCAGGCCTGAGAGTCCATCAGGAAAGAAGCAGAGATGAAGTGCACAAGCACAGATTTGCACAAGCACCTACACAAGCACGGACGTGAGACCCTCTGGGGACCAGCCAACACCCTACCCCCACTTCCACCTGTTTTTCTGAAGGTTCCAAACCTTTTTGGAAAGTCAGGTTTAGGGCCCAAGTATTTCAGCAGCTCCTATTTGCCTTGCTTCTCAAGCCTAAAAGGCTGAGCAGCAGCGAGTTTCCCATCCTCTTTCTAAGAGAGAATGCAAAATATGTATCCACGTTATTTTAATTTTGCTAACAAAGTCGACTTTATGTTGAAAGATTGAATTCATGTCGCATTGGCTTGACTGGAAACATGACTTGCTTATGTGTTGTAGGATGAATAGTGTTTTAAGTGACTCTTCAGTGTCTCCCATGATAAGGTCTTAAACATTCAGAGGTACAACAAACCAGTGATTTAGATGAAGAAGTTTCTTGCTGGGGGAAATAGACCACTGGAATTTAATGGAAGGAGTCACTAATTTTTTACTCCAGAGGAAGTACTGATGAGGTGACTGGAAACTGGATAGCTAGCTAGATTTGACTTCCAGTTATCAGACGTGTTCCTTTTGCACCATCTCATTCATCATTGTTCTGACTGGGATCTCCCACTCTCCATTTCCCTCGTCTCTCCTGAGAATTAGGTTTGGCTAGTGGACAGCTAGATCGCACCTGAATGTATTCTACTGCAAAGCAGAGACCATGTCTGTTTACAATGGCTGATTGATAACATACATAAATCCAGCCATCACCTAAGAACCGTCTTGCATCAAGCACACTGGACTGACAGTAACAGATAGTCCTGATTTCAAGAGGGTGGATTCTTTATTATGTAACAGGGGGGTTACGGTGAGTAGTTTACCCCCACCTGAGAGAATAAAAGCCTGTTGCTCTTCCAGAGATATACTCTGTGATTTTCACTGACTAACTGCACTAGAGTCTCGACGCTATTTATTTGTCTAACTCCTCTTTAAATGATACAGTGGCTGGTGTTCGACCCCCCGCCCCTTTTTCCAGTTTGCCTTGCCAGCTCCCTGCAGAGTTTCTAATGCTTTCTTCCATTGTCTATGTTGGCTCTGAAGATTTGCAGGGCTGACCTGCCAAGTCAAGTCACCTGGGGATGTTTGCACCTTCCAAATCATCCCAGCAACCCCTCTGCCCATGCCGGGACAGCCGTATTCTTTGTGGCTTCTCAGAAAAGCAAAGTATCAACCCAGGGCACGGTTAGAAAGGCATTGGTTGTCTTACAGTGCCGGGTTAGGCTTAAGCAGAAGACAGACAAGTGCTAATGTGGAGCTTCCCTATGAGCAGAGGGGAAGGTCCCTCAAACCATAAGGCCACCACTCGCAGTTTGGGTTTGAAAAGTCACAGTTTGGGTTCACAAACAGGTCAGCCCTTCCCACAGCAAACTCCTCTGGAGAGGGCTAAGCAGGAGGCAATATCTGTGAGGCTTCCCTTGCAGAGCGGAGCGGGCTCTGCCTCAGCTCAGGGAGTCGCTGGCCTGGCACACAAACCCCTCAGCCCCCGAGGCATCCTCAGGAAAGCAGGGCACTCTGCCCTGACTCCATGCTTTTGACTGCCTGACCTCTCACCCCTGCCCCGTTTCTGGAAGCACAGCTTCAGTGGAGTCAAGCTACCAGGGCCCCCTGTTCCCCCATGCCCCGCCTCATAATGGATTCCTGGTGCCGATGGGGCTCTGCATTGTCCAGGCTGTGTTGCCTTTCTTAGAGGTATCCATGAGGGCGGGTAGGGGGAAAGCTTGTGTCCGCTGGCCTCGCTCCCACCCAACGCTGGGTCATCCTCTTCCCACCCCCAGCCAGCCTAGTTCTCCCCTACAAGGACCCAAGTGGGAGGAGACCATGTCAGCCCCAGGCAGGAGGCTCCTGGTCCCTTCAGAAGAATGCTTTCCCCACTGAGCCGTTTCAGACCCTGCCTGCCCAGCTCACAGAGAGTGGGATTCACAGGCTCTACCATTGCTGCTGCCCCACCCCCAGCTCACACCCCACCCGCACAGTCTTTTCTGACTGGAAGGGAGGGGTGAAATGCTCTGTCTACCCACACACCTCGGTCTCGACGGCTTCAGCTAGCTTGCTGCAGCCATGTTGTGAGGGTGAGGCATGTGGGTGCGGAGCAGAGGTGAAAGTAAGCCGGTACGGTACTGCATACCGGCAAGAGCCGCTATGCCGTGCCAGACCGGACTGGCTTCTCCGGCAGTGATTTAAAGGGCCCAGGGCTCCAGCCGCTGTGGGGAGCCTGAGGCCCTTTAAATCGCCACTGGAGCTCTGGCAGCAGGGTACCGGCGGCAGGGCTCCTGCGGTGATTTAAAGGGCCCGGAGCTCCACGGCGGCCAGAGCCCCGGGCCCTTTAATTCGCCCCTGAGCCCCGGGGCTCCCAGCCGCCTCTGCAGCTGGTAGCTCCGGGGTGATTTAAAGGCCCTGGGGCTCCCAGCCACAGCCGGAGCCCCAGGGCCTTTAAATCTTGAAAGGCCCCGCCTCTTCCAGTTGAGGCCACGCCCCTCTCAGGACTCCGGCGTACCGGTAAGTCCTTTAAGTTACTTTCATCCCTGGTGGGGAGAGCAGGCCGTGCTCACCTAGGGGAGGGGGATGCAAATGGGGGAGGGACAATGGACAGTGGGAGCCGGCTCGCTGATCAGTGGATTTGCCAAATCTGTGTCTCTGATGAAACAGGGTTTCAGGATTTCTCCGCATCATTTCCTAGGAGGGATGATATTCTCTACTGGGCTTCCCTGGCAATTTAACATCTGCTCTAATAGATCTATTCATACTTTCATGAGCTCAGAGAAGGGGCTTGGCTGACGAATCCCCCTGGAAACCATGACGGTAAGTATCCGGAATCTGCATCAACAATTCCTTGACTTTAGCAAAGCTTTTGATACGGTCTCCCACAGTATTCTTGCTGGCAAGTTAAAGAAGTATGGGCTAGATGAATGGACTATAAGGTGGATAGAAAGCTGGCTAGATCGTCGGGCTCAACCGGTAGTGATCAATGGCTCCATGTCTAGCGGAGTGCCCCAAGGGTCAGTCCTGGGGCCGGTTTTGTTCAATATCTTCATTAATGATCTGGAGGATGGTGTGGACTGCACTCTCAGCAAGTTTGCAGATGACACTAAGCTGGGAGGAGTGGTAGATATGCTGGAGGGTAGGGATAGGATACAGAGGAACCTAGACAAATTAGAGCATTGGGCCAAAAGAAACCTGATGAGGTTCAACAAGGACAAGTGCAGAGTCCTGCACTTAGGACGGAAGAATCCCATGCACTGCTACAGACCAGGGACCGAATGGCTAGGCAGCAGTTCTGCAGAAAAGGACCTAGGGGTTACAGTGGATGAGAAGCTGGATATGAGTCAACAGTGTGCCCTTGTTGCCAAGAAGGCTAACGGCATTTTGGGCTGTATAAGCAGGAGCATTGCCAGCAGATTGAGGGACGTGATCATTCCCCTCTATTCGGCATTGGTGAGGCCTCATCTGGAGTACTGTGTCCAGTTTTGGGCCCCACACTACAAGAAGGATGTGGAAAAATTGGAAAGAGTCCAGCGGAGGGCAACAAAAATGATTAGGGGTCTGGAGCACATGACTTATGAGGAGAGGCTGAGGGAACTGGGATTGTTTAGTCTGCAGAAGGGAAGAATGAGGGCGGATTTGATAGCTGCTTTCAACTACCTGAAAGGGGGTTCCAAAGAGGATGGATCTAGACTGTTCTCAGTAGTAGCAGATGACAGAACAAGGAGTAATGGTCTCAAGTTGCAGTGGGGGAGGTTTCGGTTGGATATTAGGAGAAACTTTTTCACTAGGAGGGTGGTGAAGCACTGGAATGGGTTACCTAGGGAGGTGGTGGAATCTCCTTCCTTAGAGATTTTTAAGGTCAGGCTTGAAAAATCCCTGGCTGGGATGATTTCGTTGGGAATTGGTCCTGCTTTGAGCAGGGGATTGGACTAGATGACCTCCTGAGGTCCCTTCCTACCCTGATATTCTATGATTCTGTGATTCTATGTGATGATCTCACAAACACCTGAGCTGGGCAAGACGGTAGCTCCCACATGGAGGGACAAAGGGCCTGTCCTATTGGCATTTAACATAGAAGAGGCTGATGCTCAAGCATGGGATCCTATATCTCCTCTGCCACTTGGGGAAAGGCACTAGGGTAAGCCTTCCTCCCAATTCTAAAAATTGGTAATGATTAACCTAATGTTCAATTTCCTATGATCTAGAAAGTACAGTTTAAAATGTAGGTCTCCCCTCCCTTTCCCTCCACCCCAAATGTAGAAATTTGAGTCCACTTAGCACTGTATCTGTTAGCAGACCTGAAAAAGGAGCAGTGTTCCTGCAAAATAAATATAATGAGAGGGTACAAAATCGGTCCAAAGCTGCTTGGAAAGTGGCTATGCTGCATGCAGTATTCACAGGCCCTACAGGTTACGTTACATGGTGCTTTATACAACACAGAGCAAACTAAGATCCCTGCCCTGCATAATTTAGCACAGTACATGGGAAAGCAGTCAAGGTGCATAGACATCATTGATGGGGCTGTCAGCACAGAAAGGCTTGGAGAAAGGGTCTGAATAAGAGAATAGAGCAGGTGTTTGGGGGAAGATGGGGCAAGTATAGGGCAGCATGGAAGAAGCCATGAATGAGAAAGGAGACTAATGGAAGCATTTACATGTCCCGGTTTAAGGTGGTATCAAACTCGTGTAACATCCGGGCCTCGGTACCGCAACAGATGTTGTCTGCGTAAATGACCTTTTCTGATTCCGTTGTTGGCAGGTCATTGATGTAAAGATTGAACAGGGTTGGAGAAAGTACAGAGCCCTGGGGTAACCCATTGCTCTGTCATCTCCAGGCACTTGTCTTCTCCCCCATATGGACTCTGAACTGCCTACCGTGGAGGAACAGTTTAGCGACACCTGTGACCCAAGATAGCAGGACCCATGATACCTTCATGAGCAGGCCATTTTGCCATACTGTATCGTACGCCGCTGTTAGGTCGATGAAAACAGCGCCTGTTTTCAAATTTCTCTGGAAGCCATTTTCAACAAATGTGGTCAGCGCGAGTACTTGGTCGTATGCGCTATGGCCTCGGCGAAAGCCGGCTTAGTCAGGGCTCAAATTTCTCTCCACATCGGGTAATATATGCTGTAGGACCAAGTGCTCCAGTGCCTTGAAGCACACCAACAATAATGATAGCTTGATGCTTGACTTGGTTCCTTTCCAGGCTTTAGGAGGCCAATGACTTTTGCCGTGCACCATATCTTCAGTAGCCTACCTTCACTGATGATCCTGGTGAAGAATTTCACAAGCCAAAGCCGAGCACGGGGGCCAAGGTTTTTCAGGAATTCTGGAGATATGTTGTCAAAGCCCGCAGCTGTTCCACACTTGATGCTATCCAATGATAAAGTTAGCTGATTACTGTAAGACTTGGTGCCTCAAACCAAGCGTCATAAAAACAGTCTACCGTTTGTTCCATCTTCATCATGCCCGCGCAACCTGAGAACTGAATGTTTATCTGAATGGTCAGAAGGTGAAGCATGAAGTAGAACCACTCTATCTAGGTATGACCTTAGACCGCACACTGAGTTCCCATGCCCACCTGCAGAAGACAGCAGCTAAAGTTAAGACACGCAACAATCTTCTTAGCAAACTGACAGGTTCGTCATGTTCGTGCTCCAACTTTGTGGATGTCAGCTCTTGCCCCCTCGTATTCAGTGGCGGAGTACTGCGCACCAGTTTGGACTCGATCGTCACACACCAAACTGGTGGATATGCAGTTACATGCCGCCATGCGTATCATCTCCAGCACCCTGCGTCCGACTCCACTCCCATGGCTCCCAGGTCTGAGCATTACTGCTCCTCCTCCTATCAGATGAGATGTTGCCATTGGCAAGTTACTGGAGAAAGAACGCCCCAACCCAAGCCTGCCGCTGCACAATGACCGTTTTTTAAACCACCAGCTGCATGTTTGCCGTCACATTGCCCATTATGATCTCATCCACCACACCGGGATGTTAGGGCGGAAACACTCCGGCGAGAGGAATGGAGCTGTTATAATCCCCAACCAGTCCCTCTTTGCCGACCCCACAATTTGCCCGCCTGGTTTTGACCTGCCCCGTCACCAGTGGTCCTTGTGAATAGGTTCAAGACCAGGCAAGGTCTCTGTGCAGCCAACCAGTGTCGCTGGGCCTTCATGACACCCCTTTGTGCAGCTGTGGCACAACACAGACGATGACGCACATTGTCGAGGAACGCCTGCTGACCAGGTTCAGTGGTGGCCTAGAAGAACTGCATCACACCACTGAAGATGCCATCCCTTGGCCAGATGACTATGCATATGCTAAATAATAATAAAAATAATGGAACCATTAGGACCTGGAGTCTAAGGATCAAAGGGAGGGGACTATGAAATGAGTGCAAAGACGGAGGCAATCTCTGCATTTAGCAAAATGTGTTGATTCGCTGAAGCCCTCAGTAAAGCAGAATTTAGTCCATCTTTTCCACTCTTCATGGTGCCCTGACCCATCCCACAAGAGTTAATCTAAAGGGAGAGGAGAAATGGCATTGGAGCTGGTGGAAAGTATAGCACACACCTTACCATGGATTTCCCCTCCTAGGGCTTGAATACTCTGAAATAATTAGTCAGGAAGCACGTTCGGGTTTTAGGGAAGGTCATTCAGGAGAACTGTACGATGCAAGATCCTGGTGTTGTGAGGCGCAGCATCGCCCGGGGAACTTGCAAGCTGCAGTTCCCTGTAAATGTTTTTAACTGGTTCTTTCTCACTTGGCATCTCAGGGACCTTTGAGGTTCCAGAGCTTTAGTTTTAAGATGTATGGCTTAACCATTCACCAATATAAAGGGTGAGCTTTGCTGGAAAGAAAAACACTGCAATCTATAATATAGCTTGTTAATTGTTTCTGACAGCCTGGCAGAAAGGAGGTACAGAGAGACTCAATCTAAATCACTTTATGAGCAGAGATCGTCAGTTGGGGGATTTTCTTTTTACTACACTGCAGTCCAATATAATATCAAGCTTCCTAAATTGACATAATCTCAAGATTATAGTTCTCTGTGGAGACATTTGGGTCAGCTTGTTAATTATCCTGGCTTTCCACACACCAGGCGAAGAAAAGGAAGTGAGCAGGCCAGCCAGTCACGTAATTATTTGAGTGCTACGTGTTAACTGTGGGCGAGACCTTTCGAGAAATAGAGAGAGGTGTGAGAATGGCAAGGGATGGGGTAAGGGAGAGAAAAAGAGAGACGCGCGCACACAGCATGAAGTAGCAGTAGAAAACTAGGGCTAAAACTAGTACTGGGGGGTGAGAATTCAGTCAGGCTATAGGCAGCCCATTGTTAGAAGCTGCCATAGTTCAGGACAAAACCAATATTTGGCACTTGATTACAGGGCCGGCTCTGGCTTTTTTGCCGCCCCAGGCAAAAAAGCCTCCGGCCGGAGCCGTGGGGAGGGCGGCCGGAGCCCCGGCGGGGGCTCCGCTCTCCCTCCGGCGGCCGGGGGGAGGGCGCCGGGGGGGAGGGCGGCCGGAGCCCCGGGGCGAGGGCGGCGAGCCCCGGTGGGGGTTCCGCTCTCCCCCCGGCGGCCAGGGGGAGGGCGCTGGAGAGGAGGGCGGCCGGAGCCCTGGGAGGAGGGCGGTGAGCCCCGGCGGGGGCTCGGCTCTACCCCCGGCGGCCAGAGCGCCGGGGGCAGGGCGGCGAGCCCCGGCGGGGGCTCGGCTCTCCCCCCACCCCGGCGGCCAGAGCGCCGGGGGCAGGGCGGCGAGAGGGCGGCGAGCCCGGCTGTGGCCCCGCTCTCCCCGGCGGCCGGAGCGCCGCGCCGCCCCCCTCCAGGTGCTGCCCCAAGCACCAGCTTGGGTGCCTGGTGCCTGGAGCCGGCCCTGCTTGATTAGCGCCTGTCGTCTGGGTGTAGTGAGCACAGCAGACTGTATAAAAATTGGAAAAACTATTGATTTGGCAAGTAGTGGGCATTGCCTTCTTTTTTGCACGTTTATTAGTCCTTATAAATGGTGGTACAAAGCCTCTCCACCTCTGCTACGTTTGATGGTGGGCCTTGATTGGATATGAAGCTGTCATTTATTTCATCCCTATATTTAACTTTAAATGAAGTCAGAATTGTTATTAATATTTAGTATTTCATAGATTCATAGATTCCAAGACCAGATGGAACCATTGTGATCATCTAGTCTGATCCCTTGTGTGACGTTATCTGATTAAAATATGACCATATAGATCATTGTTGCAACCACTGTTATATATTTGCAACAAATCTTGTGCAAAATGTGGCATGTAAGATGTCTACAAAAAGGTTATGATTTGCTGGTTATGATTATGCTATCTGTATGCATTTATCATTTTGGTATTTGAAGTTACGAATATTGGCTCTATACCTGGGTTTCAAATGTTTGTTCCTGGGGTAACGCCCAAAAGGTAGTTACCCAGCACATCTTGGAGGGACTATTCAAATTGAGTGGCCCATTGAAAGAATATTTAACTGACAATGGACCATGGGAGATGCCCATCTACACTTAATGGAATTTCCTACTGTGACTAGGCAAAATGCATGGACATGTGACTTGCCCATGTGACTCCAAACTCCATCTTGCTGCTGTAATTTTCCACAGTAAGAACAATGGGTTTCCCTCCACATGGCAGAAGCTATAAAAGGCCTTGGAAACATTCCCATTTGGCCTCTTTCCTGCTTAAACCTCTGGATTATGGACTTATATTAAAGGGAGCATTCTAACCAAGGGAATGAGATCCTTCCAATGATTTGGAAGCAACCAGAGACTTATCAAGCCAGCACTTTGTTCCATCACTGCTACATGCCTGAACCAAGAACTTTGCAATTATTGTATTTGATTCCTTTAACCAGTTTTAACTCTCACCTTTCTTTCTTTCTTTCTTTCTTTCTTTCTTTCTTTCTTTCTTTCTTTCTTTCTTTTTATGAATAAACCTTTAGATATTAGATACTAAAGGATTGGCATCAGCGTGATTTTGGGGTAAGATCTGAGTTCTATATTGACCTGCGTGTGTGCCTAGTCCTTTGAGATCAGGAGAACCTTCTATTTGATGTGACTGGTTGTAAAGAACCACTCACCTTTAAATCCAGTGGTTTTGGTGATGAGATAAGAACTGGAAACTGGTTTTATGACTTCTTGTTAGCCAGTGTGGTGAAACAGAAGTTTGCTTTTGTTGCTGGTTTGGTATGTCTTATGGAAGAATAACCACCAGTTTTGGGTTGGGTTTGCCCTGTTTCTCAGCAGTTTGTCCTGAGTTTGGCATTCTCAGTTGTGATCTATAGAATCTCCCCAAAATAATTCCTAGGGCAGATCTTTTAGAAAAACATCCAATCTAAAAATTGTAAGTGATGGAGAATCCACCACAACCCTTGGTAAGTTGTTTCAATGGTTAATTTCTCTCACTCTTTAATAAAAATATGCCTTATTTCCAGTCTGAATTTCTCTAACTTCAGCTTCCAGCCATTGGATCATATTGTATCTTTCTCTGCTAGATGGAAGAGCCCATTATTGAATATTTGTTCCCCATGTAGGTACTTATAGACTGTGATCAAGTCACCCTTTAGCCTTCTGTTTGTTAAGCTAAATAGACTGAGCTCCTTGAGTATATCACTCTAAGACAGGCTTTTTAATCCTTTAATCATTCTCATGGTTCTTCTCTGAACCCTCTCCAATTTCTCAAGATCCTTCTTGAATTGTGGACACCAGAACTGGAGACAGTATTTCAACAGTGGCCACATAAGTGTGAAATACAGATGTAAAACATATATAAAATATAACCTCTCTACTCCTACTTGGAGTCCCCTCTTTATGCATACAATGATTGTGTTAGCCCTTTTGCCCACAGTGTTGCACTGGAAGATAAAACAAACATATTGTTTGGTTGACCCAGTTCGCCAAGTGATATTCCAAGACTTATTGAAAATCAGCATTAACAACCCAGTGAGCTCCTCAGCCAGATTTGCTGATTTAAAAATATCTAACTTTAGTAGCTGCTCTTTAACCTCCTCATGAGATACTAGACTAGAAAGGGTGTTATCATATGATATGACTATATCATCTGTTTTTTCCCCCCAAATAGAGAACAGAAATATATATTGAACACACCTTTTTTGCATTATTATTGATTAATTCTAACATTTCTGTCTAGTAATGGACCAATACAGTTGTTAGGATTATTTTTGTTCCTAACACGCTTTAAAAACTCCTCATTGTTCTTAACTCTGCTAGCCATAGTTTTCTCCTTGTGTCCCTTTGCCTCCCTTATCAATTTTCTACAATTCCTAACTTCTCATTCATATTCATTATTATCAACTCCCTCTTTCTTTTTACTATTACTGAAGGGCCTAGGATCTCTAGTCATAGACCAGGAGCCTGTTGTGCTAGCCACTGTACAAATGCTGAACAAAAGGACAGTCCCTAGCCCAAGGAGCTTACATGCTATCTTTTTATTGCAATTATGATACTGAGCTGCAACTGGGAGAAATACCCACCTGTAATATATTACTACTTTTAGGGCTTGATTCAAAATCCATTGAAATCAGTGGACTTGGAATGTAGCCCAATTCTGCCATCGCTGGTGAGTTACAAAGAAGGTCAAGGTGAGGTCATAATGAAGGAGGTCATAATAAAGTTCTAACTGCCAGTGAAAGGCTGGTCCCCAAAGATCATCTCCTGAAAATGACATCACCAAACTGTATTGTACCAAAAAGGAATGAATACATAGCAACTTTCCAATTGGTACTATGTTTCTGTGGCTTGGAAACCTTTCTGAATCCCAAATTATGCTTTAAAAAAACCCCCCAAACCTGAAGTGGCGGAATGGAAATCAAAGCAGTGCTATTTTGCGTGGTTTCTGGTGAAACATGCAGACAGTGATTAGCAGCTCATGAAATTTCTATACCAGAGGCAGAGGTTAGCAGGAGAGAAACAATCTTTGCCCTTCACCCCCCCCAAAATGAAACACATATGAAGCAAGTTTAAGGATCCAGCCTCTATGGTATCGAAACATTCAGGCTTCATTTCTTGTTCTTATGATGAATGTGGATGTGAGAAACCGTAGGGGAGTTTTGAAGCCACAGTGGCACTATTTTTAAATTTACTTTCACGGGAACCAAAATAGACAATGGAAAAGAACTAAACACACTTTCAGTTTCCAATTAGGAAAAGGCGCCAGGATGTTATTTTACCACAAGCGTTCTTGTCTAGTTAGTGGTGCATGTGGTCCTCCTACAAATGTACTATCTCAGATTGTAATGGGAGCAGAAAAAGTAATTAAAGGAATCAGAGGAAATAACCATCCAAAATGGAGGGAGTGTGGCCCAATGGATAGGGGACTGGATAAGGAGTTAGGAAACCATTCTGTTCTAGCTCAGACACTGACTTTGCTTTGTGACCTTGGGCAAATCATCTCTCTGTGCCTCGGTTTCCCCATTACTAATGAAGGGGATAATGATCATTACCTGTCTGAAGAGCATTTTGAGATCTATGGATGAAAAGCACTGTATACTAGCGAAATATTTGTATTCAACTGCGCTTGGGCTAACAATGCTGTAAGTCGTTTTTAGAGCAAAAGATTTACACAATGGGCTCAGGCTTGCTCTGTTTTAAAGAAAACTAGTCCCAGGTCAGTTTGTGAGGTCACTTCAGCAGTCACCGCTTTGATGCAGATAGCCCTCTACAACACATTGTGCAGAGCACTAAAAGAAAGTTGGCTATTTCTTCACGTTTCACACCTTCTTAATTACCCACCTGCGTTCCTTTTATTATAAAGGCTTGAATAGGATCACTCATAAACTAAAGGCCAAAAGGAAATTGCCCGTTTGTTAAAATTGCCTCATCAATGTACAATGGAATCATTTAATATCTGAACCCCTGGCCATGGCACTCTGAAGCCTACATGGCCCACAGTGAGCATGAAACACATGCCCACTAGCCTAGGGGAGCTACAATTTTAACCAAAATCTCAAATCCTTCCATCATAGAGTATCACATTAACTCTTCCTGCACTAAAGCTTGGATTTCACCCCAATCTCTGTTAAAGCCCAAGCATGATCCGAAAAGTAATATCACATCCTCCTAGGTATTAGTACACCCAAGTGGATGCTTACCGGTTTTCAGTCAAACTGCTGTCCGGTGAAGTGTTAAAACAATAGATCCTCTTGAAGTTGAAAGGGGCCTGGAAGAGTATCCGGTGCATTCTGGTGAAGTTGGGTAGGATGTTTTCATTACTTCTAGATCATTTCTAGAGGGTGAGGAGTGAGTGTGTGAGAGAGAGGTTCAGAGGTGATGTTGATGATGATGTAAGTTGGTGTCCATTGGGAGTGAATACTGATGATAAATGGCTCCATACTTTATAACGTCCTGTGTTATGCAGATGAGACTAGACGATCATAAAGGTTCCTTCTGGCCTTAACATCTATGTGTATCTAACCACCATCCCCAGCTTGTTTTGTGGTCTAAATATGTTTTAATTAAAAAGAAAAACAAACAAAAAACATGTAGATTTTAAGGCCAGAAATGGTCCCTTATGATCATAGATAAATAAATGAATGTGTGAATCTTTATTTCACACCTTCTTGCACCTCTCTGTGGATGATTTTTCCTGCTACAGCCTCTCTTTTGGGGTTTAAGTTGCACCAACTTACTCTCATTCTGACGTTCACTTACATATCATTTGCACATTCATTTCCAGTATCTCTGAATGCAGCCCAGTACCCAGCCTAACCTTCAGTATCTCCAGTGATGACAATGCTGTACCATCCCTAGCATGTTTCATGGTCTACATCTGTTTTAGTTAAAAAGCAAAACCTAAAACAAAAATTCCTGTTATTTCAACCAGTTTTTTCCCATGTATCAGCTCCTGTTCCAAAGGATGACAGATCAGGCTATTTTAGCTTGCATACAGCGCAGATGATAAGACTGGTCATGATATAATTTGGCCTGAGTGTTTGACTAGAAGGTCTCCTGTTACAATGAGATCCACAGGGTGACTATACGCCGAAGCCATGACCTGTCCCATCCAAGCCTTCTTTTCTCCTTGTGTCTTTGTGCCATACCCAATTTGCTGTTCAGTTTCCCGCCGGTCTTGGACTTTGGTATTCAGCTGTGTAATTCCTACCATTCAATTGCACAGTTCCCAGAGTCTGTAATAACAACAACAATTAAGGATGAAGAGGCCGCAACTAGAGCTATCTATTTTTTTAAAATGTATGCCACTGCCAAAGAAAGTGCAGCAGAAACAGCTGCATGATCTCATCCATCCGTGTCTATGACAGGGTAGCAACAATTACCCTTAGGGTATAGTAGCTGTTCACAAGTCTGGCTCTTGATCATAAGACAGGGTCACTTATAGTGCCAAGTGGCTGCTTTTGTGATGGCTTCTCTAACAATGAGGCTTTGGAAAAAAATTTCCCCTGGAGGGGCAAGAAATTTAGTTTAAAAAACAAAACAACTCACATTAAAAGATGAGCTCTAAACCAATCAAACTCAGAGACTGCAGCATTCTGGTTGCTTTACTTTCTGTCCTCTGTTTCTATGGCATCCATGTTTCTGGTTGAGGGCCTTTAGTGGAACAGTATAGGAGGAATCAGAGGCCCAGGGATGGGAAATAGGATGGAGCATGATGGCTCAGGGTGCATCTTCACTAGGAAAAATGGTGCGTTCTTACCTCAAGTTAGCTAATGCATTGCAATCGACACAAGGTAAAATCCAAGTGAAGCAGCCAGATTGCTGAAGTCCCTGATTTTGATCTTTGTGTTAGCTAACACAAAATAAGAATACGCCTTTTTTCCCTAGTGAAAACAATACCTCAGGGTCTTGGATAAAATACTTGTCTGAAGTGTATCCTTTGCATTATTTTGAATTCTCCCTTCACTACAGTAGAACCTCAGAGTTACGAACACCAGAGTTACAAACTGACTAGTCAACCACACGCCTCATTTGGAGCCGGAAGTACGCAATCAGGCAGCAGAAGATTAAAAAATAAAAGACGCAAATACAGTACAGTATTGTGTTAAATGTAAACTATTAAAAAAATTAAGAAAACGTTTTAAAAAAAGATTTGACAAGGTAAGGAAACTGTTTCTATGCTTGTTTCATTTACATTAAGATGGTTAAATGCAGCATTTTTCTTCTGCAGAGTAAAGTTTCAAAACTGTAGTTAAGTCAGTGTTCAATTGTAAACTTTTTAAAGAACACCCATAACATTTTGTTCAGAGTTATGAACAACCTCCATTCCCGAGGGGTTCGTAACTCTGAGGTTCTATTGTACGATTATGAGGAAGCCCAATGCCTTTCCGTCTCAGCTGAGCTCATTGTGGGAGTGTTTGAGCTGAGCTCTGATGTCGGAGGAGTGGCTGAGTGCCAACATGATGATGAAAGTGTCAAGTAGAACAGACCTGCTTAGAACAGGTTAATGCTGCCCTCTGGTGTTGGGGCATCTGGGGGAAAAGGCAGAGCTCACATTTGCAAAGCAACAAAGGGCCAAGATACTGGGAATCAAAGGCAGACGCAAACATCTGTTTCCACAGGGGCATCTCTGGCGTTAGTGGGTCTTGTATTATCTTTAGGGTGTATAGAAAATGATGAAAAACCTGGCACAAAGGGGACTTGCTGCCAGCAGAGAAAAGCTCTATTTTACTCTTTCGGACTCCCCGTGTTATTGTCTTTGTCCGGTTTAACCTCCCCTCTTTTATGAAATTAAAATGATCAGAGCAGATAAGAAGCAAATTTAATTAAGGCCGCTTTTTTTTTAAAAAAAAAAGAAAAAGGAACCCAGGCAGCTCTCAGCAGCCTTGTTATTCCCTTTGAAGGTCTGACTCATCTTCCTGGTCCCATTAAAACATAAAGCACCGTGTGGTGGGCTAGCAGGGCTTAACCACACAGTGGGGAATCTTGCCTAATCCTATTTGATCTCCCTTTATTTTCACAAATCACAGACCCCGGCTTCAATATTCAAAAGAGAGGGGGCCCTTGGAATGGGAGCAGAGGATTTCAGGCAGCCCCAGTGAGCGGCTGAGCAGGCGTCATAAGAGGAGTTTTGAATGTGACTAACCAGGTAAATAAACACTGACAAAACCATCTTTTAACCCTAAGACACCCATTGAGGCCGGAGATTAAATCAGGTGTCTGGATGTATTTGATCAGGAGGCTCAGGAGGCCTGCCTTGTGCTCCATAGACCAGCTTTATCTCCATGAGGTAATGTTTTGCGCTGACTCAGGGTCATTAACAAGAGAGCCAACTGCTCACAAATCAGAGCAGATAAACAAATCGGGGAATAGGGAACAGTGCTGGGGAAAGAGCACACATCTGCCTTATCACTTGGGTTCTTATCTCCTGGCTTTAGTCTACATGAGCTAAAGTACACAGTGTGTTAATTCAGGCCATCTCCTAGTGTTCCTGTAGGCAACCAAGTTTTAATGCTGCTAATGTGAAGTTGGGGGCGGGGGGAGATATAAGTTTTCACAGATGATTAGAACTTTTTTGATAGGCACCCGGCAATTATTGCCTCCAGGGAGCTTCGTATTTTCCGAAGACATTTTCTATTGTTAATCCTGCAGGCAATTCCTCCCTCTTCGGCGTAAATTAAGGGCCTGACTCTGAGTTTTATACAAGTGCAGCTCCAATCCATTTATTTCTTCTGATTTACACCGGTGGAAGGCAAGGCAGCCTCAGGCCCTGTACAGCTGGGTTTCCACACTGCAGAATGTAGAGGTCACCCTACAGTTTTCCATGTTAGACTAGGCAAAATTTTGCAGATTAATAGTTTATTAGATGGAAAAAATGCTGTTTTGGTTGCCCTGAAACTCACCGCAAATTCGACACGAATAGTTTCAGCCAGAGAAGGAGGTGCTGCTGCTGCAGTAGACCCACATTGACTCCCAACCCCCATTCCCATCCCCATCCCGTGTGCTTATTACTTTTAGCTTGGTGGTTAAGGCATTCACCCAGGATGCTCGGAGACTCAAGCATCAATCCCTGCTCTGGAACAGACCTGAAATGCAATTTTTTTTTTCAATTCACCAAAAACTCCGAAAAATTTCAGCTTTGGTTCAACCATACCCATTCTTTTTTATTTTTTCAGAATTGCCACTGAACCAAAAAAATCACTTATTTGCTCAGGTCTACTCCATATGACTATATCCATATCATGCATACAGTAGTGGCCTCTACCAATCAACCATTGGGCCATGCTATGGTGTGAGCATGGAAGCCCTTTCAACAAGGTGACCCATACTCCTGCCACTAAATTCAGCGATAGCATACAGTAACCAGCTGCAAAGAAATCAGTGGGACTCATGCCTGCTTATGCTAGGGCCGAATTTAGCTGCTGAAGTGCCAGGCATTATATAGCCCTTGTAGATTTAATGATCTATGCATTTTCTTCATGTTCATATGAGATATCTCTTTCTTTCTTTTTCTTTAACTCAGATGCATGCAGAAAGTCACAACAAGAAATCTGGGTAGCCATCATTATTTTGGACTGCAAAACCTTTTGATTGGGGTGAAGACAGGAGTTGTCCCCCATTGTGTAAGCAGCACCAGGAGATGAACACCTCACATGAGTTAGCTGTCTTCACTTCCTCCCCTCCCCCCAATACATTTAATGCTACTGGGCCAATCCTGGCCACCTGTGAAAACCTTTCCTTACTAAACACAAAGTTAATCTAGTTGAGCTCTAGATTAACAACGGCAATCCTCCCAATCACTAGTCATTGCTTGTACTCAGCCAACAAACTGCATGGTGAAGGGGAAGGAGGCAGGTGTTTGCAAGGGTTCCAAATAGCTGGTCTTTTCTCCAGATCAGGGAGGGCTTCCTCTGGGCAGAGCTTTTCTTTTTCTATACTCCTCCTTGATCTATTATCCCATTTAGCAAGAGTTTACAGTTCCTTTCAGTCAGGGTGACCTTTATTTTATATGAAGAGAACCACAGCAAACTTAAGGTCTCCAAGAAAGAGCACAGTGTGTGTGTCTCCTAAATGACTGTCTGCATTGACCTCTGCTTCTCTAAATGGTTCCCTGTAACTGCAGAGAGCAGAATCTTAGACCTTTAAAGGGGTAGTGCACACACAATCGAGCATGACAGTTATCTATCTAAATAATGCATTACACTTAGCCAAAAGACACGCAGAAGAGGACACCTGTGAGGCTCACATAACAAACCAAGCTGCCTATACATACACTAAATTGTAATTGAAGTTTAACTAAAAGGACTTGCTTGTTTGTAAGGCTTCCATGAGTCTGCCCAGGAGAAATAAAAGAGACTGGAAGTGGGGTTACTAAAATACATTTCTAATACAAGCCGTGCAGGTGTAACCCACGTGTGATTGCACGTTATAAATCCTCTCTATAACCAATATATAGAAGATATGAGTCTAGAGAGCTCTATCTCAAGCTGTAGAACCTCAGGCTTTTTAGCTCTGGATTTCCCTGGTCCAGTTCCCAGTGGGTCAGTCAAGATGGTGGCCCTCACATCAAGAGAGATATAGAGTGACCAGATGTCCCAGTTTTATAGGGACAGTCCCGATATTTGGGGATTTTTCTTATATAGGCTCCTATTACCCCCCACCCCCGTCCCAATTTTTCACACTTGCTGTCTGGTCACCCTAGAGCAGTGGTCCCCAACCTTTTTGTGGCCAGTAGCACATTCATGTTTTCAGAAGAGTGTGGCGGGCGCCAACAATTTTTCAAGGCTTATTTTGTATTTGTACATTAAATAATACGAAAAGCATATTTAATATTACATAATATATGAATCCATAAGATTAAAAAAGGTAACTTTACATGTAAAAGGTATTAATTAAATTATTCAGCAATTACTCTTTCACCTTGCCATGTGAATTTGCTCTTTTTTATCTACCTGTAAGAAAAATTAAGGAGTTTTTACAAAATAAATATCATAAACATTCGGTCCGTTCTGCAGAGGCGGAGCGTTTTTTGTGGTTGTTTTGTTTGGTTTTGGCGGCAGTTCTGGGCAGTGCAGAGAGAAGCCGGAGAGAAGCCGCGAGAACAGAGAACACTGGCGCCCGCAGCACTCTGTCCCCAGCAGGCGCGGGGCCCTGGCTTCTCTCTCCTGCTGGGCACTAGGCGGGCTCCGCGCCTGCTGGGGACAGAGAACACCGGCGCCTGCAGCCCCGGAGTTCTCTGTGCCTGGCAGGCGCGGGGCCGCGGATTCTCTGCAGCCCTGGAGTTCTCTGTCCCCTGCAGGCGCGGGGCTGCAACTTCTCTCCCCTGCTGGGCACTAGGCGGGTGCACATAAATGCCCCGGCGGGCGCCATGGTGCCCGCGGGCACCGCGTTGGGGACCACTGCCCTAGAGAGATACGATTCCAGTCTGGAATATGAAGTCCAAAACTCCTCTATCGCTTTCTTTGCTAATACTTGGGGAAGTTTTGCTCAAGATGCCAAATTTTTCGTCTTGTAACGGCCAGAGCTGGAAAACCAGCTCCAAACATCCTTTTTGGTTAGCAGACTGGCGTGACTTCTGCAATTGTGTTCATGATTTGTATTTTGCTGATTAGTTTTGATGAAGCATTTCCAACCTGTTGGACAGGCACTGACAAACTGTTCTCTTTGGATATTCATTTTTCATATTGTACAATTAGTAACCTGGTATTGTGTATGCTTCCTAATTAGATGACTGAAAGGTTTTAAACAGGGGACTAACTAAACTTGCATAACAATTTTGTAGCCATATCATGATTCATGCTAAAATTTGTGAAATTTTCAGGATTCATAAATATTTTCAGAAATAGCTGGTGAGGTCCAAATACCCATATGAATCATAGGGAATTGAACTCACAAATTGATTTAAATCTTTTTTCTAGCAGCTCTAGCCAATAGGAAGATCTGGGCAATTAAAGATATATTATTACTATGTGTATTTTGCTAGTGACAAGAAGTCCCAAGAGAGCAAAGCCCCATCATGCTAGGGGCTGTACAAATGCACAATAACAAACTGGCCTGGTCCCAAAGGGCTAACAGTCTAAAGAGACAAGATGGTATTATCCCCATTTTACAAATGGGGAACTGAAGCCAGATCCTCAAAGTTATTTAGGCACCTTACTCCCACTGAAATCAGTGGAAGTTAGGAACCTAAGTACCTTTGACGATCCAGGCCTAAGTGACTTAAAAACATAAGAGCTGCCATATTGGCTCAGATCAAAGGTCCATCTAGCCCAGTTCCTGTCTCCAATAGTGGCTAGTACCAGAGCTTCAGGGGGAGTGTACAGAACAGGGCAATTTCTGAGAGCTTCACCCTTGTCTTCCCCCTAGAACTTATATAGTTCTTTATTAAACCCAGTTCTACTTTTGGCCATCACAACATCCCCTGGCAATGAGTTCCACAGGTTAATTGTACGTTGTGTGAAAAAGTAATTCCTCTTGTTTGTATTAATCTGGCTTATGCAAGGTCACACAATGAGTCTGTAGGAGAGCTGTGAACTAAACCCCAATGCCTTAAGTCCTAGCCCAGGCACTCAACCACCAGACCATCCTTCCTCTCTGTCTACACAGTCATATGTATGTTTACATATCTCAGAACAAGATAAGAACGGCCAGACTGGGTCAGATCAATGGTCCTTCTAGCCCAGCATCCTGTCTTCTAACAGTGGTCAGTGCCAAATGCTTCAGAAGGAATGAACAGAACAGGGCAATTTATTGAGTGATCCATCCCCTGTTGTACAGTCCCAGCTTCTGGGAGCCAGAGGTTCAGGGAGACCCAGAGCATGAGGTTGCATCCCTGACCATCTTGGCTAATAGCTATTGATGGACCTAGCCTCCATGAATTTATCTAGTTCTTTTTTAAACCCTTCACAACACCCTCTGGCAATGAATTCCATAGGTTGGCTGCGCATTATGTGAAGAAGTACTTCCCTATGTTTTAAACCTGCTGCCTATTAATTTCATTGGGTGTTCTTGTGTTATGTGAAGGGATAAATAACACTTCCTTATTCATCACTCATGATTTTATAGCCCTCTATCAGATCCCTCCTTACTCATCTCTTTTCTAAACTGAATATTCCCACTCTTTTTAATCTCTCCTCATATGGAAGCTGTTCCAGACCTCTAGTCATTTTTTTTGTCCTTTTCTGTACTTTTTCCAATTTTAATATATCATTTTTGAGACAGGGTGACCTGAACTGCACACAGTATTCAAGGTGTGGGTGTACCATAGATTTATATAGTGGCAAGATGATATTTTCTGTAGTATTATCTATCCATTTCCTAATGGTTCCTAATATTCTGTTAGCTTTTTTGACCTGCTGCTGTACATTGAGCAGATATTTTCACAGAACTATTCACAATTAGGGTTGCCAATTTTGGTTGGATGTGTTCCTGGAGGTTTCATCACATGACATATTCTTTAATTAAAGATTAATCTTTAATTCCTGGACACTCCAGGACAATCCTGTAGAATTGGCAACCCAATGACTCCACAATCTCTTTCTTGAACAGCTAATTTAGACCCCATCATTTTGTATGTATTGTTGGGATTACGTTTTCCAATGCGCATTACTTCGCATTTATTAACATTGAATTTCATCTCGGATTTTGTTGCCCCATTACCAAGTTTTCCGAGATTCCTTTGTAACTCTTCACAGTCAGCTTTGGACTTATCTACCTTGAGTCATTTTGTATTATCTGTAAACTTTTCCACCTCAGTGTTTGCCCCTTTTTCCAGATCATTTATGAATATGTTAAACAGCACTTGGTCCCAGTACAAATCCCTGGGGGACCCGCTATTTATCTTTCTCCATTGTGAAAACTGACCATCTATTCCTGCCCTTCCCTCTTGTCCCATGACTGCTTATTTTGCTCAAGAGCCTTTGGTGAGGGACCTTGTCAAAGGCTTTCTGAAAGTCCAAGTGCACTATATCCACTGGATCACCCTGGTCCACCTGTTTCTTGATACCCTCAAAGAATTCTAATAGATTGGTGAGGCATGATTTCTCTTTACAAAAGCTGTGTTGACTCTTCCCGAATATATTGTGTTCATCTCTGTGTCTTATAATTCTGTTCTTTACTACAGTTTTACTACAACCAATTGCCTGGTACTGAAATTAAGCTTATTGCCCTGTAATTGCCAGGATCGCCACTGGAGCCTTTTTGAAAAATGAGCATTATATTAGCTATCTGCCAGTCATTTGGTACAGTAGACACATGTTTGCACAATACCTTCTCGGATCAGTCTGAAATGAGACAGAATGGTGACTCTAGGAGTCAGGGAAAAGAGAGGAGTTTGTTTTTCTTTGTGCTACTTTATCTCACTTCAATGGGAGCAGTCAAAAATGTCGAGGCTAAATGAAAAACAACTGTTGGGCTTGGGTCCAAGTGGTTCACAAAGAACCCCAAATGAGTTTATAGCTTTCTTTCAAGTTGTACAAATAAAAGGTGCTGGCATAAAAAGAACAGCATTTTTCTTTGTGGAAATCATTCGCTGAACTCATAGCATGATTTCCCCCACCCAAAATGCAATATTTTGCAATCTTAGGTTTTCCTTGTGCTAAGATCTTTCCGGAGAGACATCCAGCTGAGGCCCTGCCCACTTACAGTCATTACAGTCTCTGTACCAGTTTTTGCAACATCAGCAATGCTACTCTGGAGCCTGGGCCGCATTCCAATTCAGGTAACTACTTTCAGCCTCCCTCAAGTCCCGCTGCACTTTCAATTGGACAGTGTATTTCCTGCTCTCATATTGTTGCTGTGCACAGTTAAACTGCTGTCATGCCTCAGCCCAGAGGTAGGCGCACACCAGCTTCCAATTAAACATAACAATGGGCAGCTTTATTTTGTATCTAGCTTCTTTCATAAAATCATAACCCAAAATGTTTTTAAAAGGTAAGTAATTCTTGTAGGAAGGAAATTAGAAGTTAAAAAAAAAAGAAGAAAAGATACATTTTCAGATGAGCTTTGAAAAGTTATAGAGTCAATGAAGCAGAGAGTTACAGGACTAAAGATATCATGGCGATTTGTACGATATAAGAACCAGATTAGGATAGAATAGAAAGGCTGTCCTATAACAGTGACAATGTTATATGACAATGCAGAGAGAATACGGGTGCATAGTTAGGATGGAAGTCGAAAGACAAAAGCTCCATTTTGGAGGCTGGTATAAATTCATGCTGGATTTTCGAAACAAAGAGGGCACACTGATCTCTTTGAGGAGGGTGGTAGTGTAGCTGCGGTTTGCAATATGCGTAAGGCCCTTCATTTTCAGTTTTTACTAATTTTTTACTGAAAAATCGCCCGGTTTACGAAAGCCATTATTCAGTTTTTACCAACGTTCACCCAAATTTTGGACTACTCAAGTACACGAAAATGCTGAATATGTTGAGAAAATCCAGTGTATGACATTAGGTCGAGGTGTTTATGTCAATAAAAAATTAGTCTAAGTAAATGTGAGGCTGTCTGGCATTTAAAGTAAGGCAACGTACTAGAAAATACGCACACCCGCGCATGCTTATGTGTATGTACTGTTAAAGAAATAAACCATAGCATTAAACTGCTTTTACTTTCAATACTGTTACGTTTCTCTCTTTCCTGCTTTTTTCTGTCCTCCCATCCCCCAGTATTAACCCCAACGCTTCTCCAGACAACTGTGAAGTTAATTTCTTGCACTGATTTTAATTTTTTTTCAATAAACACTGATAAATTCCCAGGAAATTTTAAAGAAAATAAAAACGGAAAATGAAGGGCCTTGAATATGTGAGAAGTTGGGCAGTAGCAGCAGCATCTTGCTCAAGTTTGTCATTACCCTTAATTCAGTCCCCTTGTGCCTGTGTATTATATACAGGCTTTAATTACATGATCACATATTACCTTCCCCCCCACACCCCCCAAAAGACCCCTGTCTCATTCAGACAGTGCACACAATGGACCTGCCTCTGTTTTTCCCCTGTGATGCCGAGCTAGTCACTGAAGCCAGACTTTCCACAGGTGGTCACTAAAAAGTGTGTTCCTCATTTTTTGGGTGTCCAACTTGAAACCCTGGGATCTGATTTACAGAAGCACCAAACACTCCCAGCTGCAGCTGAACTCAGTGGGAGCTGGGCTTTGAAAATATTAAGTGCTCTATAATGCTAAGTCCTCTGGAAACTCAGACCCTGGGCATCTTAAACAGGCACCCAAAATTAGTGGAAACTTTGGACCCTAAACTCTCTGTGCTTCAGTTTCCCATCTGTAAAATGAGGATAACACCACCCCCTCACCTCAGAGGGGTGCTGTGAATATACATTCATTAATACTTGTGAGGGATTCAGATACTATAGTGAAGAGGCCATAGAGAAGCCCAAGAGGACATTAATATTTCTGTCTTCAGAGCAGGGTATGGATAGTGTGCAGTAAATCAAACAATGAGGATAAAACAAAAAACCCCTGAACAATCAGCATAAAACACACATATAAAACAAAATATTGACTAGCTGCTTATTAAGTGAGCCCTTTCCATGCATACTGAATGAGGCAGGGGTCCTGTGGTAAAAATCGTATGTGATCATGTCCCCAGCCAGTTCCTTAACCACAAAACCATCTTTCCCCAAGACTTTCAAGCTGGGATATAGGGTAAGCCATCGACAAAGGAGTTAGAGAAGATAAGGAGTGAGAAAAAGAAGGGAGCAGATACAGATTTACTCAGTAAGGGAACCAAGGCAGTGGCATACATCCATTCAATAGCATTGCTCTGGTCTCTCTCCCTTTTTAGATCGATAATACCTCACAGTTAATTGTTTGGAGTGTTTAGTTTTACCCTGCTCTATAAATGAATCCTTTATCAAAAAGGAAATGGAATGGCCTGATTCTCCTCTGACTTGCGCTGTCACAAATCCGGAGTAAATCCACCAAAGTCAAAGGAATTAAAAACTGGCGGGGAGATCAGAATCAAGCCCTCGCTGTTTGTTTAGAATTCTCCAGGGACAACGGAAGGGATGGAGGGAACCGAATGAAACACCGCATTGGGCACGCTCCGCAGTTATTAGGAAAATTCCACCTTCGTGCAAATTGTATTTCATCACTTAATTAAGAAGGCATTTATTCTTCCGCTTTAATTAATATCTTGTCTCTTCCTTCCGAAGTACTTAATCCTGGAGTGAAATCATACTAGAATTATTACCCTGAAGTGAACATTGGCATTTTAGATCTCAACAAATCTTTTGGAGAGAGAGAGAGAGAGAGATTTAATAGCAGTAATTATAAACTACTCTGCCAACTTATGGGCTGCTTTACATTTCTGGCTTCCTGCCACATTCTTTTTTCCCAGCGCCTAATGAATAGCAACTCTTGTGTACAGTAGAGCTGTGCTCCGTTTAAGCAATATCCCCAAAGAAATTGGCCTTTACCAGTAGTTAATCACAACTTTGTTAGGCATTGCCTGGGGCGATTTGACAAAACCCATTCGTTAACTAGAAACTGTAATCGGTGGTTTATATCGCAGCAATGTATACTTTCAGTGAGGCCACATTATAATAGATGGAAAATCGGTTATTTCCTGAGCATCCCATCAACAACCAATTTTCCACCAGTCAGCCCAGAGATGGATGTCTCATGGGCATATAGGGAACTGGATTAATTGATGTCAGCGTCTAGTGGGGAAAGATACCTAAAACACACACTAGAAGCTAGTGACTTTCATAACAAAATAAAAATAAGCCACTGTACCATATTTGAATTGCCTCTTGTAAGCCAGGTTAGTCTTTCAAAAAAGTAAACTTTGATATTATATTAATATTGATATTACTCCTTAGCAGGGAGGGTAATTAAGCATTGGACCAACTTACCTAGAAATGTGGTGGATTCTCTGTCACTTTACAGCAATTGTATTCCTAAAAGATACGTTCTAGCTCAACCAGAAGTTACGGGCTTGATGCAGAAATTACTGCGTGCAGTTGGAAGGCCAGTGTTATACAGGAGATCAAACTTGGTGATCATAGTGGTTCCTTAAAATCTATGAACCTGAGACTATTTTAAGGATTGATCATGCCATCGTTAGTCAGATGAGTAATCATTACACCTGTCCTTGAAGTGAATGGGCTCACTTGCCACTATCCTGGTGTAAATAAATTAGGGGCCCGATTCTGCTGTCTCTATACACATGGAGTATCCTTATTCACTTTGGTGACGCTACTCATGCAGAATCCCCTTTTGAGATCGCTAGATATTTGCAGTACAAATAAAAAAGAAAGCTGGCAGGATCTAGCCTATTGCTCAGCTTCTCGTTAAGCAATCTTCCTTTCTTTCTGTCAACTGTACAGCTGGGGTGTGTTACAAAGGGCAAAACACTAACCCAAAGCCATGAGCATAACTGGAACAATTCACTCTCTTAGTGCTCTCGGTTTGGTTTGAAGTTTTCCCTCTGATCCAAGAGCTCGGAAGCCAGATCACAGATGCAAGTGATTACACGCACCTTCGGCGTGGCACAGAAATGTTGCAAGACCCAGTTTTCAATTCTTTAAGGAAGAAAAAAAAATCCAATTGAGTTAACAATTTCCTTCTCTATTTCCCTTCTTAATGTGATAAGTTGATAGGACAGTATTGTATCAACCCTTTCTAAAAAGTGTGACAAATTCCTAAATAAGGGAAAGAATGACTGACTAGCCAATGGAGTTGTTGTAAAGCATGTGGTGGAAACTCCTTGTGACATTACTCTGAAAAGATGGATTAACAGGAAGGCATGTGTTGCAGTGTAAGTTACAACTTATCTCAGAAAGTTTTAACTTTAGGCCTTTGCATGCCTAAGGAATCATTTTAAAGGGAGCTTAAGCTTTACGAGTCCCTTTAGATTCCTACACAAATCTGCAGCTGCAAAGATAGTTCAAACTATTTGATGAAGGGGCTGGGAGTTTGAACAGGACACAGGGAGTCACGATTCATGGTTTCTGTCCCTGGAAATGCCACAGACCCTCTGTGTGAATTTGGCCAAGCCACTAAAATGCTCTGTGCCTTGGTTTCCCCTCTCCAAAATATGGAAAGAATACGGGAGCATTTGGCGGTTTGGTCCATATGCCTGACGTAGATCAGTAGATGAATGGTGTTCAAATGAACAAAATAATTTCAGAACAGTTTGTGCTGTGCCTTCCCTGCACTATTCTCCTCCCTCTCCCGTTGCCTGGCTCCACCTCCAGCCCAAATTCTTGCCTTTCACCTCAGTTTTGCTGTTCATGGATCCTCCACAGCTGTGAAAGTGGGAGCAAGATTTTCCCATAAGCGGCTCCTCTGATATGTCCAGCTTATGTAGATAGATATTTTGATGTAACTAGACATCCACAAGTTTGAACACTTATCCAGGGCGAATGTGAACTATCCCAACCCCATAGGTCTGCTAAAATGAGGTGAACTCTAACACGGGCAAGACTACTCATGAGATTTCTGGAGCTTCTGTTTTTTCCCAATGGGGACAGAAATACCACAACTTCATCAGTGCAAGCCCTTCACCTTCCAGTCCTGCTTAGATCCAGAACCAGGAACATTTTAGAAATACTAAAGGTTAAGCAAACTTTTTTTGAACCTCAGAAAAGATTTGGATTGGGTCTTATATGATTCATTTCTGATTCACCCGTCTGTATGGACCAGCCACATCACTGAGCCTTGGAATTGGAAGGATGGATGTTCATGGAAAATTTAGAAGATGGTTGGGATGTGCTAGGAAGGGTTATTTTAAAGATGAATACAATTACCCAGAAGAAACAAGAATGCAAAGACAAGAGCCTTCAGCAACATGACTGTCAAAGAGCTGGATGGCTTGGGGGTCGGGGATGGGGAACGTTCACGTGTATACAAAATATATCTGGCCGTGATTTAATGGTAGGCTTAAACATGCTTTAAAGAGTTCTAAGCACAGGAAGAAATATGCTGCTAGTAAAGCTTCCGTGTTATCAGCACAACTAAATAATGACGTGCAATGTGTCATGTGTAAAGAATATATTAACGCTTGCATAAATATTTTCCTAATGTCTGCTTGGCCGATGTCTACTTGGCAAATAACCAGTGGATAGTAAATAATGCTCACATTTCTGTTTATTTAAGGTCTATTTTCTCCCTTGTATTTTACATTGGCAATCATTTGAGGCCGTGCAGGGGAGGGGGAAGAGCCACAGCCTTGTAAAACGGTTTGTTTTCCTTACAGATTTGGGGAGAAATAAACTGTTTATATCTTGGTGTTTCGCTGCCATGGCAGTGGATTGTTTTGTGTGAGTATAAATTGTGTAAAGCTTAGCCAAGCAGTAGCTTTATAAAGGATGGAGGTGGGGGCGAGATGGGGAAATTGGAAGAACATAGTGAAGAAGACACTCTCTATATTCTATATAGGTTTTTATACTGCACTCTTCACTGCGATATCTGAGCATCTTTCAGTAGCATTAAGCGATGTGACTCTACATCTGTCCTGTGTTGTTTGTTCACTCATCCTCTCCCCAGAGGCCCA
This sequence comes from Terrapene triunguis, assembly GCF_002925995.2. Lineage (NCBI taxonomy): Eukaryota > Metazoa > Chordata > Testudines > Emydidae > Terrapene > Terrapene triunguis. The sequence goes on along the minus strand of NW_020664456.1, from coordinate 2,449,205 downwards.
GGCCTGTGCCGTGGAGGGTATTGTTTTGGTAGGGTGTCTTTTGTTTGTTTTAATATAAATATACCTGTGGCTATGTCTAGATGTAAGAGAAGGCAAGGTCCAAGAAGTGTGCCTTGCACTTAGAGTGGAAAGTGGTGAGGTTTGGGCCTGGTCCGTACTTCCTGGGAGAGCTCATTCCACACTCTTGGAACATGGGGAAAGTTCAGTTTATTGGTGGGAGTTCCATTGTGCCGGAGGGGCAGAGTTCTCAAGCATGGTCTTTGTCCTGGAGCGTTAGACAATCTTTTAGGTATCCTGGGCCCAAGTCATGGAGCAGTTTGAAGATAAGGACAGAGACCTTGAACTTGATTTGAAATTCTATGGGCAGCCAGAATAGAGAGCAGAAGTCAGGTCTGATGTGTCCGCAGTAGCCTGTGTTGGAGAGGAGAGATGCAGCAGCGTTCTGAACTAGCTGGAGTTTCCTAAGTGCTGAAGGCTTTATGCCCAGGATTATTGCATTGCTGTAATGCAGCCGAGAGGTGACTGAGGTGTAAATAACTCTCAGTGACTCCATTGTTAATCTGGAGAACCTCCATGTAGTCCGTGCAATTGCCTGTATTGGGACAGCATGGTGCTCCAAACCTGTCCCCCTGGCACAGATCTGAATGAGGTTGTTCTGAAGGCTCCATGGGTGGGACAGGGAGAGTCAAGGGTTTATGCTTCCTCACCCAGCAACAGCTTTTACCACTCACAGAATACCCTTCATAGGAGAGCTGTGCATGAAGTCAGAGTCAGATTTTGCAATTCGTATAAGGATCTGTTTGGGAGGTACCTTGAGGGAGAGGCAGAATCTGGGCCATGGAGCCCAGGGTTCAAGACCCTCTCCTTCGCAGGGCCTCAGACCCAGCTTCAGCTCTAGCCCAAATGTCTACACTGCAATTTGATAGCCCCGCAGCCCGAGCCAGCTGACGGGTGGCCATGCCATGGGTCTTTGATTGCAGTGTAGACACAGAGAGCACAGTGTGTATGTCTTCTCATCACAAGCTTCAGCAACACTTGAAAACTAAATGGCTCCATGCTACACACAGCACAGAGTTAAGTAGGGTGACCAGACAGCATATGTGAAAAATCGGGACGGGGGTGGGGGGTAATAGGAGTCTATATAAGAGAAAGACCCAAAAATCGGGACTGTCCCTATAAAATCGGAACATCTGGTCACCCTAGAGTTAAGTACCCATTTGCCAACCATGTTCCACCCAACTTAGAGAGTACATTTTCACCACTGATTTTCGTTTAATCTGACAAAGACAGATGTATCTATTCAGCCCATAGTCTATCAGTGTTTAATGGCTTGATCCAAAACTCATTGAAGTAAAACGGAGTCTTTCAGTGGATTTTAGCATTGGCTCTGATTGGCAATTTTTATTTTTATTTTTTTGGTTTTGATTTGCTGTTGCTTAAATCTAGAATACCCCAAAATCACACCATTCCACTGACTAATTGGAGAACCTTCAAATGCAAGGTTCCACATAAATATTATATCACCTATACCTAGGTGACATTATGGTCTCATGAGCAAAGTCTACGACTGTTTTCTGAGTTAAGTTCCTCTAATTTGATTTTCACCATCCGTGATGTAGCTGATTTAATCTGCAGATGAGGGAGTCCGGATTCACAGTAGGCAGAATATCTAAAACTAGTGAAAGTTCTACAGAGACCATTGCCAAATGTAATGGAAAGAAGGAAGATTAATAATAAAGTAATGACTCAACTTGAAACAGGAAAAAAACAGTTAATATCCACTTCAGAGCTTAGCTGTCCCCCTCCAGCAACATTATTTACAACTAATTAGAAGCTATTTTTAATATTTTGCTATAATTTAAAGGTTCTTACACATTGTTTTTCAACAAAAGAAAGTGCCAAAAGGAAAGCTTGTCAAACTTGTCTTGGGGTTTTGCTTTTGTTGCTTTTTCTGATTAAAATCTTTATTGATTTTTCCACAAATCAAGAGCCCAGAAACACCAACACAAACCGTAAGGCAGCAGAGAAATTGTAATAAAGCTGGTACAATACCCGGCTCGAATCCTACACAGCCTGATAAAGTTATGTGGGCATCTGGAAATTGACAGATTAATGATGCATTTTAAAAAGTTGAGTACATTTTGAAAGCTAGAGATATTCCTTTTTATTCTAGATAGATAGATAGATTAGATTGATTTATGGTTAAACAAGATAATACGTCATTTCAACACTGCAAGTCTCTTAGGGCAAACTGCTGATCATATTTAAACCAATGCAATTCAGTTGACATCAGTGTGGCTACATAGGTGTAACTGAGAGTGGAGTATTTAAATCAAGATTGGATGCATTTCTAAAAGATATAATCATTCACAAATTACTGGATCAATGCAGGAAGCAATGGGTGAAGTTCAATGGGCTTTATTAAACAGGAGGTCAGACAAGATGATCATAATGATCTCGTCAGACCTTAAAATCCAAGAGCAAAATTTGACTTCATTATTATTAGAGCTGGGTGAACTTTTTTTCTCTGGATAGCAACTTTGTCCAAAAATGCCTTTTCTGTGGTGCTGAAACTACTTGCAAATTTCGGTCAAATTCGCCAAGTAATTTCAGCTGAATGAAAAAATAATTCAGAAATGTTTAAATGTTCCTGACATTTTTGAAATGAACCTTTTCGATATTTCATTTCATTTTGAATTGATATTTGAAACATATTGTTTGACCTGAAGGAAATGTTTTCAATTTGCCAAATATAACTCCAAAACATCACTTTTTGTTCAGAACTAAACAATTTTCTTTTTCAGATTTGTCAGTTCAGCCACTGGACCAAACAATCAATTATTCACTCAGCTTTAATGATCATATCTCCATTTGCCAGGAGTTCCTTAAACCAAGTCACAGAGCCTCAACAGTGAATTAGGTAACTAGAAGCGTCACAGATCATGTCTGTAGTGCATGAGCATATATACAGCCCCAGCTAAATTCCCAACAATATGCACTGCTGTCAGTGTAAAAACCTGAGATGGATTTGCTCTGGGCTGCCAAAGTCATGGTGAGGGTTGAGGCATGTCTCCAATAAGTTACCCAGTTTCTGTCTCCATTCCACATCCTCACTACCATGCCTGACTTCCTGAAAAGCCATTTCCGTTACTTGGTTCTGAGTGCTCTGCAATTGTTTCCATTTGATCTTAAGATCACAGAAATGTAGGGCTGGAAGAGACCTTGAGAGGTCACCTGTCCAGCCCCCTATGCTGAGGCAGGACCAACTAACCTAAACTATTCCTGACAGGTGTTTTCTAAGCTGTTCTTATAAACCTCCAAGTATGGGGACCCTTGAAAGCCTGTTCCAGAGCTTAACTATCCTTAGAGAAAGTTTTTCCTACTATCTAACCTAAATCTCCCTTGCTGCAGATTAAGCCCATTAGTTTTTGTCCTCCCTTCAGTGGATATGGAGAACAATTGATCACAGTCTTCTTTATAACAACCTTTAACTTATTTGAAGACTGTTATCAGGTCCCCCCCCCCCCAGTCTTCCTTTCTCAAGACTAAACATGTTCAGGTTTTCTAACCTTTCCTCAGAGGTCAGGCTTTCTAAACCTTTTATCATTTTTGTTGCTCTCTTCTGGACTATCTCCAATTTGTCCACATATTTCTTAAACGGTGGGGCCCAGAACTGGACACAGTACTCCAGGTGAGACCTCACCAGTGCTAGGTAGAGCATGACAATTGCCTCCCATGGCTTGCATATGGCACTCCAGTTAATACACCCCAGAATATTAGCCTTTTTCGCAACTGCATCACATTGTTGACTCTTGTTCAGTTTGTGATCCACTATAACCTCCAGATCTTTTTCAGCAGTACTATAGTCTATTCCCCATTTTGTAGTGGTGTATTTGATTTTTCCTTCCTGAGTGTAGTACTCTGCACTTGTCTGTATTGAATGTCATCTTGTTGGTTTCAGACCAGTTCTCCAATTTGTCAAGATCATTTTGAATTCAAGCCTGTCCCCCCAATTATTAGCAAACCCTCTCCGCTTGGTGTCATCTGCCAATTTTATAAGCATTCTCTCCACTCCATTATCCAAGCCATTAATGAAAATATTGAATGGTACCAGACCCAGGACAGACCCCTGTTGGACCCCACTAGATATTCCCCCTTCCCCAACAAACCATTGATAACTACTCTTTGAGTACAGTTTTGCCCCCACCTTATAGCAATTTCATCCAGACCACTTTTCCCTAGTTGGTTTATGAGACACGTACGAGTCTTACTAAAATCAAGATATATCACATCTACAACTTCCCCCCATCCAGTAGGCCAGTAACCCTGTCAAGACCCTCTGATCACATTTTCAAGGGCTGACCCCTGATCCCATGCATAACCCCATTAAAATCAGGGTTCTGCACTAGCAGATCTAATTGCAGGATTGGGACATAAGGGCCGGATTGAAAGCCCATTGAAATCAATGGAAAGACGCCCATTGACTCTGATGCGTTTGGGATCAGGTTCTAAACATACAACCCTCCTTGTCCATCTCCTGAAGTGGCAGGAGGGAGGGAGCAGGGAAGTTACAATTCCTGATGACGCTTCAGCTCATCCCAGTCATGGAACTCAGTAATGGTGAAAATCATTTCCACAATTTTTACTGATGAAACTTTAACCATTTTAATGTTCAAAATCAAGGTTTGGCTCTGCACCTAACCCCCCCTCTTCCCCTGAAATTGTTTCTGCATCATTTCACCCTATTACTTAAAGCTTTATTTAAGAACAAATAAACTCTCTCTGTCCCCGAGTATAGACGATAAACTATATCTGCCCTCAGGCAGCTAGCTTATTAGTTGCAGGATTACATCCGTCATCACAAATACCAGAATAGATAGATTTCCTGCTCTGTTCACGGCAGCGCAGAAACGTATTCGTGTGTTCCCAGTGGAAACATATCAAAGCCAAGACACTTATCTCCAGGACAGACACCAGGTGGCACTCTAGCGTGTTTGATGCACACAAACACCAGAAAGAAGTCATGGCTGGTTGAACGTGCATTCAACCCAGTGAACAGTGTGTAGTGACAGAATACATGATCAGTGAACAGCTATAAACACGATGAAAACGGGCCTGGTGTCAGCAGTAATGATAACGTCAGCACTTCGCTAAGTGCCTGTAGGAGAAAGAGGAGTTCTGGTTAAGGCAATCCACCCTGTGCGGTACAACAAAGTGACAGACTGTAATGAGCCCTTGGATTGACAGGAAAGGATTATTGGTACACAGCCGCCTATTGTACTGTATTTAAGAGTCATTCACCATTGCCTGCTCTATGCTTAAACATGGAGTATTTCCAACCCCAGATGTTCACTTCCCCACCTCATAGGGGTGGTAGTGAGGATAAATACTGTACGAGTTTGTGGGGAGTTATGGTAAGGGGGGGGCATAGGCGTACCTAAAACAGACAGTCTTTGGCAGTAGCTACCACACAATGGAGAAATAAATAAAATCCTCTCTTTCCAGTGACGGATTAGCCACTGGGCCCATGACCAGGGGCCCCTGCCAACTGGGGGGCCCCTGGAAAAAATACGCCGCCTGACAGTGGAAGCCCAAAGCCCTGGCTTCCTGGCTGGTGGGATGGGGGAAGCCCCCGTGCCCCAACCTCGCTCCGCGGCAGCAGCGCCAGCCCCCCGCAGCAGCTCCCGACCCTGGCCCCAGCTGAAGCTGTGGGAGGGGGGAAGCCCCCCCCCCAGCCCAGCACCTTCTGTGTGGATTGTCTGAAATAGACCCAAAGGGGGGAAGTTGCATTTTTGATTATCTCAAATTAAACTGAAAGAAACCCCATACTTCTTCTTTACCGATTTACAAATTACACCAAAGGATAAATAAACACACCCACCCCAGCTATAATCCCTCAGTTATGACTGGAAATAAGATGCACATTTTTAACATTAAGGGTAGTTAACCATTGAAACAGCTCCCCAGGAAGTGAGGTGGATTCGCCCTCACTTGGAGCCTTCAAATCAACACTGGATGTCTTACTATCTAAGAGATGTTCCAGTTCAACCTCAAGTTAAACTGGACTCAATTCAAGAACCATTCGTTGAAATGCTCTGGCCTGGGCCATCCAGGAGTTCACAGGAGATGATCACCACCATCCCTTAGGGGTCTATGACACTGGAGCTTCCTGTATCGCACAGAGGATGGAGCTCGGCTGTTCTCAATGGTGGCAGATGACAGAACAAGAAGCAATGGTCTCAAGTTGCAGTGGGGGAGGTCTAGGTTGGATATTAGGAAACACTATTTCACTAGGAGGGTGGTGAAGCACTGGAATGGGTTATCTAGGGAGGTGGTGGAATCTCCATCCTTAGAGGTTTTTATGGCCCGGCTTGACAAAGCCTTGGCCGGGATGATTTAGTTGGTGTTGGTCCTGCTTTGAGCAAGGATTGGACTAAATGACCTCCTGAGGTCTCTTCCCACCCTAATATTGTATGATTCTACTGTGTCATTCTTACTCCTCCTTTTTAAAAACGGCACTGATGGACATAAAAACACCAAGACCGTCAAAAAGAAACAGAGCAAACTTTAAGTGGCTTATTCCTGTAAACCATGTTTCCCAAAGCTGAAAAAATCCAGTCTCTAATGTTGTGCTTGAAATTTTTAATGCCCATTTTTTCTGCCAGTGTTTGTCTGGTGCTTTATTTGATGCCCAGGATTCTGCTTTTTTTTTTTTTTTTTTTTTTTTTTTTTTTTGGCGGCAAAAACGCTGGAGCCGGCCTTGCTTCTATGTTGCACAGAAATTTGCTGTGACCACCGCTGCACACACTTTTATCGTGGAAAACGATTGGCCTCCAAAACAAGGAATCCTTGCCCTGGGGTGACAGGCAGAACTAGTTGTGTTACACTGAGGGAAGGAACCCCTGAGGGTCTAATGCATGAATACATTTCCCAGGGTCCTTCTCACTCAATGCATCCCACATTTGGGCCTGGGCAGGCTGAGGGGTGTGCAAGGCCCAGAAATGGCCTCTCTGATCCCAGCTCGCAGGACGATCTCAAATGGTACCCCAGAAGGAAATTGTTTGAAGGAAGCAGAAGCCTCAAGGCTCCTCCTGCCTGGGGCTCAGATGAACGCCTTCCACTATCTCCTGGGCTCATCTTTTCCTGAGGGCTTATGAGAAGCAGGATGTTGTTTGAGGGGCAACCGTTGAGTCATTCAGCACCAGTGTGGTGAATAATGCTAGATCAGTGAGGAACAAATCTACTTTTCTTCTCCTACTTTGAAGGCCTGAGGGCATAGGTCAGCTGAAGAGGTGGAAGGTTCTGTGGCAGAGTTCAGAGAGACAAGGTTGTTTTTTGGGGGGGAGTGGGGTCTAGGAGCAATGTGGCCCTTGGCAGCAGCCGGCAGAGTGCTATCTGCAATCCAGAACATTCTAGAAGCCTTAAAGGCCTAGGAGTTTAATTCTGGACACCAGTGAAAAGCCAAAACAGAATGGTTCAAAAACTGAAACTCAACACTCATTTATTTAGCCCATTACTGATCGTACTCCATTGTGGCCAGAGTATCTGAGCGCCTCAGAGTCTGAAACATATTTCTCCTCACAACACCCCTGTGAGGTTGAAATTATTATTGTCTCAACTTTACAACTGGAAAACCAAGGCATAGGGGGGCTAAGTGACTTGCCCATGGTCTCACAGGAAGCCTGTGGCAGAGTAGGGACTTGAACACAGGAAAGGGTTAGGCTAGTTCCCTAGCCACTGGACCATCCGTCCTCTCAACCAGCCATGCTCCCTTAAATGATCAGTCCTCAAAAACATCAGTTTTATTTTTTAAATGTCTATAAATACCCTCACTAACATAAGTATACCTACAGAATATCACTACAAACATCTCATATAACTCTTTGCTATCAAACATTACACAACAGTAATAGAAGCCAACATGCAAACCTCTCCAAAAGACAATCTTCATTTTTTTTTTTATTTAACAGTTGTATTCAATCATTTCCCCCTTCACCTCTTCTTCTTCTTCCTCCCTTATTTCTTTTTGATATGGTGCTTCCTAAAAAAACAAATGTGAAATTTCTAACAGTTCTCTAAGGTGGGAATCTTCTGTTATAAATCACTTATGCGCATCCTAGCCTTAAAAAAATCCAAACAAACCTTGACTTTAGCTTTCTTGGTTTCTCGTACTTACAGATACGTTCTTCCTTTCTTAACATTGCCCAAAACTCGTTTCTTGTTCTCCCCTTCTGATCCCTTCGGAGACTCTATAAAGAGATTCTCCCATTAGTGTCCTTTAGATTGACACTGCTACGACCAAGGTTAGAATCTGGCCTCTAGTGCTTGAGCTTTGCAGAGGAAGAGACCATACTCAGATCTCTCTTGAGGTCCAGGCTTGCTGGCATCCTCAGCCCCTTGGCCTCCAGAGAGTCAACCGCTCCCCTGCTGCCAGCTGATCCAACCCCTAATTGCCTCATCTCTGCCCCATCTGGCATCCTACTCCAAAACTGCCTCTTATTCCTAACACATCCCCTCACCTCCCCCAGGGCTATGAACGTCCCCTGCTGCCCTTTCCTGAGATCATCTCCATATAGGAGCTTTGTTGCTCCTGACTGGACACTTTTGCTCAGGAAAAAAAAACGGAGTAAACAATAAACAGACACCCTTTTAGAGGTGGAAGTAGTTAGATCCTACTCGCTCGCATGAAGATGTCAGTGGTCTATCAACTATCAGATCTGGAGATTTCTTTCAACCACTTTTTGGCCCGAGAAGACAACAAAGCTCTGGGTGGCTGAGAACCCTTCAGCCACCCAATGCTTTTCATATTTCTCACCCATCGCTGGAGACAGTCACTCCCACCGAACCAGTTCTAAGAACGTGCCTTTGTTTCATCAAGGACTAAGGAAGATCAATGGAGTCTCTTCTATTCTGCTGCTAACCAGGAGAATAAACAGAACTCCCTATTGCCCCACCTCTCTCTTCCAACTCCGCTGGGACCCTGGTGGGAGAAGCCAGCATTAACGCTCACAGACCAGGGTCTTGTTCAAGCAAGAACGCTTGTAGTAAGACTTTAGTATGAATTAAAGATAACACGGCCCTCTGTTGTGGTGTGGCAGAATTCAACAGCCACCACACCTGGCTCACCAGAAAAGCCTGCTGCTTAGCATTTAGCAGAACTGCAGAGTTAAAGAGACAGAAGGGTGGAAAGACAGCACTGGTGCCCCACCCACTGCTGGATAAAGCACACACAGAATTTCCCCTGAGCTCCTTCCCAGATAAACCATACTTATGTGTAGCAGCTATTACAGCAGCACTTTGAAAGTCACCTTAGTTCTTTAAGGAGGCCCTCTACCCCTTCTCCGCTCTTCTTATGTTAAAGTGGGGGATGGAGGCAGGGAACCCGATTAAGAAGGGGGGAATTATTTAAAGACTCTGGAGATGAGTGATTTAGTTCTGATCCCCAGTAAAAGGGAGCTGAGGGAAGTGTACCTACAGGGCCTGACTGTGCCACAAGGGGGTGCTCTAGGTCGGCCCCCACCACAAGACTCTATAGACTGTCCCATTAATGCTGTTCAGATTCACACTGCTGGCACCCAGATCAGAGTCTGGCTGCCGGTGTTGGAGGTTTGCATGGGAGCCATGTGCAGGGACCACTCATTCCAAAAAAACCCCCAACCAGCTTTTCATCTTGCGTCCCCGCTGCCACCTCTAGCTGTGGTCCAGCAGGGGGAGCTGTGAGAGCAGAGTGTGTCTGGTTAGCAGGCCCACAGGGACCAGATGTGTGACAAGCTGGCTGGGCTGGAGGAATGCCTGAGTCAGGGAGCTGCAGGTCAGGCAGGATGCATGTGGTTTGGCAGCCCTGTTGTTGCATCGTCCTGTAGTATCCGGGTTTATACATAGATTAGCCATAGACTGTCCCGTCCTGTGTTTGCACAGCACCTCGGGCAATGGAATCCGGAGCTCAGCTGAGACTCGGCGGTGCTGCTGGAACTGACACGCCTTGCAGAGACAGCAGTAGGGACCGTGAACCTGGGACCTTCAGTAAGAAAAGCACGCGTGTCTGCTGCTGGTGTCGAAGAGCTGAGGCCCAGAGCCTCTAAGGTATTCAGCCTCCTAACTGCCACTGATTCCAACCTAAATACCTTTGGGAATTTGAGCCTAAATCCCTTAGCTGGCAGCTTATAAAACTATTACGTGAGTCGGGGGAAATGCCCATCCTCTGTTGTGTGGGTTACTCTACTGTAATGTAAACAATAATGAAGTCATAAAGAATGGCTTCAAAATGTATGTATATAACAAAAGGCTTTTAATCATTGAACAGCTTTTTCAGCAATTACATTTGCTCCTGCCTGAGATAAACCTACATTCAAACTACAGCTTGATTTTTATTCTTTCTTTCTTTGCAGCTCTCTCCTCAGCTGCTGCTTTCGGAAGCTGCATGACAATCACGCCTTTTATTTCCCTCACTGTCAGGGCCTTTTTCCAGCTAGAGCTGCAATGGCAGAAGATGCTCCACAAGGCTGGTGATTAAGAGCTCCAGGATGCCTTGTGCCTGAGCGCACTTTAACAAATTATGATCAGAGCAGTTTTGTGGTTAACGAACCCTCTTCTGGAAACAGACCCGTTAACCAAGTTTCCAAAACAACACAGCATCCCTCCTGTTCAGCGGACTATCTCACCGTGAGTGTACAACACCAGTGATTGGCAATCGGCAGTCGCTGCTTGTGGGTTTCTAAGGTCTTGGTTTTGACCCTAAACATTTACCATCTTCTTGTCCTGTATTTGACATCGCTTGCTTTCACTGAGCTTAGTGGTTGTGCTCAGGTGGGACGTGAGGGGAGAGCTGGGAGGAGGGATAGTTCAATGGTTTGAGCATTGGCCTGCTAAACCCAGGGTTATGAGTTCAATCCTTGAGGGAGCCATTTAGGGCAAAAATCTGTCTGGGGATTGGTCCTGCTTTGAGCAGGGGGTTGGACTAGATGACCTCCTGAGGTCCCTTCCAATCCTGATATTCTATGAGGTCAAAGGGAAGCTGTTCCTGCCATGGCATTATGCTTGGGGGGGCCCTGGGCTTTTGAACTTGTGCCCTCAGGCACACAACTTGAATAAGCCCAAATATATTGACCTTCAGGGCACACTGAGAGACTCATCTCCTTGGGGGGCATGTCAAGCAGTGGGCTGAGCCCTTTCAGAGGGAACTGGTCCAGCCCTGTACCTCGTTAACAATGGGGCCTGATGGAGAGCAGCTGGTCTCTCTAACGAGCCAGAGCGGCACAGGAAGAGGAAGCTGTGGCAGAGGCTGTAGAGAGCAGGAGGTCTGTGACTGGGGGGAAGTGTTTGGCCTGAGCCAGAGGTCTGAAGAAGGCTGAGGGTGAAGGCAACAGCAGAGCAGTTTGCTTGGTGGCCTCTCAAAGCCAGAGAATAGGCAGCATGGCGTGAGTGTTGGACCATCTCCTGGGGAAGAAAGGACACAAGGTAGGAAGATGGGGGTGTTCCTGTTGGAAGGAGCTGAGAAGGACTCCAGCTGGAAGGGGCTGGGGTGGCTGCTGCTAAGAAGTAGGCTGAGGAAGAGCCCGGGACTAGCAGAGCTGAATAGGTATTGGACTGATGGACAATATTTTGGGACTCTGAGGATGGTTTTGAATTGTTTGCTAATAAAGCCAGACCCCAAGGAGGGGTGGTAGCAGCTGCAAGAGAGCTTCTAGTGGAGTTATTGATTGAGGCCCTGAGTAAAGGGAAACTGAGTCAGGGGTACTGCAGCACCACATCAGGCCACCAGGGGGTGTCTGGGAGGTGGCCATGCCCTGTGACAGGGAGACAGGGAGAGGGTGGGTTATAGTCAGGGAATGTCCTTTGCCAGTTGTTTATGCAGTGCTTAGAACAGTGGGACCCTGACCTGGTTGAGGGCGCTAAATGATAATTATATCCCTTTATTTTTCACTTGTTTGGTAAGATCTAATTACACTGCTGTGCATGGCTGAGTTTGCTGCTGGTTTTGCCTTGATGTCTGTTTGTAGTTTTAAATAACTCTTAAGGATGCTTAGAACAGGTGGTTGTTTTTGTGTGTTTCATTTTTTCCCCTTTCTTTCCCTGTTTTTATAAATTGTAAGTAAAACTAACTTGGCCATAACTAATTGGCGGGTGTAATTCCAAAGGCTGCTTTTGACAATCTGTCCAGGTGGATTTTTTTTAGGGACTACGGATTCCTGCATTTCTGTAAGGTACGAGTTTTGTAAAGGTTATCAGAGTCATTTAGTGCTGAATTTGCCAAGACAACTGCAAGCTTATGTCACCTTACCACAGTCAGAGTGAGTTTTATGACAGTGCTTGGATTTATAGAGGGTGTTGTACTCTCAATTACTGTAAGCATCACTTTAAATAAAATTAAAGGCTACAAGGGTCATCAGAGAAAATACATCTGTTCCCTGCATAATGACTGTATGCAAACAGTATTGCTCTGCGGTATGCTGCTTCAAATCACCAGGATAAGAATAAGGCCATTTTCTTAGGTTAGTGAACATATCATTCAGAACTGGAATAGGCGATGAGCCCAAGCCCCACAAGGCATGTCTACATTGCAGTAAAACCCCTGCGGCTGATTTGGGCTCATGGGGCTCAGGCTGAGGCACTATAAAACTGCAATGTAGACATGCAGGCTCAGGGACCCTGCAAGGGGGGAGAATCCAGAGCCAGGGCTTCAGCCCCATCCTAGACGTCTATACTGCAGTTTTAAAGCCCTGTAAGCCCAAGTCAGCTGACATGGGCCAGCTGTGGGGGTTTTATTGCAGTGTAGACATATTCTGAGGCAGAAATTCTTCCTCCAGTGGCAGGTTCTTGACTTCTTGTCGTGGATTTACGTACGCACTGTGCATTGGTCTTTACACTGTACTAAGATGTTAGTGAAAATCAGAGTGACTTTTATAGGCCAAGCAAAGAAATTATTCCAAACCTCTGTTTGTTAGTGAGAGACTCAGCCAGGACACAGCTTCTCTCTAGCACAAGAAGTCCAGAAGGTATAAGGAGGCATCCAACGGGCATAGATACAGAGGGAAAATACATACAGTAGGTTCCTAATTCTCTTGATGGAGAAACAGCAGAGCTCCGTTGTGTCAATGTTTCCCAAACTTTTGAAAACTGACTTACACCCCTTCAAAAAAATGAAACCACGCCCCACCTTTTCCTTCCTCCCCAGCAAATCTGCCATGTGGTGTTAAAGGTCTACCCAAAATGAGCAGTCAGAGTGGAACATGTAGGTCTTTGCACTATATTTCCTCTCTTCACCTGCATGCTTGGTACAGTGAAATAGTTAATCCTTGCGTGTAAAGGTTTCTAGTAGCAACAGTAACATCTGAGTCACACAGTGAAATTAATTTGGCAGTGCACAACTCGGGGTAATTTTCAGGTTCTCTGCAAATTTAGGTAGATACTGCTGCTGCAACTACACTGGGGTCACATTTTCGAGGTTTTTTTCTTCAGAATGGTTACAGCTAGAGACTCTCAGAGATTCTGGAGACATTGGAGAGGCCTTTCTGTGCCCACCTATATAGAGTGAGTCACGCCACTCCACTTTGGGAAACGCGGAGTTATGCAATTAGGAGTCAGAGGACATGTGTTTTAGTTCCATCTCTGTTACTGACTCCCTGTGTTTCCTTGGGAGAGTCACACCTTTGTGCCTCAGTTTCCCCACCTGTAAATAATAATGCTTTATCATCACCCCCTCAAAGAAGAAATGTTTGTGGGGTGATTGGAGATCCAATGATGGCTGTCACTATAGAAATGCAAATGGTTCTTCATGTTAACACATAATCAGTGTTAAGAAATTAATCACTGATGTGGCTAGGCGGCCAAACTGTCTATATGCATCTAGGAGAAATAATAATAATAAAAAAGGCTATATAGCCATTGCATGAAAAGCCTTCAGCCCTGCAGCCTGGCATGTCCATCTCCCCTATAAATATCTTTTTATAGTTATTCATAAAATAGTTAACATGCTTAATTGGAGGCTATTAAATATATTCACACCGTTTTCCTGACCTCCATAAAGCAGCACCAGGGTTTTCAGATATAGCCTGGCAACATTTTTAATTCAACCTTATATGAATGTTTTATGTTATGTCACATAGGGCCTGATCCTGTGCTCACTGAAATCATAGACAGCACTCCCATGGACTCCAATCAACACAAAGATGTTTGTTCATGGCATACACACAAAGTAGATAAAAACATAAATACTCTGGCTGGAAGGTTGCCGTGTAACATGACTTTATTTCTCAGAATGCAGAATGATAAGACACAAGAACCCAAAACCAGAGAGAGACAAAGCAGGCTGCTCCCTAAAACAGAGAGGTACAACTCCACCTTACTCTTGTTTGGCTCTTTTCAGACTGACTGCTTCCAGATAGCACTCTTCACTACAGAGCCCCCCTAGCCTGTAAGCAGAACCAAGAAACACCCTTCACTTTTCTTAAATTCATATCTTGAAATTCCAACACAGTCCTCAATACACTACAAATGTCAAGCTCTTTAAGCATTTTCTAATGAACACTTATAGCGAGACTGAGATTGGATTATGTACCCATTAAAGGATTATAAAGGGAATTCTTACTCCTATGCAGACTACCCGGACCTTGGATCTGGGTACACAGGAATAATCATGGCTACTTTCAGGTAGATGCAGCTGAGGTGGCCTGTGGGGGGTTGGGTTGTATCTTACTGCTAGTATGCATGTAGCAGCATGCCACTGCTCCCAGAAGCAAGGGGGATCTGGGAGAGAAACCGGGACTCATAGTCAAGCGCCTAGCCCAAATGAGCAGACTTCGCTGACCTCTCTTCCCCACTCTTGCTTTGTATGACTCCATCAGGAAAGGACCCTAACTGGAAGGCCATGGCATTGTGAACACAAACACCATTTAGCTGGGAACTGTGGTAATAACTGGGCCTACAAATTTACTCTAAGTATGAGCTCAGCTGCAGAAAAGTATGTGAGAGTTCATAAAATGACACAATAACCAATCATAGAATATTAGGGTTGAAAGAGACCTCAGGAGGTCATCTAGTCCAATCCCCTGCTCAAAGCAGGTCCAACACCAACTAAATCATCCCAGCCAGGGCTTTGTCAAGCCGGGCCTTAAAAACCTCTAAGGATGGAGGTTCCACCACCTCCGTAGATAACCCATTCCAGTGCTTCACCACCCTCCTAGTGAAAAAGTTTTTCCTAATATCCAACCTAAACCTCCCCCACTGCAACTTGAGACCATTGCTCCTTGTTCTGTCATCTGCCACCACTGAGAACGGCCAAGCTCCATCCTCTTTGGAGCCCCCCTTCAGGTAGTTGAAGGCTGCTATCAAATCCCCCCTCACTCTTCTCTTCTGCAGACTAAATAACCCCAGTTCCCTCAGCCTCTCCTCGTAAGTCATGTGCCCCATATCAAATGTTGATGGGAAAAGGTAGAAAAAGGAGCCAGAAAGATTAAACTAGTCTAAACAAAAAGGCCTCCTGATATAACTCAAGGACTGTGTTAAAATCATGCTTGGTAAATAAGAAAATATGGGTCCAGAAATTAATGAACCAAAACTGATGTGTCGGATATTGGGCCTAATTGTTGGACTAAATAATGAGGGAAGGGGCTATTCCACACATCACTCCCTTTTTGGGTCCTTAAGGACGGAGACTTGGGGGGGAAAGATGGGAGAATAGAAGGAAGTTACTGGAGCGAGCGTCACCATCATATGTGCTACCACCACAACCATCTCTTGGGACCCAAGATCTTCATACTAATCCTCAGAGATTTCCTGACCTAAATAGGCCAGAGCGAGGGACCTAAATGACATCACCTCCCCAACCAGCTCCAGCTGAATCCCAAACATCACCTGAGATGAAATGGGATCGGACTTAAACAGCAGCAACAACAGCTCTAGCTCATCTCAACTAACTTCTGTCTTACCCAAAAATGGCAGTTATTACCATCTTTAATGCCATCTAAGAGACTGTCAGACAATGAGGGGGTTCCCTTCTAAAATGCTCTCCAGCTAAAGGGAAAAGGAACAAGAAATGTTGTTCAAATGAAAGCCTTACTTAATATTTCAGGAAATGTTTTAACTGTTTTCCCTTAATAGAATATCAGGGTTGGAAGGGACCTCAGGAGGTCATCTAGTCCAACCCCCTGCTCAAAGCAGGACCAATCCCCAGACAGATTTTTGCCTCAGATCCCTAAATGGCCCCCTCAAGGATTGAGCTCACAATCCTGGGTTTAAGCAGGCAAATGCTCAAACCACTAAGCTATCCCTACCCCTCCCCCCTCTTTAATAAAAGGTTGAAATGACTTGTAATGGTGTTTTTGCCATGGTATTCATCAGGCTGAGGTCTCTGTACACCTAAACTCTAACCTTGTTTAACAGTATTTAATATTGAACAGTGAGTGGCTTATGTAAACACCTTTGCCCCATATACTCCATCCAAATTAATACAACAGACCTTTATCTCCCTCTATTGCACTTTAAAAATCTCTTTTGCAACCTCACCCAAGAAGCATGAGCTGATTTGGTACATGGACAGTAAATTGTGAGGCTAGATTCATCCCTGGCATAACCACAAAAGGATGAATTTGGCCCTTACATTGGCTTTATTCATTGTTCCCATATGCTGAGGTCTGGACAAGCAGATGCCTCACAGCTCATTCTTCCTTAGTGGCTCTGTCTTGCTGACTGTGGCACCATTTGCCAGCCCCAAACATTCAGTGTAAGGCCCCCAAAATCATGAGATTTTAAAATAATAAACATTTGGTTCTTTCTTTATTTGACTTTTTTTGGTTTGTTTTTTAGAGCCTACGGGATCATGTGTTCAAGCTTTCCTCCAATGTGGTGAGGGCTAGCGACTTTAAAGGAAGCCGCAGTTCTCACACCACTTGTCTCCTGAAGCTGGGGCCTTAATTAAAACATCAAATAGCGTGAGAATGGCAGTAAAATTGTGAGAGTTGGCAACGCATCCAGGAGCAAACAAACCATTTCAGGGAACTCTGCCTAAATTCCTCCTCATGGTCATCTCAAGCGTCCTCTACTGAAAGGTCATGCAAGTGGCTTTTTGACATCCTTTGCCCTCTTTCCTAAAGACAGGAATTACCTAGGGAGATGAAGGCACTTTCTCATGAAGCAATGCCAGACTTCCGCCTGCCTCTGTATTCTAGGAATTCCTCCCCGTGAAGCTAGTGTAAAATATCCCTCCTTGGCCTTTGGCAGCCTTGGTTTCAGGTTCTCCTTGCCAGCTGAAAATCCTTTCCACTCTTCTGGGCAAGTTGACAGATATAACATCTTTCTTTTAAAAAACAGTCAGAAATCCAAAGTGATACGGGCGGCAGTCTGTGTTTGTCTCACTCAAGCTGTGGATATCCTTGCCTCCAGCTCTTTCCAAAACCGCAAACGTCATCTCCATCCATGAGATTGAAATGGTTCTGCGTCTCCTGTCAGAAATAGGTTTGAGAGCCGTGGGCAGCGCATGAACCGCCGGCTGGGGGAGGCTAGCCCCCAGACCCGCCCCATCTGCCCGAGGCTCCACCCCTTCTGCCCCCTGCTGGAGCACAGATCCTCCCCACTGCGGCCACCGGCCCAGTCCCAAAGGCGCGCCGGGATGGCGGGCAGTGTGCAGCCACAGCGCCCCCAGCTCTGGAGCGTGGGAGGACAGGCGGCCACAGCCTCCCCAGCCCCAGATCACTGGGGGCTAGAAGACTGCAGCCACATGCAGGGAGTGGCGGTAAGCGGGGGGGAGAGGAAGCCTATGCGACCTGCCGCCCATGTTGAGAGCCCTCTGGATGTGTTAGAGTCTTAACATGGACAATGGCTTATACCAGTGGTTTTTGACCTTTTCCCAATTTTAGACCCCTAAAATTTTGAATGGCGGTGCAGACTCCTTTGGAAATCCTAGACATTGTCTGCAGGCCGCAGGTTGAAAGCCAGTGGTTTGTACAACGTGTACTGTATGGCAGGGGAAGAAACAGATTTCTGGGAAAGAATCTTTATACTGTGTGAAGCAATGCTAAGGCCCTTGAGCATGAGCTGACTGGGGTCAGGATGCTTTTTATTTTTCATCTTAATCACTGGATAGAGCTGTTAACTTTCTATGCGGTGTGACAGACCCAGACCAGTGGGGTACAGGAGTCTGGTAGAGGGCAAATATACTGGTCACTGGATGAGTAGTTTTCTGTTCCCTGAGTGACCAGAGCAGGGGCTGCACTAGAGTAATCAGGAACCTGCTAGAACCAGTTAAGGCAGGCAGGCTAATTAGGACACCTGGAGCCAATTAAGAAGAAGCTGCTAGAATCAATTAAGGCAGGCTAATCAGGGCACCTGGGTTTTAAAAGGAGCTCACTCCAGTTTGTAGTGTGAGAGTGTGAGGAGCTGGGAGCAAGAGGCGCAAAGAGCTGAGAGTGAGAGGGTGTGCTGCTGGAGGACTGAGGAGCACAAGCGTTATCAGACACTAGGAGGAAGGTCTTGTGGTGAGAATAAGGAAGGTGTTTGGAGGAGGCCATGGGGAAGTAGCCCAGGGAGTTGTAGCTGTCATGCAGCTGTTACAGGAGGCACTATAGACAGCTGCAGTCCACAGGGCCCTGGGCTGGAACCCGGAGTAGAAGGTGGGCCCAGGTTCCCCCCAAACCTCCCAATTGACCTGGACTGTGGGTTCTTCCAGAGGGGAAGGTCTCTGGGCTGTTCCCCAACCCACATGGTGAATCTCTGAGGCAAGAAAATCCGCCAATAAGCGCAGGACCCACCAAGATAGAGGAGGAACTTTGTCACAGCGGGTCCAAGCAATTTGATAAGCCCGATCAATTTTTACATGCCACTGTAAGTGTGAATTCCTTAGTTGCCTAGGGCAGTGGTTCTCAGAGCCGGTCCGCCGCTTGTTCAGGGAAAGCCTCTGGCGGGCCGGGCCGGTTTGTTTACCTGCTGCGTCTGCAGGTTTGGCCGATCGAGGCTCCCACTGGCCGCAGTTCGCTGCTCCAGGCCAGTGGGGGCTGCGGGAAGCAGCAGCCGGCACATCCCTTGGCCCGCACCGCTTCCCGCAGCCCCCATTCGCTGCGGCGAACCGCGGCCAGTGGGAGCCACGATCGGCCGAACCTGCGGACGTGGCAGGTAAACAAACCGGCCCGGCCCACCAGGGGCTTTCCCTGAACAAGCGGCGGACCAGCTTTGAGAACCACTGGCCTAGGCCACTGGAGACTGTGTGTTGCAATAGCCAATGCCATAGCTTTCTTGGACATAACACCCAGGGGGTGAGAACAGTGAAGGAAAGTTTTTGGTTTCGTTTACTGTAAGCCATTACTCCTACTGTACTGCGGTGGCTACTGTTCTTGGGAAAGCAACAACATTGGGGATCAGTTCCCAGGCTGATTGAGAAAACACAAGCTTGGTGACATGGGTACTGTGTCCAAAACGGGTCACCCATAACGTCACCCACGAGCAACCGAAGCCTCCAAATAGCTGTAGCAGTTTCTCAGTAGGGCCCAATCTCCAAAGGAGATGAGCACTCATAGCTCTAACTGAAGTCAATGGTGCGTGTGGGCCATGGTCAGCTCTGGAACTCAGAACCCCATGACTCCTTTTATAGCCCGAGCCCTGGCATCTCTAGGTGCATCCCATAAAAAGGCAGCCAACAGCCTTCCAATTCCTATGGAATCAGTCTCACAACAGAACTTCCCTTCAAGGGAAACCTCCTTTGAGTGAGCTCCAGTGTAGGAACATCTTGTAAGCCACCTCCGACACTGATGAATCACAGTGACTGTCACCTGTCTTTTTTGTATGGCCTTATGGAAAATTCCTATAGAATTGTAATGAGGTTGACACCTATAGGTTTCCAAAGACATCTAATAGAGTTCTATATCAATTACCTACGAAACCTACACAATATAATAGAGAATGGCATTGTTACTAGGGGTTCATTGAACCATTCTGTAGAATTCTATAAAAGGGATATCATTTTCTATTATAGGATGGTTTGAAAGTCATCGTTACCTATTCAGTTCTGTACGACATTTCCATGATGACCTTGCCTTCCATCCCAAAGGGTCCTACAGCATTTTATAAGTAGTGTGCCAGAATGTGTCTTTTAAAGTCCCAGCTGCTTGAAGGGCTGTAGGGGTGGGAGTCCAACATCAGCAGTAGCCAGAGGTATTCTGCCTACAATGACTACATTCCTACAGAAGCCCTTGGAATCTCCATTAGCCACTGCTTTCCTCAATTCTCCTTGGAGCCTGTCAATCCACTGCCTTAATCAGCCACAGGGGTCAACATCACTGGGCTCCAGATCATCAGCTGGTGGTTGACTTTAATGGAGCTACACTGATTCACTCCAGCAGAGGATCTTCCCTTATGCCCCCTGAGATCTGAACATGCTGCCTCTGCAGAACGGCCAGCTCCCAATGGCGTGGGAAGTGAATGACTAGGGCAGGGACTCAAATCCTGGTCTCTCTCCTAGTAATACAAAGCCTTGCCACTGGAGTCATATAGGCCACCATTAAGGATTTATTCACACAGGGGGTTGTTTTTCCTCGGGAAATATTCCAGGATAGAAAATAAACTCTTTTAATATTGTTTTTGACCTCTAGCGCAAACACAGCTTATTAGATAACTCCAGTAAGATGCTAAACTGAAGCAGAAAACGTACAAAACCGTACATTCCATGCGTATTCTGAGTAGGGTGACCAGATGTCCTGATTTTATAGGGACAGTCCTGATTTTTGGGTCTTTTTCTTATACAGGCTCCTATTATCCCTCACCCCCGTCCCGATTTTTCACATTGGTCACCCTAATTCTGAGCAGAGAGAGGTGTGCACTGCTGGGATCAGATCTGGATTTAAATCTTCCAAAGCGGGGCTGTGTTTGGATACGGGGCCTTGATTCAGTCCATTGTGCGATGCTAGGAACGGATCATGGACTGCGAACATTTGGATCTGAACTTGTTCTGGAGCCAGAGTTTTGGTTCAGATCCACATTTAAGTCAGAAATGCCATGACATCTACACACTGGTTTGTTTGAAATATCGAAAGCAAAGGCTCTTATAGCAACAAATGCAGAATATTTTCATGCTGTTTTTTTTTCCAGCCCTTTTGGCTGAGATGAATATTTTTTTTTACAGCAATAAATAACAGAATAATTATTTTTACTTCCTACACAGGAACTCCAGTGTTTGATTGATGTTGCCATTTTTGGCATGGTGAATACGCCTGAAATAGCTCTCCCTGGCACACCTGCCAGTAATGTTTTGCATTAACCCTAAAGAGTTCTGGTGATCTAGGCTTGAATTCAGGAGGGAGGCGTCTCTTCTGCTTCCAAGCTGGTTTTCCCTTTCCCGGTGTCAGTCTCAGACACATGTCATTTCAGGAGCTCTGTTGGCTCTTGGGCTAACGGAGTGGCTCAGTGGTGAGATTTTTAGGACAAGGAGGGGAACGGTGGGAGGGTGGGTGTCATGGCAACCAAGACCAGTGCCTAGGGTTACCATATTCAAACATTTAAAAAAGAGGACACTCCACGGGGCCCTGGCCCCGCCCCAACTCCGCCCCTTCCCCGGCCCCGCCCCAACCCCACTCCTTCTCCGCCTCCATTCCAACCCCTTCCCCAAAGTCCCTGCCCCAACTCTGCCCCCTCCTCTGAGCACCCTGCATTCCCCCTCCTCCCTCCCGCTCTGATATTGGTTGGGGGTTGCTAAGTGCTTCCCTGCTCCCCACTCGCCCCGCAGCCCCTATGCCCTTGCCTGCCCTGCTCCCCTCACCCTGCAGCCTCTGCACCCCCCCGCCCCTGCAGCCTCTGTGCCCCCTGCTCCTCCCCCGCCCCTGCAGCCTCTGTGCCCCCGCCCCTGCAGCCTCTGTGCCCCCTGCTGCCCACTCGCCCTGCAGCCTCTGCACCCCCCCCCGCAGCCTCTACACACACACACCCCCGCCGCCTGCCCTGCTCCTCCCCCCCCCCGCTCACCCGGCAGAGGGAGAACTGCGAGAGCTCCACGTGGAATTAAACACAGCCCCCCTGCTCCGTGGGGGAGGAGGGAGCAGGGGAGGGGGAGGGACTCTGGCTGCTAGAGGCCCTAGTGGCTGCGAGCAGCTGTCAATCAGGCCAGGCGTCCAATCAGACGCGCCGCACAAGGGGAAGGGGGAAATCCCGGACATTTCTACTTAATTAGAAATCCCCCCCGGACGGCCATTTAACACTGAAAAAGCCGGACATGTCCGGGGAAACCCGGACGGATGGTAACCCTACCAGTGCCATTCCACCATCCCGGCAGAAGAGCCAGTCCTCTAGGGCAGTGACGTATTCAGAAATTGTTTGTGGGCTGGTAGGAACTAGCTTTTGCTTACAACAGCAGCTCCCCTAGAGCCATCCCTCATGATAAATATTTATCCCATGCCCAGTGAACACTCTTAGGTTTGCATTGGAGAGAGAGAAATGCTTGTAGCGGCCTGTTTGGGATTTTGAAGGTTTGATCTCCATATGTAGGCTAAAATGCTGGGACGTGGTTACAGAAGAGATCAATACCCTATAAATTAGAGACGGGGAGCCATTAGGTTTGTTTGCCCATTGTCCTACCAGTGAGGGGGGTGGCATCTTTGGTCGGCCTAGTTTTAAATAACTCAGACAATAGGGCTTCTGCAAGGGAGGCTATCCCGCTGAATAGTGCTTCTGAATGTTACAGATTTTCTCCTGATATTTAGCCTAATTTTGGGATTGTTCCATCGTTCATCTCACTTTCGTAACTGATCCCAACCTAATCAGTCCCTCTCCTTCTTTGCTTTCAGTTTAGACCCTTCAAGCAGTGGCGACAATTAGGGAGGAACTGGGAGGGAAAGGCGAATGCCCTCCCCCAAGGGTTTTGCACTTGCATGACCTGTCCACTTTTAAGCACTTGAGCTGTACTGGTCCAGAGCATTGCTCCCGTGGCGTGGTCAGAATGCCACTACAATCTGGTCTGGCTTCCCCTTTGTGCAGATAGAGGGGCAGACAGAACACATTTAAATTAATGGAGATATCCCATCTCCTAGAGCTGGAAGGGACCTTGAAAGGTCATCGAGTCCAGCCCCCTGCCTTCACTAGCAGGACCACGTACTGATTTTGCCCCAGATCCCTAAGTGGCCCCCTCAAGGATTGAACTCATAACCCTGGGTTTAGCAGGCCAATGCTCAAACCACCTGGTGCCCAGGGTCACAGTGCCACTCAAATTTGGCCCAGCCACCCCTCCATCCAGACAGAGGGGTGGGCGGGCAAAATGGTGTTGCTATCCAGTGCACGAGGGAGTCTGCTCTTGTACAGTGGTGAATCCTCTGAGAACCCAACTCCTGGCTACTGCACAGTGTGGGTAAGAGAGTGTTTAATGATGGAGCTGATTAGACGTCATTAAGAGCTAGAGCTGTTAAGCGTGAGATCTTCTGTGCAACCAGTGAAAGGCAACAGAGAAACTGCACTAGCAGTGAGGTTCCCCGGTACCTGCTGAAATCACTGAGAGCCGAGTTATGTGGCAGAACCTCAGAATGGGACATCAGAACTGCCAGCAGTGGCGGGATGGTGGTCGCAGAGAGACAACGAGAGCAGAGAACTGCAGCAGGGGAATGGCAGCAGTAGAGAGATGGCTGAGGCATTGCCCACCCCAGGGGCGGAACCCCTCCCCCTCACGAACGCTCCTC
The DNA here is from genome assembly GCF_002925995.2 of Terrapene triunguis. NCBI lineage: Eukaryota > Metazoa > Chordata > Testudines > Emydidae > Terrapene > Terrapene triunguis. The sequence continues at coordinate 2,425,566 of NW_020664456.1, read as the reverse complement.
TGAACTCTGGGTCTTCGCTAACCAAAGACAGCCAACTGTGAGTGGGGTGACAGGGAGGGAGAGAGGAGTAGTGTGTTAAGGGACATTTGTTTGTTAGTGAGAAACTGAAGCAAAGGACACTGCACAATGCACTGTGAGGTGGGTGTTGGCCTATGGTCACATGCTCTTGAATTGTGGTTGTGGTGTTTTCCCAAGTTAATGTTGGGTCCCCTTTTAATAAACTTTTCTTTGTTGTACACAGACTCTATGCTTGTGAGAGGGGAAGTATTGCCTCTTAGAGGCACCCAGGTTAGTTTTCCCAAATTACTAGGTGGGAGCTTGAGCCGGCTGTATTTTCCGTTGTTAAGAGAAACCATTAGATATTGAACCCGGGCCTTGTTGCTACTGACTCTACCTGGTACAAGGGCTACATTTTTAAATTACATTCAACTGGCAGGGGCTGGATCTAGCATCTGAGAATCATTTTGCCTGAGAATCATAATTGTAAAACTTAACCAAATAAATAATGAAAGACATTATATAAAACTCCCACACAGACTCCCCTGCAACCTGAAACGTAAAGTAAATGTAGACTTGTGTAATCACAGAATCATAAAAATATGTAGAATATACACATACAGCAGAATCCGGTCCTGCAAAAAATATACCAGGAGTATAAGAGTATCTTTTTATATAAATTGGCTTGTTTCCCATTCCAGAGCCAGAAACATGCCATCCCAATAAACATTCATGGATCACTTAGGAATCACAAGCAAGTATGAATGGACCTGTGCCCTCCTTGCTGGGCTGAATATTTAATGCTGAGTCGGTACATATCAATACCACTAAATATTCCCTGGTCAGTCTGGTCCTCTTAATTCCATCAGATAGTTCTTCTGATGAAGCCTGGCTAAGCTTCTTCGAGGTCTTGTGAAACAGCTGGCTATAGGATTGACCCAAGATCTCTCCTGGATCTGTTCTGACAGAGCACAAATTCTCCCTCCCACTTTCTTTTTGACACTGTAGATGATGGGACCAAATAATTCCAATGCATTCCAATGAGCTGATTGCGTGTTTGAATTTAAGTGCGTTCCCATGAAGGAGTCACTTTGCTAATCTGAGATTTCAGTGCAGAAAATGCAGCGGTGACAAAAAGCATTCAGAGAGCTACAGTGAATGCTGTCTGACCTGACTTACCACAGCCAATGTGTCCCACTGAAATGGGTCCCACTTGCTGCAAACGATCACATGAACTTGTGGACTCTCTCACCTTGGGTAGCAGGGTACTTGCTCGTAGCATCCAAAAGGTGATTTTATTGTTTTCTTGGTGGGAAAAAATAGCTTGAATTGCTGTTTTGCACCACCTAGTGGCTGACTGGACAGCAACATCAATCTATTGATCTATGGTGCACCCATCACCATTGTATCTAAGACCTCAAGTCTTGGGGCGGTTGCTTGTACTCCAGACTGCAGGGTGACTTGCTCTCAGATGTCATGAGGAGAGGAACTAGAATTGTCTGAAGAGGGGAGAAAAAGGCAGAGCAGAAAACTGCAGTTACCAGTTGAACCAGCAAATAGAGCCAGAGTAGAACAAGGCCAACAGCTACCAAAGAGATAGCCAGGACTAAAGAACAGGCTGCTCTTCTCAGGCAGAGATTGAGTATTCTGCTACCTGTGACCACCCTTGTATGGTTGCACATCACACTTGGTTAGACCATGGCAGCAGCTAGATACACTGTGTAGCAGAGAATACAAGTGAGAGTTTGGTCAGTCGTAGGAAGGGGTATGGGCTACCACGGTGATGGGAGGCTGTCACAGGCTGGCTGGCCCTCCAGTGGGAGTCAGGCAGATTTCCATAAAGGGCTGGGAGAGCTCAGCTGTGGAGGAGGGAGGTTCTCCTGGGACTGGATTTAAAGGAAGAGGGTGGTAGGAGAGGAGGCTTCTGGTAGCAGGCCTTACAGAGGGCCTAATCCCAGGCAGATGACCTGGAGGCAGACTGGGAATAAGGATCCAGACTAGAGGAAAGACTCCAGGGAGGAAGCCCTGAGGGTCATCGGTTTGGGTTGGAGCTGGACCTGGAGGGTGAGCACTCTATGAGAGAGCAGGGGAGTAGAGCAGCCCAGGAGGGGCAGAAGACCCTTCTACTTTGAATTTAAGTTTGTTACCAGTATCCTGTTTGGGAGCACTGAGAGATGGGGGGCCCACAAGGGAGAGCTGTGGAGGCCGACCCTGCCACAGCAATCATAGAAGAACCTAGATAGGTAGAGCCACAAAGCCAAGCATGGTCTATTCCAGGGTTTGTCTACACTGGGGATTTTGTTGGCACCAGTGTAGCTACACTGATGTAGCTGCATCACTGATGCACTATTACAAACTGCTAGTGTAGAAGTGATGCACCTGGGTAAAATGTGACTTGCACCAGTTTAGCCTCCTCTGGTTTGAAACCAGGATAAGCTGTGCCAGTGTGAATCACTTGTTTACTCCAGTGCTACAGGTCTGCACTAGGCATGTTTGCACTAGTATAGCTTTATTGGGGTAGCTACACTGATGCAAAAATATCCTCCGGGCAGACAAGCCCCTAGTTCTAGAGAAGACTGGGACACAAAGATGAGGATTTGGTTCCTCATGTAGCAACCTGCATGGGTCTTGGAAGGAGGAGCACAAGTTGCATGCGGGAAAAGTTTGGAGGTGGGACCAAGAAGTCAGTCTGTATGCACATGGCTGGAATGCTAACTGCACTTGCAGAATTTCTGTAAATAGTTCTCTTAATAAAGAGCCAGTTTAGTTTTATGAGCATGGAATCCTTCCATGTTATTCCCCAGCACATGCTGGCACTGACTTGCTGTGTAACCTTGGGCAAGTCACTTAGCCTATTTGTGCTAAAGTTTCCTTTAAAAAAAAAAGGGGGGGGGTGATAATATTCCCAGCCTTTGTAGACCGCTTTTAGATCTGGGGATAAAAGAGGCTGTATAAATGCAATGTATTGTTGTTGTACAAGAGCAGGCACTGTTCTGAGACGTGTGCACAGAGAGGGGTTAGTTAGAAACAGAAATTTAACTCTGAATTTCTTGGCTTTTGTGAGGTTTGGTTAAAACCCCTTCATGTTATTTTAACCCTTGGGGTCTTTATTTGTTTTAATATGTATCCACATTTCTGAACAATCCCAGGTTCGATTCTGACTGTAATTAACATGACTATACAGAATTCTAATGCAGCCAGTTAAAAGCAAATCCGCCTAGAATCATGAGCTTTGCAGTAAACAGATTGTAGGAGTAATATGGGGAATGTTTCATTTTTCTCATTAAAGAAGCTAGCAGCTCACTGCGAGCTGGAGAAATTAAAACCAAATAGAATAGGCATAAGAGTTAAAACACCATTTCCCCCCTCCCCGGACTCTACTTTGTACTTGGTTGTGTGTTGAAATTGTGTTTGGCCTGGGCGGGTAAGTATATTAATTGTTCTCCATGCGTGTCTAAAGGCAGCTAGTCCAGGTCTCCTCTGAAGAAGCCTATATAACCCACACACCTCCTAAGTGTGGTGTTCTGTCCCATCTAGTGCCACGAGACCACTTAGCAAGAGATTAATGAGTCTGCTCTCCAGTCTTAGCTAAGAGGCATGTGGCTTTTAGTTCATGCAGTAGAGGCTCTTGCACTACGCTCCAGAGGTCTCAGGTTCGGTCCCACCTGCCGATGACCGGGGTCTGTCGGTTTTACACCTGCAAATGGTTACATTGATACTCCTGCAGTAAGCTGCCCTAGAGCACTTGTGCTTTCTGGACCAAAGTCTTAAAAAATAACCCTGCCAATCCAAAGTGTATTGGAGTCTGTGTAATTCCTTCCATGCCATTGACTTCAATGTGCTGTGAGATCATGCATTGAAGAAGCTTAAGGACTTTGAACACAAACCAGTTCTCATAGTAAGACAGGAATATTTGTATTGCTTAGTTCCTAAACTCTTTGGATCTGATTTTGAGCTCATTTACCCCAGTAGGACTCCACTGATTTCAGTGTGTGCTGGGGGTGCACAATCTGGGGGTGTGGTTATATCCCCATCAGGTGCTGCTGAGGTGACCGGGTAGCAGCAGTAACAAAGGTGCCTTTTTTTCCATCTGTGTCTGCCCAGGTAGTTGTGATGCTGCTTCTGCATGCAGCAGACCTGGCTGCCGTGATCAAGATTAGATTGCAATGTGCTCCAGTTGAAGCCCTGCAGAATGCCATGGCCTACTCATTAAGCAGGGTATCCTGTCACAAACACATTGCACTAGTGCTCCATGATCTGCACCGGTTGCTTACTGACTTCAGTAGAGTTTAAGGCTTTGGTTTTGACCTTTAAAGATTAAATGACTCGGGACCCACCTTCTAGTGAGACTATCGCCCTCTCCATACAGTAGATCCACAGTTGGGATCAACAGAGACTCAGAGGGGGTAGCTAGCAAGTCGATCTCCATCAGGGATCCTTAAGGACAGTGGTACTTACGTTTTAAGTTGTGATTGATTAATATGAGGGTGAGGTAAGACTGCAGATGCATGTACATGTGTCAAGAGATGTTAGTAAAAGCCATCTAGAGTGCATAAGAAAGGCCATACTGGGTCAGACCAAAGGTCCATCAAGTCCAGTATCCAGTCCTCTGACAGTGGCCAATGGCAAGTGCCCCAAAGGGAATGAACAGACAGGTTATCATCAAGTGATCCATGCCCTGTCACCCAATCCCAGCTTCTGGCAAACAGAGGCTAGGGTCACCATCCCTACCCATCCTGGCTAATAGCCATTGATGGACCTATCTTCCATGAATCTATTTAGCTCCCTTTTGAACCCCGTTATAGTATTGGCCTTCACAACACCCTCTGGCAAGGAGTTCCAGAGGTTGACAGTGCGTTGCGTGAAAAAATAGTTTCTTGTTTGTTTTAAACCTGCTACCTATTAATTTCATTTGGTGGCCCCTTGTTCTTGTATTATGAAAAGGAGTAAATAACACTTCCTTATTTACTTTCTCTATACCACTTATGATTTTATAGACCTCTATCATATCCCCCCTTATTCATCTCTTTTCCAAGCTGAAAAGTCCCAGTTTTATTAATCTCTCCTCATACGAAAGCCGTTCTATACCCCTAATCATTTTTGTTGCCCTTTTCTGAACCTTTCCCAATTCCCATATATCTTTTTTGAGATGGGGCTACCACATCTGCATGCAGTATTCAAGGTGTGGGCGTACCATGGATTTATATAGAGGCAATATGATATTTTCTGTCTTATTATCTATCCCTTTCTTGATGATTCCCAACATTCTGTTGGCTTTTTTGACTGCTGCTGCACATTGAGTGGATGATTTCAGAGAACTGTCCACAATGACTCCAAGATGTTTCTTGAGTGTTAACAGCTAATTTAGACCTCATCATTGTATATGTATAGTTAGGATTATGTTTTCCAATGTGCATTACTTTGCATTTATCAACATTAAATTTCATCTGCCATTTTGTTGCCCAGTCACCCAGTTTTGTGAGATCCTTTTGTAGCGCTTCAGTCTGCCTGGGACTTAACGATCTTGAGTAGTTTTGTATCATCTGCAAATTTTGCCACCTCACTGTTTATCCCTTTTTCCAGATCGTTTATGAATATGTTAAATAGGACTGGGCCCAGTACAGATCCCTGGGGGACATCACTATTTACCTCTCTCCATTCTGAAAACTGACCATTTATTCCTACCCTTTGTTTCCTATCTTTTAACCAGTTCCAATCCATGAGAGAACCTTCCCTCTTATCCCATGACTGCTTATTTTGCTTAAGAGCCTTTGATGAGGGACCTTGTAAAAGGCTTTCTGAAAATCTAAATACACTAGATCCACTGGGATCTCCTTTGTCCACGTGCTTGTTGACCCCCTCAAAAAATTCTAGTAGATTGGTGAGTCATGATTTCCCTTTACAAAAACCATGTTGACTATTTCCCAACAAATTATGTTCATCTATGTGTCTGACAATTTTGTTCTTTACGATAGTTTCAACCAATTTGCCCGGTACTGAAGTGAGGCTTACTGGCCTGTAGTTGCCAGGGTCACCTCTGGAGCTCTTTTTAAAAATTGGCATCACATTAGCTATCCTCCAGTCATTTGGTACAGAAGCAGATTTAAATGATAGGTTACAGATGACAGTTAGTAGTCCTGCAATTTCACATTTGAGTTCCTTCAGAACTCTTGGGTGAATACCATTAGGTCCTGGAGACTTATTACTGTTTAGTTTATCAATTTGTTCCAAAACCTCCTCTAATGACAGCTCAGTTTGGGACAGTTCCTCAGATCTGTCACCCAGAAAGAATGGCTAAGGTTTGGGAATCTCCCTCACATCCTCAACAGTGAAGACCGATGCAAAGAATTCATTAAGTTTCTCTGCAATGGCCTTATTGTCTTTGAGTGCTCCTTTAGCATCTTGATCGTCCAGTGGCCCCACTGGTTGTTTAGCAGGCTTTCTGCTTCTGATGTATTTAAAAAAAAAATTGCTATTACTTTTGGAGTCTTTGGCTAGCTGTTCTTCACATTCTTTTTTGGTCTTTCTAATTATATTTTTACACTTCATTTGCCAGAGTTTATGCTCCTTTCTATTTTCCTGATTAGGATTTATCTTCCACTTTTTAAAGGATGCCTTTTTGCCTCTCACTGCTTCTTTTACTTTGTTGTTTAACCACAGTGGCCCTTTTTTGGTTCTCTTACTATGTTTTTTAAATTGGAGTATACATTTAAGTTGAGCCTCTATTATTGTGTCTTTAAAAAGTTTCCATGCAGCTTGCAGGGATTTTACTTTTGGTGCTGTACCTTTTAATTTCTGTTTCACTAACCTCCTCATTTTTGTGTGGTCCCCCTTTCTGAAATTAAATGCTAGAGTGTTGGGCCACTGTGGAGTTTTCCCCGCCACAGGGATGTTAAATTTAATTATATTATGGTCACTATTACCAAGCAGTCCAGCTATATTCACCTCTTGGACCTGATCCTGTGCTCCACTTAAGACTAAATCAAGAATTGTCTCTCCTCTTGTGGGTTCCAGGACCAGCTGCTCCAAGAAGCAGTCATTTAAGGTGTCAAGAAACTTTATCTCAGCATCCCTTCCTGAGGTGATATGTACCCAGTCAATATGGGGATAGTTGAAATCCCCCATTATTATTATTGAGTTTTTTATTTTAATAGCCTCTCTAATCTCCTTGAACATTTCAGAGTCACTATCACCATCCTGGTCAGGTGGCCTGTAATATAGCCCTACTGCTATATTCTTATTTTTCAAGCATAGAATTACTATCCATAGCGATTCTATAGTACAATTTAGTTCATTTAAGATTTTTACTTCATTTGATTCTACGCTTTCTTTCACAGATAGTGCCACTCCCCCACCAGCACGACCTGTTCTGTCCTTCCGATATATTTTGTACACTGGTATTACTGTGTCCTCATTCCACCAGGTTTCTGTGATGCCTATTATATCAATATCCTCATTTAATACTATGCACTCTAGTTCACCCATCTTATTATTTAGACTTCTAGCATTGGTATATAAGCATTTTAAAAACTTGTCGTTTTTTGCCTGTCCTGTATTGCATGACGTAATTGAATGGGACTTTTTTTCATTTGACTTTCTCATCAGATCCTCCCTGTATTTTATCATTTTCCATCCTCTCCTCCTTATTAGGACATATGGAATCTCCATTTATAGATCCTCCCCTAAGGTACGTCTGAACCACATGCTCCTTTGCACCTGTTGGCTTTCCCCCAGCCCTTAGTTTAAAAACTGTTCTATGACCTTTTTAATTTTAAGCGCCAGCAATCTGGTTCCGTTTTGGTTTAGGTAGAGCCCATCCTTCCTGTATAGGCTCCTGCTCTCCCAAAAGCTTCCCCAGTCCCTAATAAATCTAAACCTCTCCCCCCTACACCATCGTCTCATCCACGCATTGAGACCCTGCAGTTCTGCCTGTCTAACTGCCCTGCGGGTGGAACTGGAAGCATTTAAGAGAATGCTACCATGGAGGTCCTGGACTTCAATCTCTTAACTAGCAGCCTAAATTTGGCGTCCAGGACCTCTGTCCTATCCTTCCCCATGTCGTTGGTACCTACATGTACCACGAGCACTGGCTCCTCCCCAGCACTACACATAAGCCTATCTAGATGTCTCGAGAGATCTGCAACCTTCGCACCAGGCAGACAAGTCACATTGTGGTTCTCCCGATCATCGCAAACCCAGCTATGTTTCTAATGATTGACTCGCCCATTACTAATACCTGTCGCTTTCTAATAGCTAGAGTTCCCTCCCGCAGAGAAGTATCCTCAGTGCGAGAGGATACCACATCATCATCTAGGAGGAGGGTCCCAACAATGGGATCAGTTCCCTTTGCTCCAGTTGGATGTTCTCCTTCCCTGAGGCTTTCATCCTCCTCAACAGCACAGAGGCTGTCAGACTGGGGTTGGGACCGTTCTACTGTGTCCCGGAAAGTCTCATCTATGTACCTCTCTGTCTCCCTTAGCTCCTCCAGCTCAGCCACCCTGGTCTCAGAGTCCGTACACCGTCTCTGAGGGACAGGAGCTCCTTGCACCGAATGCACACATACGCCACCAGTCCATAGGGCAGGTAATCATACATGCTGCATTGGGTGCAATAAACTGGGTAGCTCCCACTCTCTTGCTGGACTTCTTCCTGCATTCTCTTTTTACTCCCGAAGCTTGTTACCTTGTTTTTATCAAGCGGTGTTTTGACCTTTAAGTGCAAAGAATGTCAGGTGTATCTAGCCCCTGCTCACACTCCCCCTGCAAACCCCTGTTTACAAACTCCCCTGTTAGCCGCTCCTGTTCGCTAGCTCCTCTGGTCGCTTAGGAGCAGGCTTTTTAAAGCCCTGCTCTGCCTGAGTAGCCCCACCCGCTGGTTAAGGGTTGATTGGATGCCTTGTCAAGAAGCTCCTAGCTCTCAGCCTTGCCTAGCAGGCCGCTAGGCTCAGCACACACACGGTCAGCACACGGTCCCCCAAACAAACAGACCACACGGTATATTTCAGTCAAGCAGCAAGCACACCACAAACACGAAAACTGCAGACGACAAAGTTACCCCAAGGGTCCCGCAATCGCTCCTCCTTCACCTGGAGAAGTCCCTCGCCAAACTCCCCTGTTAGCCGCTCTAGTTCGCTAGGAAGTACTTTGTACTCCATGACAAATCTAAATAAATAAATAGTACTTACATTTACCAGGGAGTAAAGAAACCTTGGTGAGGCCAAGCTATCTGTATTTTTTTTCACATTTATGTTTTAAAAAAAACTTCCTATTTCAGTCTGTCTCAGAGTGTCCTTGTGCCTGGCCTAGAAAGACAGTGTCACAAAGCTTATAAGAATGCTAGAAAGACAAAAACTAACCTGGTTGGATTAAGGCTTGACCTAATGCTCACTGAAGGCAATGGCACCTTAGAGACTAACACATTTATTTGGGCATAAGCTTTCGTGGGCTAAAACCCACTTCATTAGATGCATGGAGTGGAAACTACAGTAGGAAGGTATAAATACACAGCCCATGAAAAGATGGGAGTTGCCTTACCAAGTGGGGGGAGGGGTCAGTGCTAATGAGCCAATTCAATTAAGGCGGAAGTGGGCTATTCTCAACAGTTGACAAGAAGGGGTGAATACCAAGGGAGGAAAAAATCACTTTTGTAGTGCTACTGAGGCCAATCTAATCAAGGTGCCTCATTTCAAACAGCTGACAAGAAGGTGAGAGTATCAGCAGGCAGAAATTTAGTTTTTGTATTGACCCATCCACTCCCAGTCTTTATTCAGGCCTAATTTGATAGTGTCCAGTTTGCAAGCTAATTCCAGTTCTGCAGTTTCTCGTTGGAGTCTGTTTTTGAAGTTTTTTTTGTTGAAGAATTGCCACTTTTAAGTCTGTTATTGAGTGTCCAGGGAGATTGAAGTCTTCTTCTACTGGTTTTTGAATGTTATCATTCTTGATGTCCGATTTGTGTCCATTTATTCTTTTGAGTAGAGGCTGTCCGGTTTGGTCAATGTACATGGCAGAGGGGCATTGCTGGCACCTGATGGCATATATCACATTGGTAGATGTGCAGGTGAACGAGCGCCTGATGGTGTGGCTGATGTGGTTGGGTCCAATGATGGTGGCCTTTGAATAGATATGCAGACAGAGCTGCCTTGATCACATTGGCCTCATTAGCACTACAAAAGTGATTTCCCCCCCCCCCTTTGGTATTCATCCCTTCTTGTCAACTATTGAGAATAGCCCACTTCCACCTTAAATAGTGGGTTTTAGCCCACGAAAGCTTATGCCCAAATAAATGCGTTAGTCTCTAAGGTGCCACAAGGACTCCTCGTTGTTTTTGCTGATACAGACTAACACGGCTGCCACTCTGAAACCTAAAGGCAATGGGAGTCTTTCCACTGAATTCAGTGGGCTTTGGATCAGGCTCTAAATGATACAGTGTGAAGAGGTAACTGCAGGTAGGGACTATGAACCCATGGAAGTCCTTTACCTCTATATATGAGAGGTGTGAACCAAAATAAACCCTACCAGGAATGAGGAATTGTTTCACATGGGCCAAAGGGGTAGGGGTACTGAGGTTAAATTAACTAAAGAAAAATGGAGGCAAAAGTATCGTAATAGTGAGATATATATATATCAGGGCTTTTCCAGTCTAAGGGAAGTGGTGGAAGCCTCATCTTTACAGTCTTTTGAATTGGGATGGTCAAAACACTAGAATCTACTCTAGAGAACAATTGTTCATGGGCAGAAGTGATAGTTTAAGTGGGGGCTAGCCTAGATTTCCGAAAGAGTCTGTAAATCAAGCTGATTGTGTCCGTAGTCTAGTGGGTCCTTCTCCTTTATCTAGGGATTCTACAGCCTAGGAATCAGACAAATTTTGTATGTGAGATATGATCCCTTCCCACAGTCACTGCTCGGCTTTATTGTATTTGTGCTACTGAGTTTGCAGTTGCTCAGGTTGGTTAGATTAGTCTATAGCTGAGAGCATGGAGCTGTTAAATCAGAAGTGACAGGCTAGGAAGTTCAGCAGTCATCTTTCTGCATGGTCAAATGTTTGGCAGGCAAGAATTTGCAAAGTAATAGTTCCATGTCTTTTTCTGGCACAGTCCAGAGGAAAGAAGCAAACAGACAATGTTATGCTCCTTTTATCTGCTCTACAGCTACCTAGTTACACAGGTTTACAATAGCTTTTCAAACAGGAAAGCTGCCAAGCTTGGGGGAGGGGGGGAGCAGAAGCAAATTTCAGTCATCATTACAGATGTTGCATAAGGAATTCTCTCTCATACATCCATTGGCTCAGAACTGTCTAGCATACAAATGACTTTCTTTCTGCAGCTCTTCAGACAAAGCATTAATATTCATAGTTACAAAAACACAGATTTAATGCCATCCTGGGTATGCTGTGAGCTTTTCAATATTTAAACTGGACTCATCAAACTTTGCCTTTGTGCCACAGAGACCCAGTGCTGTGGAATGGGTAGAAACCCAGTATTCTGTTTCTGGCAGTGGCCTGTGTCAGATGTTCCAGAGGAAACAAACAGAACAGGGCAATTATTCAGTGGTCCCGCCCCCTGTTGCCCAGTCCCAGCTTCTGGTAGTCAGTGGCTTAGGGATACCCAGAGCATGGGGTTCCATCCCTGACCACCTTGGCTAATAGCCAGTGATGGACCTAGCCTCCATGAACTTATCTAATAATTTTTTTTAACCCAATGATACTTTTGGCCTTCACAACATCCCCTGGCAATGCTTTCCACAGGTTGACTGTGCATTGTGTGAAGAAAGTTGTTCCCTAACCTCCACAGAGAGTGGAGAGTGCAGGTGTTAACTGAGTTCAGGCCTGGATACATTCCTTCAACCACTCTTGCTGCCTTTGGGTCCAATCTGCACATGGTCAGAAACGACTGCTGTATCTTCACCTTGTTGGCCAACCCCTCCTTAAAACCCAGCCATAAAATCGTGCTACACTTTCTCAGATTGGGAAGAATCTAACTTTATGGCGAAACTATTAGAAAGCCAAACGGAACTTCGTTCTAATGAGCTCAACTTTGTTCACAAAATAACACTCAAACCATTCACTGATACCTTCTCCCTTTAATTTGCAAACCTTTTCGTAGGCTTGGAGTGAAATCAGTAATCCACAAAAAGCACAGAAAGGAGATTTTTTTTTCCCCCTCAGAGAGATAATATTAAAAAATATCTGGCCCTTGCAGCTGTCAGGACCTTTGATGTTCAGCTACATGTCATTTCCATTAGCATAGCGAACTTTAAGACCAAATGATCTCCATAAATAATGCAGCCTTGTGATTTCCTCAACTACCATTCCTTTGTTGACCTTAAGGGTGGAAAGAACAGGAAACACAGTGAGTATGCTAAGGCGCCATCCCTTTGGTTTTTAAGCTTAGACAACAGCATTATCTAGAGATGAGGATGTGTCCCCACATCAGAAGCAAACCTAGAAATAAGAGGCTAATCTCATGCAAGGCTTTGAATATCAAGAGTGAGGCCATCAACTGTTTGCTGTCCTCAATGGGAAGCCAGCGCAGAAGAGCGGAGCACTGCGGTGATGTGTTCCTGAAGAGCAGCTTTAGCAACAAGGTCTATCTGGCAGGGCCGGCTCCAGGCACCAGCGAAGGAAGCAGGTGCTTGAGGCGGCCAATGGAAAGGGGCGGCACGTCCGGGTCTTCAACGGCAAGTCCCTCAGTCCCTCTCTTCCTCTTTTAATTGCCGCCGAAGAGGAAGAGAGGGAGCGAAGGACCCGCCGCCGAATTGCCGCAGAATGAAGCGGCGCGATTGAACTGCCGCCGATCTGATTCTTTTTTTTTTTTTTTTTTTTGCTTCGCTGCTTGGGGTGGCAAAAATGCTGGAGCCGGCCCTGCTGTCTGGTATCAGTTGGAGCTGTATAGTAGCATTTCTTAGCAAATACGCTTCATCATTGGTCTTCCATCCAACTAATTTCAGGAGGGATTTAATTGAGGAGAGGGTAGAGTCACTCAGAAAGGGTGTTCCATGAGTAAGGAGCAACATGGAAGAAAAAATTGATGTTTGTTGGAGAACCAGGCAAGCAGGGAATTTGGGGCAGAAGAGAGAAGACAAGACAGTGACATAAGAGACAAATTAATTATTCATTACCAACTGTTTGCCCAGCTCTAGTCTGGAGTGTGACTGTTTTTGCAAGTTGCCTCCACTGTATTTATCTCCTATCCCCAAATATCAAAACGTATCCATGATGCAACTGTGTTGCACTTTTTGTCACTACGTCACTGATGTATTTGGGCCAATGGGACTACTTACGTTAGAGAAGCTTATCCATGTAAGTAATGGGTGCCTTTATTTTCTGTGTGAGATCTTTCTGCTCTTTCTTTTAAATCTGTAATTATTTTTGAGCACTATATTTACCCCATGAAGTGTCCTCAGTATGAGACCAAACACTCTGAGGTGCCTGAGAATTCTACTGGCTATGGATATTGGTTCAGAATCTAACCCTGACCAGATTTATGGCTGAAGTCCCCTCACTGCCCTTGCCTCCCACAGATAAACTCTAATAAAAAGATGTGTTCGGCCTCATTCCTTCCCTTGTTGGACCCTGAATACCACTTACATGTGGGTAATTGCTAGGGGAAATCCTTTTATTTTGACGCCAGATTTCTGACATGGCAGCATGTGGTACCATAAAACCAACCCCAACAATCCACAAAAGTTGGCTGCAAAAATAGCACAGGCCTGGGAAGGCCCGTACTATGAACTTTGTGGAGCTATAAAATGTACTGATGAAAAGGATGGGGAGGTCCCTTCAGAGCAAGACAAACCGCTGCAGCTACATGGTTGCAAACAGAGACAAACCTATCTGTGTAGAAGACCATGGTCATGAAAGCCAATGGGAATTCAGGGTGTGCCGCACCTTGTAGGAATGGAACCTGCTGGTGCACTCTTGAAGCTTCCCATCATGTATTAGAACCTGTTTGCATGTGACAGGTTAATCTGTTGTTTGGGCAGTTCTTCTCAGACTGACAATCAAGACTCCTGGGTTCTTTCCCTGGCTCTGACACTGACCTTAGGCAAGCATGGTCGTCTTGAATTAATTGTGCTCATAAAATTATGTACATGACACTTCATTTCCACACTGATGGGTGCATTAGGAAGACAGAAACATTTGTGCATTCCTTAAATTCTCACTTTGTGCAGTATATTAAAAATGTATGCACGTTCTACCCTACTCACCATTGGTTTGGCATCCCAAAGAGATGGGGCAATTGAATATGGTTGTGGTTGTATGTGGCCACAATTCCTTCTGGGCACTTGGGGCACTGTCCCTAATATCTGCTCTTGTGTTTTATCATGACAATGCCACTGCCACTTTGACAACAATGCCCGCCTTGAAACCTCTCCCCTATTTGTCCTCCCCGAACCATCTTCATGCTTCCTTCCACATCACACCTTCCACAGGACATGTCCTCCCCATCAGATCCTCCTCCTCTTGAACTGAGTAGCAGTTAGGGATAGCAACTATCTGTTATAATTATACATTGTGTATATACAGTTTAACCACCTACATCTTCCATAGAAGTTATTTGTCCTCTTAAACTGTGTGTGCCCTGGGACACAGGCTTTGTCTTCCTATGTTTTGCTTATTGTGTACAAACAAAGACCTAAGAATAATTTCCCATCCCTAGATTATAATGGTCTAAAATGGATGGAATTATTTTCTTAACATGCACTTGATTGAGCATTGTCATCAGGTGACCTGAGACCCACACAGCCATTGATACAATAAAACCTCAGCTAAGCATGCCAAGAAAATCAACGTCTAGTTTACGTAGGTTATCCCAGGGGGGAAATACAGTTAATACTGAGGTTTGAAATATCTGAGCCCCTGAATCTTAAAACTCCATCAGCACTTGGGGGTTTCAAATAACCTTAGCAACAGGGAGGTTAAATACATACACACATGCACGCACACACATACACAAAATGTAACATAACTCAACAGATCACTTTAGAGTTTTGTCTGACATGGTCTCTGCTCTTGATCACCTAGTATTTATAGAATGTATGGGTTAAAAATAATAAAACCTGCCCCTTTCTGAGATTGCCTTATAATGAAAACAAGAATATTTTGGAAGCAAAGAATAGGAAATGTTGACTGGGATGCCCCGCTGCTTTTTAAGGAGCCTGGCTAGAAAGATTTATGTCAAGAGCAACAGAAGGTTGGAAATAAAATAATGCCCTTGATGTTATGGTCTCTCGTTCAGCCAAGCGAGATGGCTTTCTCATGTACCTTGTCGAAAACCCAACATGAGAAAAGGGGCAGGAGATAAAAATCTTACACCATTAATGGAGATTTACAAAAGACGGGACCAAATAAATACATATTCCACGCGTGAGAGAAACTGCTCCACTTGGTGATATGCCTGCTCCCATGCGCAATGAAGGTAGCATATAGTGAGGCAGAGTGTTTTATATTCTCCAGAACAGTGGCTTTACTTTCAGAGGCCAGTATCCTCTTACCCTGTTCAAAGCCTGAGTAGGCCTTGTTTATGGGTGCTCCACAAGGGATGGGGCCTGACTGAAGCCACCCCACCGACCTGCAGAGAGGGATTGGAGCTGTTCTTTTGCTGCTACTGCAGCCCATGGCAACCCTGAGCTGCATGGCCTACATAATCTCTGCTTGAATTCCAGTAGCATTACCCCTGTTTTATATTTCTGCACATGAGAGGAGAAGCAGGCAGGTTTACACTGCAAGACAGATTAGCGTAGGGCTGAGAAACACAGGGAGGGTGCTATAGGGAGGATATGGGTTATAAGAGCACAATATAGTGTGCCAGGAGGGAGCAAGGTGAGTCTCGAGGCGGGAGCGATAAAGAGGAAGTGAGTAATGGGAGGTAACTAAAGGGAGTGAGCCATGTGGAAGGAGACTGAGGTGGTGGTTGAGGGGGGCAGGAGAAAACACACGGAGCTGCTTGTAACAGGAGACCTGAGGAGCATCAAGGCACTCTGGGGTGGCAGAGTGTACAGCATGAGCAGGGGAACAGCAGGGGATGAGAGCTGAGGTGAAGGTGGATCTGTTGAGAGTTTTGACTATGATAGATGTGAGCCACACCAGATTCAAGCACCCCTTGGCCCTCTGGGAAGGTGTGATGGGGCACCGCCACCACTCCCATTCCCTTAGCTTCACAGAGTGCTCAGAGACCTTCCTTCTTGTAGAGGGATTTTTATAGTGTTTCACTCTACCAACTTCACATACTAGTGCAGCCAGGGTATTTACAAGGCTATCCAGCATCCCTACCCAGTCTCTTAAAAGGGGAGGAAGATAAAGGTGCCTTGGGTCACAGAACTCCCTTTTATCAGGCCCTCTCCCCCTCCCTTGCACTTCCTAACTGTGCTCTTTTATCCAGCCTCCTTGCTAATGGGCTAATTAGCTCATTAGCTTCCCAGACCAAATCTTATCTGGTAAATCAGGGCCTCCCTGGGGCCTAATTGGTTAAAACAGTGACAGAATGCTGGTGCAGTTGCTGATTCTCAGCACTCTGTCATGGAAGGTCCGGTCCAAAAGCAACATGTCTCTGGTGAGCTTGTTTTGTTTTTTCCTAATTGTTTCAGAGAAATCAGCACGACTTGAAACCTTTCCTTTTGACTCCAGGCCTCCAGGAGCCTAATGCTGGCCTAACGAACGGGCAAACAGGCTTTAGCCGTAGTAAAAGAGCCTACAGCAATGCTTGTAATAGAATGCACGTATTCTGAATGTAGGACTGGTTATTACAAACCCCTTTGTTATTAGGTGATGAAGATCACACCATGTGTCATTGAAAGGGCAATTTTCACTATAAGAACAGAAAGGTCTAAGATTTGTTCTCTTTGATCTTGATGTCATGATAATGTGGCCATTTTTAATGTACCTGTTTCTCAGTGGATAACTATTTGTGATGATAATTCATACAATTTGAAAGCCACCAGAGTGATCATCTAGTCTGACCTGCTGCATAAAACAGGCCATAGAATCTCGTGCAATAATTTCTTCATTGAGCCTGTAACTTCTTTGAGCTATAGCATGATATATAATATAACATTTTCAATAGTGTTTAGTGCTTGGAGGCCAAAATGACATGCATTCTTAGGCTCTCTCTCTCTCTCTCTCTCTCCATGTATTTATATGGTCTTTTATCACTGTTGTACTTCCCCCATTGTACAGCCCTGTATATAGCAGCACTATATAAATAATAGAGATGATCAAAAATGGAATGACATTTATTTTCATCCCAAATTGGGACACACAGTCCAAATATCAAAGCTTTTTACAGAACAAAAAGTTCCATTCTGAAAAATTTCAATTGGGAAACGACAAAATGTTGGGAGTCCCATGATGCTCTTTGCCAGCTCAGTCACATGGTGAGATCTCAGTGCATCATGGTAGATGTAGTCCGTCTGAGGAGAAGGACCCATAGCAGGAAATTGGGGGCATTAAGGACCTAAATCTACACGTCCCATGAGGCTCAGCAGCTCAAGCAAGGCAGAAATTAATGTTCACTTGAAACATTTTGTTTCAATTTTCCTGACAGAAAATTTCCCCAAAATTGATTTTTCAGTACCGAATTGAATGAAAACCTATTTCCTGAAAAGAAAATGTTTTGTTCAAAATGTTTTGAAGTGCCTAAATAAAGAACAACAGTGATAGAAACTGCTGCGGTAATGAAGCAACTCAGGCAGCAGCTTAGCTGGAACGAGGGCCAGAGTATTCTCAGTGACAGAATCAGGGTTCAGTGACTTGATTTTGCCCCATTGAAACTGGTTTTCTACCAATTAACTCCACTGACTTATTAGAGTTGTTCCTCATTTAGTTTGGTTCAAGGAAAAGCAAAATTGGTCCTGATATTTCCATGCAAGGAGTTCTCATTGTACACAAAAGAGGACACAGTACAGCCCTGCTTTTGCAAAGGGTTTCAAAGCAATCCGAAACCCTCAGACAAATGGGACTTCGGAGCTTCAAAGAAGCAAGCCATCTATACATTGCTATCAGGGAATACATGGCTCACGTCCAGTTAGACATGCATATCAGTTAACTGGAGGTCACACTCATGGGGTTGCAATGAGAGAGGTTAGTGATGGAAAAGTCTTATTAGCTCATCCACTGCATGCTCCTGTCAATGCTGGATTATTCCCTAGAGTCCATGATTTTGTATAATATATTACCAACTTATTGGGAATTCCATCCTGCACGACCGCCAAACATCCTCACCAAACCATAAGTTCAAGAACCCTGGAGCAGCTGAAATAGAATCAGCAACATTGGACCCATACTTCTCTGAAGGTATGTGTATGCTACAAGCGCTACAGCAGCACAACTACACCACTGTAGCACAGTTGTGTAGACATTTGCTACAGAAATAGAAGGGTTTTTTTCTATCACTGTAGTAAATCCACCCCCTCAAGAGGAGGTAGCTAGGTTAACAAAAGAATTTTCCATCAACCTACCTGAGAGGCATGTGGGAAGACAGCGGAATAATAGCCCAGCACTAGGTTATTGAGTGCTTCAACCAAGGGGATGGGAGGAAACTACTTACTGCTGCTCTATAGAGGAGTAATGTGCAGAGCACTCAGTGCTTGCTGCTAGATGAGTCTTTATGCACAAACTTACCCATAAAAACTATGTTAAAAGAACATTATTAAGGTTGCAAAGTCAAGCAATCAAAACTTAGGAAATGCCAGAATTAAGGTTACACAGCCCCCTGGGGCAATTGAATTATGATACGGATTATAGAATTACATGCTGGGTTTTTTCACATAACAATAATGTTCTTTTAATGTAGTTATATGTGTAATTTCCAAGGTTCTTAACAAAGCAAACTGAACAAAAGGAAATTCCATCGTGCGGCATCATAGTGACAACCACATCAGCTGGCTTGGAACCTGTAGATTCACCAGATCTCTGCCACTATGACAATAGTTGGCTGTCATTCTCTGTGTCGGTGATTGAAGTGCTACCGGCCCTGCCTATAAATAAGATGGGGGGACTTGGCCACACCCCCAAGCTAGTTGGCCATGCCCCCTTGGGAGTGAAACTGGGTGTATTAGCCAGTCCAGCTGCCTGGTTGTCAAGGGTGTGCTAGGTCTGGACCTTACCCTGCTTCTGTGCAGATGGGACAGGTGCAGGGGAGAAAAGGTGTCCTGCCCCCATTTCCCTGCCTTCCCCGAGACTCAGATCTCACCTGCACAGACAGGGCAGGAATTGGCTCTAAAGGAATATGTAATAAAAGTGCAGCTTCTTATGGGAATGCCTCATGGGCCCCTGGAGCAGACAATGAGGCACAAGTGAGACATCTGTGAGAGCATTTGCGCCCATGCCTGGGCCCTGTCAGGGCCAATGAGTGACACTGCACCCGGGTGTGTCTAGCACGTTATCAGAACGACCTTAAACACAACCCAACCCCTTATCTTAATTTGGAACCGTGGCCCTGACTGTCTCTTATGAAGTGCCAGTCCAAGTCGTCTCCGGCAGCTGTGAGCATATGGGTTTTGGCAGGCAGCTCCAAGGCACAGCAGACTGGAGGGAATCAGCAGCACACGTGGTGAAAGGCAAAGGAGCTGAGGCCAGGAGGAAAAGCACAAAATCTCATTGGTTATTAGAAACCGGAGGAGAACACACTGTGTCCTAAGCCACCTCCTTATATTGGCAGAGAAGGGGTTAACCCGCTCCCTCTGGCTTAGGATCAGTTGGCAGGGTAACTGTGGAGAATTAATGACATCCCGGCACACTGGACAGGGGATGTGGGGCTGACTCTAGCAGAAGGCAGGGAAGCTCTCTGGGGAGAGGGGCAGAACTGTGAGGAGAACCCAGGCAGGGGGGTTCTCTTCCTGTCTGGCCCTGGCCTGAAATGGGCCAAGACTCATACCTTACTCCGGACTCTGGCTGAGGAAAACCCTGTTACTCTTCTGTCTGGCAGAACATTCTTTACATTCACCTCCCTGCTTTATAATCCAACCTGCTGCAAAGGTGTTTAAACTCCCCCTCGGAGTGCGGGATCCTTTCATGACCACGCCAGCCTCTCATACCTTCCAACATCATTGCCGGGGGTCTACAGATGTGAGGGAGAAGGGATGAGACATGCAACTCCATGGCCAAAACCAAACCTGGAAGACTGTGGATTTCAGTAAATGCTCGTCTTGTTGCCTAATAATGATTAGTATTTAGCATGTACTGATGTTTTATTGCAAAGCACCAGGACAGATATTATGTAATTAAGCAAATTGATCTTTCTGGGTAGGGGCTGATTTAAAGAGCAGCTGACTAGAGAGTAACCTCTTTGAGACAGGGACCATGTTTTTGTTCTGTGTTTTGTACAATACCTAACACTATGGGTCCTTGATTTATGAGACGGATCCCCAATGCCAATAATAAATAACAAATAATGATGGTGTCAGTTTATGGGAGACTCGTACGAAATGTTCTCCAATAAATCTGATCCAGTTAGAGGATTAGCCAGAGCTAGCACTTCAAGTCTGGAAACTCAAATCTGGACCCTGGAAGGAGAAACCACCGGAAGTTGAAGCTAGACAAATTCAGATTAGAAATAAGATGTAATTTTTAACACTGAGAGTAATTAATCATTGGAACAATCCACCAAGGTGGATTCTCCATCACTGACCATTTTAAAATCAAGATTGGATGTTTTTTCTAAAAGATCTGCTCTAGGAATTATTCTGGGGAAGTTCTATGGCAGAGGTCGGCAACCTCTGGCACGTGGCTCGCCAGGGTAAGCACCCTGGCGGGCCGGGCCAGTTTGTTTACCTGCCACGTCGGCAGGTTCGGCCGATCGTGGCTCCCACTAGCCGCGGTTTGCCGTCCCAGGTCAATGGGGGCTACGGGAAGCAGCGCGGGCGAGGGATGTGCTGGTCGCGGCTTCC
>NW_020664456.1:2291070-2404587 GCF_002925995.2 Terrapene triunguis | reverse complement strand
GGGCCAGTTTGTTTACCTGCCGCGTCGGCAGGTTCGGCCGATCGTGGTTCCCACTGGCCACGGTTCACCGTCCCAGGCCAATGGGGGCTGCGGGAAGCGGTGCGGGCTGAGGGATGTGCTGGCCACGGCTTCCCGCAGCCCCCATTGGCCTGGAGCAGTGAACCGTGGCCAGTGGGAGCCGCGATCAGCCAAACCTGCTGACGCGGCAGGTAAACAAACTGGCCCGACCCACCAGGGTGCTTACCCTGGCGAGCCGCGTGCCAGAGGTTGCCGATCCCTGTTCTATGGCCTGTGTTACATAGGGGATCAGACTAGATGCTCACAATGGTCCCTTCTGGCCTGGCAGTCTAAGATTCAACCCAGCCCTTTACACTTTTGGTTCTGTGTTACATTCAAAAATGGAAAGTACCAGAGGGGTAGCCGTGTTAGTCTGAATCTGTAAAAAGCAACAGAGGGTCCTGTGGCACCTTTAAGATTAACAGAAGTATTGGAGCATAAGCTTTCGTAAGTGAATGCCCACTTCATCAGACTGATGAAGTGGGCATTCACCCACGAAAGCTTATGCTCCAATACTTCTGTTAGTCTTAAAGGTGCCACAGGACCCTCTGTTGGTTTTTTCAAAAATGGAAGGGGCCTGTTTTTCAGCTCAGATGCACCTAGGAACTTGTGGGAACAGGAGGTTATAATGTAGGTGCAGGGGGCGAGTTGCCAGAACAGATGAACTATTAAAGTTATCAGGCTCATGTCTTGCTAATGATATAAAGAAGGAATCTGGAGAATCCAAGAGATGTAAAGCAGAACTTAACACTGCAGAATTTTCATTTAGAAGTTTTTCTACGAGGGTGGAGATGCTCTTCAAATGGGACTTGCACCTAGTGAAAACAGGAAGGAATTCTGGGGAGGAAATTCATCTTGGCATTGGTACAAAGACTGGCCCAAGGACTTAAAAGGGTAATCTTGATCCTGGGGCTGTCCTAACTCCTGTCTATCTGCCCTAGATCCCAATGGAACATGGTTTTCCCAAGGTGGGCATTTAGCTGTTTTTCAGCCATTTTGATCTGATATAATCAGTGCAAGGACTAGCACAAGGCAACTTTGAACTGGGCCTTAAATCTTCATTCTGTTCTGTGATAGTGGTTAAGCAGTGGAATAAATTGCCCAAGGAGGTTGTGGAATCTCTGTCACTGGAGATTTTTAAGAGCAGGTTAGACAAACACCTGTTAGGGATTGTCTAGATAATACTTAGAGTCCTGCCATGAGTGAAGGGGACTGGACTAGATGACCTCTCGAGGTCCCCTCCAGACCTACAACTCTGATTCTACGATGGAGTGAGAGGGGCAAAGTCTCTACAGCTTTAAAGGTGGCCTGCAAAGGGAAAAATGCATGAGCCCTTTTGCATGTCTGTATAGTGATCACAGACGGGAAGAGCAGGGAGTGTTCTGCATGCTTTTGATCTTTAAAAAATAGGAGGACTCTCACATCTGGTCTTCTCTGCTCCTGAAGAACCTTGTGAGGCTTCAGATATGGACTGTGTTTTTTTTTTTTTCAACCCTGAACTGAAGGGGTGTGGTGTCAACTCTTGCACACAAATATCAGTTTTCCAAGCGCCTTCACGGTGTTTGAGTGAGAGAGGTGTCAGCAAAACCAATTGGAAAGTGATTTAAAGAGTCTGAATAAAAATCACTTCCCTTCTCACACTGGGTCACTTCACCTTGACTGTTCCCATTAAGTAGTTATGCTGAAGCATCAGTTCCATCTTGTATTTAGCTGTGGCCCTCTGAGTCCTTTTCCAAGACCAGAAGAAGAGCTCTGATTAAGCCAGAAAAGTTGGCTCTCACCAACAGAAGTTGGTCCAATAAAAGACATCACCTCACCCACCTTCTCTCTCTAACTTCCCTTCTCAGTTAATCAGCATTGGCTCGTGTAGTGTCCCTGATCTTCTAAACCTGCTATATCTCCAGTTCTCCATAGATCCTGCCAGGAAATGCCTGGGAGACAAAACTTGAATTTCTAATATTAAAAACAAGCAGGGAATTAATAATAATAAAAATAATAATAAATTAATAATTTCAGTCCTTCTGTAGTCATAAATCAGCCAAAAAGAGGCACAAATCTATTTTTTCCTTTGCTGGTCATCTTTTAGTAAGGAATAAGCAACCTGGTTCATAGATTTTGTGGCCAGAAGGGGTCATTAGATCACTAGTCTGACCTCCTGTATACCACAGACTGTAGAATTTCACCCAGCTACCCATGTATTGAGCCCAATAACTTGAGTTTGACTAGCGCATATCTGCATAAATACTTACCTGGTGTGGATACTTTGCCCAAAATCCCTCCTGATCCCAAACACGGGCTTTTTTTAGCCGTTATTGTTCACTTTTGCTCCTTATTGCACTTTCTGGTTTTGATCCGGGTTGGTAGATGGAAGTGCTGGAATAACTATCTGAACAGC
Source organism: Terrapene triunguis (assembly GCF_002925995.2). NCBI lineage: Eukaryota > Metazoa > Chordata > Testudines > Emydidae > Terrapene > Terrapene triunguis. The sequence goes on along the minus strand of NW_020664456.1, from coordinate 2,402,135 downwards.
TGTTCTCCTAATACTGCCAGCCTCACTAAAAGCACCACACACACACAAAAAATCCTGTAAGAAAGCCTGTTCTCATGACATTTCCAATCCAGCTTTGCAGTCCCAAGACCTGCGGAGAAGATTTCAGATAACCATCTGAAGCTTGTGTTGTGTAGGTAAAGCAAACCACGCTCTAACCTATCTGAGATACGCCTGTGACTCGCTTGCTAAGAGTAATTTCCAAGCCTGGAGCAATGTATGGTCACGAGAGTTGTGCTGAAACAATTATCCTTCCCTTTTAAGCTGTATTTATTTTGAGACTTATCTGGCATGAGAAAGCAGCCCCAGATATAAGTAATGTACCCCTCTTGTCTTGTGAGTAAGGGGGACATCATAAATGTGAACAGAATACTCTAGGTATTTCTGTGCTCTATTAGGTCCAGAACTGCACATGGGTGTTAAGAAGTGTTTGGGATCATAATAGAGGTGGTAACGCCTGTTGCTTATGGTGCCAGATTAGAGATTTTCAATCTTGTTTGGGGTTTGTATTGTTGAAATGTTTGCTAATGACCCAGATGGAAAAAACATTCCTACCACAATTTAAAGACCTGGTTGGTGGTTTTTCATCCAGAGTTGGATACACTTGGCAGAGACCATTTTTCCCACCAATTTAAGTTTTTGAACAGTTGAGTTTAATAAAAGAAAAATAACTTTGGGCAAACAAGAAAACTATGTCCTCCAATGTTTTCCAAAGACAACTAACTTCCTGTGAAGGCCCTTAAACGCCAGTTCTGTTTTGCCTATAGCCCTGGTTGCCATGTTTTATTTATTATATTCCCGCTTTTAAAAAATCATGCATGGTAATGATAAACTGGAGGTGCCTGTAACTTAATATCTATGTATTTCAAAACTACACATAGCTGGTGTAAATCAGCATTACACCAGTTCCAACCAGTTGAGGATCTGGGCCATGTTTTTCTTGTTAGTTAGTTTAGTTTAGTTAGTGGTATTATAGCAGTTTTTAGAAGCCTCTAACCAAGATCGGGGCTTCATTGTACTAGGTATGTAACATTCCCTTCTACAAAGACTTTACAATGTAAAGGGACAAGACAGACAAAGGAAATATTACTATCCCAATTTTACTGATGGGGGAACAGAAGCACAGAGAGATTTAGGGCTTGTCTATGGAGCCTTAGTCTACACTAGCTGGGATATAAATTCTAATGCACACCAATGCATTGCACACTTATTGACCCATGTAGACCCTGTTGGCATGCACTAAAAGTACCCTAGGCAATTGATATAGTCTCTTTTCAAACCATATCATATTAAAATGCACTAGGGAACTTTTAGTGCACGCCAACAGGATCCCCATGGACCAGTTAGTGCACAACACATTGTTGTGCATTAGAATTTACATTGTCAGCTGGTGCTGACAAAGGCACAACGTAGACAAGCCCTAAGTAACTTGCTCAGGGTTATATAGGGAGTTTGTGTCAGAGCTGAGAACTGAACCCAGATCTCCTGAGTCCCAGTGCAGGGCTTCATCCACAAGACGGCCCTCAAAAGGACAGTCAGAGGCCACAGCATAACAGTCAAAATCAGGGACCAGCTGACCACTCAACTTTCATTCTAATCCCGAACCAAACGTTTCCCTGTTTTAAACTTCTAAAAGTTTGGTTCATTTGTTTATTCTCAATATTTTCCACTTTTTCCTTCCAACTGGAACCAAAACCAGAAAGTCTAAAGTATCAAAAGAAAGTCTGCTCTCTGGTGGTATCTGAACCCTCAAAGAGGGCCTGTTCTTGTGAGACTTTCAGCTCAGGGAGTTGAGCTAAGTATCGAGTTGTTCTGTTGTTATTTGTACTGAAGTTTCCAACACTTTGAAGTTGAACCGTCCCTGTAAAACCTGCAGGGAACTGGGCTGGTGCCCACTAGCCTTTCATTTCTAAGATAAAAACAGGCAATATATTATATAGGAGCAGAATTGTGTATACGCAGCGGAATTTCTCAACGTGTTATTTTTTCAGGGTCTTCTGCAGTATCCATCACCTTTGCAAACTAACACAAAATAGCTAATAGACCACAAGGATGATGTATTCTATATTTAATTTCTTTTCCTCCAGTAGGCCCACACCTTCAACTGACAAGACTGTAATTAATTAAAAGCCTGATTTAATTAATTAGATTTACATCATGCCCTAAAGATTGATAGGTGTTGGCTTTAGCGTACAGGGAGGCAGCGAGCTCCAGATTAGAATTGAGAAGGGTCTGCTGCTAGTCCAGGAAATTTGTACACCTGGCTAACTTGCATGTTAGCAGATACTTAATTGGATCACAAGATGACCTCTCATGATGGGCTCCACTGGTCTAAGATGTATCCGCTGGAAACTGGGAAGTGGGTCTATTGGATTTGGAAGCCCAGTGATGGCTGCCTACCCATCTGGATCAACTCCAGCCCTAGCAAACCATTTTACAAGTCTCCCCATATGAAAGGGATCCCCATTTCCTCACTGTTCAGGGTACAAGAACCACCACACAAGGGGCTGCCTCTTCGGTACTCTCATCAGGGACTGAATAGAAGTGCTGGAGGGAGCTTTCATTGCTTTTGCTCATGCTGTAGCTGTTCTATAAATAAGTAGGACTGTCAATCCAGTACCTTTCCTGAGCCTTAAATTCCATTTAAACCCTTTAAATTAAAAGATACGTCCAGCGCATGTGGTGCAGGATGTTTAACATACAGGGTACTAAATTGACATCAGTGCTTCAAGGGTCTGACTGGCATGTTATTAAACACTTTACAATGTAACAAGATGCCAAATACCTTCCATTTAAATGAACTGCCCTTTGTGTTATTCCAAGCAATTAAACCGGGTTATATTTTTAATCTGACATTTTAGCTGGCGCAAAGGTCTGTTTTAAATATTGCAATCTTTTGATCCTCCAGTTAAAACCAAGAGCTGACTGGGGTGTTTCATCTATTCGCACTTAAGGTTACAAGCGTGGTAACTTTCAGAGGATTTGCGCTTTCCATTTTGTTCCTCCCCTGGTGCGTGCGTGACAAGCTGTGTGCGAATCACTTTATTACCATGTTCCTACAACTAAAGACAAGCCTGATCTCACGTCTAAGCCTAGATTTCAAATACTTTCATCGTCGAGGATATTCAGAGTCAGGATCCACTTCACGCCCATTCACCACACAGTCTGGCTGCTTTATACCCATTGACCAGATCCTCTGCTGAAGTAAGTCACCTTCACACAGATAATAGAATTCATTAGGGTTTCTGGAGAGCTGTCACGAAGAGAGAAAGGAGAGCACATCAAGATTTATCCTGGATTAAAGATGGAGATTATGCCTTGCAGTTGAACTGTGAATAGTGACAGCTGAAGTGATATAGTGGTCAATAAAATATGAAAGCTGTTGACACTAGGATCACAATTTATAGAAAGTTCCTGACGGCCACTGGAGGAGCCGACGCAAGTTGCTTTTCACATCTGCGGCAAGCAGGGGTCAGGTTCACGGGGGGGAATTTATTTATTGAAACGTCTCATTGCTGTATTTATAAATCTGCAGCGTATCGTTAACCTGTGAGCTGTGAACAAAGGCTGTCTTTTCCCAAAGATAGTAATTTTGGGGGGTGCTTTAAATCAATTTGGAAGGCGAGCGATCCAACCAAGCTGGAAAAGAAAACAATTGCTCTTAGAACAGCTGGGCATGTTACTGGAGAGACAATGCCTCTACAATCAACCACAGTGTTGGCTTGTAAACTCTATTTATGCAGGTGGAACACGATCCTTGCCATTGGAAATAGGGTACGCTCATTGCGTTACATCCTTTCCCGCTGTTGGCATCCTGTTTAAACACGCTGAATGCAAACGGGGTGCCTGCTGTTCATTTGCAGACCCCTCGTGATAATGGGAACCATAATGGTATAATTTATGCAGAATAAACTAAGAGGAGCCGCAAAGTGGAGTTAAGTGCATGAAATATTGAATCTAGAAGAAAAGCTAACAAAGCCCGATATTTTTTGCCGCCGGGCCTATGTAATTGCCCATGTACACAGAGAGAGAGGAATCAGCCAGCAGCAGCATGGGGCTCAAATGGATTCTGACTTTGCTGGAAGAGAGAACCAGAGTGGATATACAAATATTGGGTCAAATCAATAATTCCCCTGTAGTCAATGGAGTTACACTGGGGATGAATTTGGACCCATTCACTTTTCTGTACATGTGATGAAACTATTTAGAAAAGTGTTGAAATTAACATGTAGCTGTTTATTATTGTTTAGAGTCACCAATGTACTCGGCGTAACTTAAAACAGAGAAACAAAGACGGCAGCTGTAGCGAAGGGCTTCTGCTCCAAGGTCTTTGTTGTTAACATTATTTTAGTGCCTATGTGCCAGGCATGGTACAAAGCCAAAGAGCGAGACAGTCTCTGCCCCAAAGAACTTATCTACATAGACAAAGGGAGGGAGGAGAAAGTGTCCCAATGTCACAGGCAGAGCTGGGATTAGAACCCAGGACTCCCGCACCAATGTCCTTGTCACCAGGCCACATTATCTCCCTTAACTAGCCCAGCCCCTTTTGCCTCAAATATCTCACAGTTGCCAACATGACTGCAGCTCCCTCATTTTACCAAGCGAGAGAGACAGTGGTGGTGGCCACTGGCATATTTACCACCAGCTTGTTTAGACCTTCTCTGAGTAAGGGGTTGGACAACATGATGGTAGCAGTTGCAGGAGACTGGTAGATGCTGGGGCTCTGCTGTTGCTACCCCAGATAAAGTTGAGTAGTTGTTTGCAAAAGTAGAAAAGGTGGGACAAAAAAGTCTAGCAGACAATTACACACAAGACAGAAGGTACTTAAAAATCCAGAGCAAGGAAGAATTTAGGCCCAAATTTTACCATCCTGAACTGAGCAAAACTCCCATTGAGCTCAATGGAGCTTTTGTTCAACTATGGACCCCGGATATCATTCTTTAGAGGCTTTTTATTTTGTACAACTGTGATGGTTCTTGGGGTACCCAGGACTGTGAGTCACCTTGTTACCCCAGAGTGAGGGAGTATTGCCTGTGCCTAGCTGTGTGTTAGCACCCAACAGCACCAGTCTGTCAACCTGTCTCCTCCGGGCTATGCCAGCCTTGTCTTTGCCTTGCAGGTTAACAATAGGTGCACTACTGTCTTGAGTCCCTTTGAAGCATTCCCCTGTGGTAACCAGCCCCTGACACTGGCTGCTCACAGAAGTCCCAGATTCTCTGCACTCCAGGGAAGAGCGTACCCCAGTTTGCCAGCTTCACCTTAAACCACCAGTCCTGTATAACACAGAGCACTTGTAATAAAACAAAAGAAGGTTTATTTAGGAAAAGACAGAGATTCTAAGAGAAACAAGACAGTGATAGGAACAGATGGTTACAATACAACAAAATCATAAAACATGAACCTGGTCCAACACTTATTAACAGTTACCTTTCCCGTCTAATAAAGCAGGTTTCCCCCCATCTGTTGCAGAGCTGGCTGACTTCACTGGAAACAGGATCCAGTTTTTCATGAGAACGCCCTTGCCCCTCGAGATGTCTCCTCAGTGAAGGGATACAGAGTGCCTTCCCCACCCTGTGTTATACTGAAACAGTCTTTTGTCTTTAGCCATAGGCAGGGTGATTTCCATTGTTTGCAATTGTCTCTGAGGTCTTTTCATTGAAAGGCTTGGGGTAGAGCAAGGCGAGACAACTGAACCTTGCATTACATCCTCTGCTGATCAGGGTGGGATGACATCTCCTTCTTGCTTGAATGGGCCACCACTGAGACATCTCCTGGTGATGAACTTTTACTCCAAGTCCATACAGCATACTTTCTATATACTTATATTATTCCTTAATTATTACCTGTACATATATCTCACAGTAATTATAAAGCTTGACAAGTTACGAGCTTTCTGTAGATACCTGACATGCTATGCTTTATGAATACATTTCCTGCAAGACGTGTTTGGTGTAGCGAGTTTGTCAGGTCTGAGGTGAGAGTCGTTTGCAAAGAACTAGGATTCCTTTGCCAAGGAGCCTCTGTGTCACAACCCCCTTTTATTATTAATCATTTGCATTCCTGGACCAGGTTCCTATTATGTTAGGCACTGTACAAACACACAACAATGAGACGGCCCCTGTCCCAAACAGCTTACAATCAAGTATAAGGAAGGGACCACAAATGGATTCAGATGGGGGAGCACAAGGAAACACTGAGACAATATGGTCAGCATGGTGGGCTCTGATCTCTGCACAGCAGTAGCCTTGTCTTTATAAAGGCTTTTGTAGGTCTAACGGTCTTATTCAGGGCTCTTATTTAAAAGCGATTATCTAGCCCTTTGGGGTCAGCTAGTGTCTGAAGGGAGCAGACCTCCCTCCCAGGCAGATGCTGTTACGGTCTTCCTTCCTTTCCCATCCTTCACAATATGCTGTGTGTAAGAGTTAAGCCACATGTTAGATTTTAATCTGTCTGTTGGGAATGTGGAGGAGTAAGGAGTGGGAGTCAGCGGGGCTGGATATTCTGGCCCTGCTGTATTTTATGCTCATTTGTTCTCCAAGTGCAATCATTTTGTTTTTATTTAGCTGAAGGGGGAAGGTTTTCCAGGAGCTTGTTTTAATTTATAATGCTGGATCTGAGCATGTTTCAAGAGATTTTTGGGGCTTGACTCTGAAGCAGGTCTGACGAGAATAATTTGCAATAGGCCATTGCTAGGAATCCTTCCATCTAGGGACTGGCAGGGTGCTTTCATGCCACAGAGCTTCAAAAAAGTCCAGGACGGCGGAAAAATGTCGACCAAACATTTTCCCATCTGAAAATGAGGTTTTTGTCAACATCAACGTTGTCCAGATTTTGGTGGCATTTTCTGACAGGTGAATCCCAGTTCAATGTTTCAGGATGACCTGAGATGAAACTTTTGGTTTGTCGACACCACACAAAACATTTTTGTTTCATGTCGACCTTAATTTCAAAGTGCTGCTGCGGTGCATCTGAGTTTCCAAGTCCCTCCTGTTGCCATTCTCCTCTATGGGCCCTGCTCCTCAACTGATCTCCCTCTCCTATGATGGTCTTTCCCTGTAGCTCAGCTGCCGCTATGCATATGGAACTACCTCTGGCTTCTGAATCAAAAGTTTTGAGAACTTTCTATTTTGCAAAAAAGTTTTGACATTTTAACTTTCCATCCTGATTTAGACTAAAAACAAATACTGAACGATCGGAATTTCCTTTGGGGGGGAAATTCCATTTTCCAATCAGCTCTCTTAACAGCCCTTGTTCAGAGTTTCATGATAAACTCATTCAGAAGACTAAATTTGTAGGGAAAAAAACTCTTTGACTCTGAGAAATATACACACTGGGGCTGAGCTAAAGCCGACATGAGCAACATCGGAATACAATCCTAGAAGGGGCACTTTGGTTTTTTTGTTTGAGTATCTTGGCCCCCTAAAACATGTTGTCACAAAAGTGCTCCGGGGCATTTATGTTAAAAATATGGTCACCCTAAATGATGATATTTTACAGTTGGATTTAAAGGATCTCAAAGCGTTTTACACATATACTTTTTTCATTAAGGATCAACTACGTGAAGGGGGGTTCCAAAGAGGATGGAGCTCGGCTGTTCTCAGTGGTGGCAGATGACAGAACAAGGAGTAATGGTCTCAAGTTGCAGTGGGGGAAGTCTAGGTTGGATATTAGAAAAAAACTATTTCACTAGGAGGGTGGCGAAGCACTGGAATGGTTTATCTAGGGAGGTGGTGGAATCTCCATCCTGAGAAGTTTTTAAGGCCCGGCTTGACAAAGCCCTGGCTGGGATGATTTAGTTGGTGTTGGTCCTGCTTTGAGCAGGGGGTTGGACTAGATGACCTCCTGCGGTCTCTTCCAACCCCAATCTTCTATGATTCTATGATCACAAAAGCCCTGGAATGAAAGTAAATATTTTACCAGTGTGAAATCTGGGGCGCCACCTGATTTTAATGACTTGTTTATGGTCCCACAGTGAGTTGGGGGCAGGAATAAAACCTCAGCTTTCCTGACACCCTGTCCCATGATCTAACCATTGTGCTTCCTCACGTCTAAACTGGGAACCTATTCTGAAGGATCTGATCTTAGCATGAAATCTGGTAAGCACAGTTTCTCATGAAAAATCTAGTATTAGAGGTTAGAAAAAGAGGTTTGTGTCATTCATTCTGTTCTGACTGGTGCCTTACGTTGAAGTCAGCTTGTCCTAGGGTGTGCAGCTCTAAAGTGAAAGCTGGAATGACCTGTCCCCTGAAGGCAGAATCAAAAGATGAGTGAAGGCAACGCACCTATCACTGCAGATGTAAGTAACTAGGGACAACTTTATCACATCTTCTGTTGAGAGATCTTTCCATAGTACAATCTTGCAGACATGACATGAATAAACTGTAGATCAAAGGGAGCTCAGCCCCAGTGGCGCAAATGTGAAACATGTTTTAACTTAATAGGGTTAGAATAATAGTGGATTGGATTGTGTGTGGGAGAAATCTGCATCTGTAATAAAGTGAGAGGGACAGATGTCCTGTTAAAGATACTCCCATGGCTGTGATTCTTCACTGCCAAAGCCAGGCTACTACCTACCCTCCCACAACTTCCAGAGAGAGAGAGAGAGGCTGGCCAGAGATTTGTATTACAAGCCAGCACTTGCATTATGAACAGACCCGCACAGAGCAGGAGGAGGGAGAGCGAACAAATGGGGCAGGGGAGGTGGGAGGAAAGGCAAGCTGGGTTCTCGATGGAAAGCCCACTCTTCCCCTTTGAGGAAAATAAAAGGCTAGGTGTCCTGGAGCAAAGCAGAGACAGCCATGCCAAACAGCTGGAGAAATCTACCAGGCCTCTATTCAGTCAGCTCCTGCGAATCTCATTTTACTGCTGTGCACAAGAGGAGACATTGAAATAAAGCTGCTCTTCATTTGGATAGCGGAATCCTGTTCACCAACAAGTTTGTAGTATCTTGCCTACAGAAGCGGCTTTAGTCCGAAACTGGATTGGCAGTCACCTAAGATATAGTGTTTCAGAGGAGTGCCATGACAGAGGGAACTTTCACTCCGAGATGAGGCCACCTAGTCAGTAGACTCCAACATCTGGAAGCTAATCCCCAGAGCACAGGCTGTAGGAAGAGGCTACTGGCCAGGAGACAGGGCAGGAGGACAGATGGCCCAGGCAGCAGGGAAAGGGAAAAGATTAGGCAAGTGGCCCAAGGAAAGGAAAACATGGAGGATTCTCCTTCTTGACTTGAGGACAGAGAACCCCAATATTCATCATCTAGGGCAGAGACACCTACAGCTGTCCCTGACTCGATAACTTTTGCAAAAGGCAAATCAGTTCTGTCACTTGGGCAGGTGCTGCAGTAGCTGGTACTGCATTTTCACACCGAAGCTGCCACATTTATACCGGATGCGAGAAGCAAAATAAAAACTATGGGGTCAGGATCCTTCTGCGTCCTGCCTGGTAGTGGCTGCTAGTCAGTAGGGCCACTGAAGTGCTCTCATTCACTTTCTAGGTGCTCAAAGCTTCCAGATGTCTGAGAGTCAGCAAAATACAGGTGCTCTTAGGATCAAGTTCCTGGCAGAGTAAATTGCTCCCTGACATCCGCAAGAACCTGCAAAGTGATTTGCTCTTCAATGTCTGTTTCAAATTCAATAAACTTTACAGCAGCCACATATAACCACAGTGTGTTTTATCCTTTAACCGCTGCCACAACTATGTAGTGAAACACATTTTTCCATCTTTCCCTCTAGAGTTCAATTAGCACATGATCTAGGCTGTTATCTAAACATGAAGCAAATGCCATTAATGACCAGTGTGATTTATGGCATCATGTAACAAGGTAAGATCCAATGTCACAAACGCATAGGGAGATCTGGATGCTCTTGTTCGAATCACAAACCTGTGCCAACTGCTTCTAAGTTCGTCTCTGCCATCTCCATAATAGTGGAAAAAATTGTAAAGTGGTCTTGAAATCTCCATAATTTTGATTGGCTAAACCAGTCACACGGTTTTACCATGTAGCTTACTGATTTCCATTTCATTTGTGGTGGGCAGGTATAGCACATGGCCGTGCGGGTTTCCCACACACTATCTTGCCAATGTACCTCAAGCACATTCACCATCTCTAGTGGTGAGAGGGGGATTAATCTCCATAGCCTATTCAGTCCTTGGACTCGCTGTGACTGCCAGCAGGGTGGCCAATGAGTGCCAATTGCAATGGTGATGTCAATGCCCATCTTCAAGAAACTAGCCTGAAGACCAGTTCACCACAGTGCAACAGTGAGCAAAAGCATGGAGTCATGCGAGCAAGCCAACGGCTTATTAAACACAAGTATGGCTGTATACATCCCTCATGCTGAAAGTTAAATCAGTGTCGGCATCAAAGAATGTCTGATTCTACATCCATTCCCTGATTATGCTTCTCTAGGGGATATGCCTGAGCAGGGCCGGCTCCAGGCACCAGCGAAGGAAGCAGGTGCCTGGGGCAGCCAATAGAAAGGGGCGGCAGTCCGGGGCGGCACGTCCAGGTCTGCGGCCGCACTTCGGCGGCGGGTCCTTCACTCCCTCTGTGGCGGCACTTCGGTGGCCGCTCAATCGGGTTTTCCTTTTTTTTTTTTTTCTCTTTGCCGCTTGGGGCGGCAAAAAAGCTGGAGCCGGCCCTGTGCTGGAGGCATCATCAGTGTTCGTATCACTGCTACCCAGAAGAACTGACAGTCACAGATATTTGAGCGCTTCAGACATGTATTACTCAGAGTATTTCTAGACTCGAGTCCTGGCCAGGCACTCACCACTAGTAAATATGCAGCTTTGTTGTGACACCTTCAAAGCTGGTGGTAGCTGGCTGTCAATGACTCTGCCAACTTCCCTTGTTAACTGTTGTTTGCATGAATGAAGATTTGCCCTACGGAGAAGCCCTTTAGAATTAATAGAAGACTGTAATCTTTCTGTAAGACACTTTAACCATCCTCTAGAATTGAGAAGATAATGATATCCACGCTGTAATAGCCTAATGAATGGTTCAAGAAAACTGTAGAAAGGAGACCATTTGTGTAGTAAATTCTATAGGTCTTTTAAAGCCATTTCTATAGAGTTTTATTGGTTTCCTCCACATTAACTTCTATAAAACTTTTGCATATGGCTTTGCCTGTCAGAAGAATGGGACAGTAGAACCTCAGAGTTACAACCCCCAGAGTTATGAACCGACCAGTCAACCACACACCTCAGTACGCAATCAGGCAGCAGCAGAGATGAGGGGAAAAAACAGCAAATACAGTACTGTGTTAAACATAAACTACTAAAAAAAAGGGAAAGCAGCATTTTTCTTCTGCATAGTAAAGTTTCAACGCTGTGTTAAGTCAATGTTCAGTTGTAAACTTTTGAAAGAACAACCATAACGTTTTGTTCAGAGTTACGAACATTCCAGAGTTATGAACAACCTCTATTCCTGAGGTGTTTGTAACTCAGAGGTTCTACTGTATTCACACAATAGATCCAATAAGGCCCTGGGAGAGAGAGAGAGGGAGTTATGCCATGTTTACAAGTATATTATATTATTTATTATTTGTATTACCGTATCATAGACCAGGACCGCATTGTGCTAGGTGCTGTACAAACTAAAGAGAGTCCCTGGCCTGAGGAGCTTACAGTCTAAGGGTACTGTTGTGTCTCTCTTGTTCTTTACACAACATATGTAACAGATAGGAACCATATGGGCATACAGAGTGCCAAATAACCATGCGTACTATATACAACATTCAACATATGTACACTACTGCTCTGCAGGGTTCTGGTGACATCTAAACCATAGAACCCAGCAAGCGCCACTAGAACACACAAAATATTTAGAGGGATACAACCCATTGCCTATACAGTGAAAGGACCCTGTTAGAGTGTCTATTCACAAATTCTGTGGGATCTGACTGGTAAATGGGTGTAGTTAGTCTTGGAATAGGATAGCTCAGTGGTTTGAGCATTGGCCTGCTAAGCCCAGGGTTGTGAGTTCAATCCTTGAGGGGGCTATTTAGGGATCTGGGGCAAAATCAGTACTTGGTCCTGCTAGTAAAGGTGGGAGGCTGGACTTGTTGACCTTTCAAGGTCCCTTCCAGTTCTAGGAGATAGGATATCTCCATTAATTTATTTTATTTACTACACACTGCAGGGTGGGAACCTAGGTTAATAGGATGGAATTATCCTACTTGGAACGTGGGTGGCTGGGACGCTAAAGTCCCAGCTCTTGTGAAAAATGTGATAAGATTGTTTACCACTTTGTTATATATATATATAATAGATAAAATTTAAGGCAGCATTGCATAGTGGCTAGAGCACTAGACTGGCACTCAGGAGACCTGAGTCATATTCTTAGCTCTGCCACTGGCCTGCTGGGTGATCTTGGGCAAATCACGTCATCTCCGCGTGCCTCAGTTTCCCCATCTGTACAAAGGGGATAACGATACTGACGTCCTTTGCAAAGTGCTTTGTGACTTACTGGTGAAAAGTGCTACATAAGACCTAGGTTTTATTATTTTGTTGTTATAATCCAGGGATGAAGACAGTGGAGAGGCAGATGAAGGAGATATACACCGCAGAGGGGAAAGGTGAAATGCCTTGCTATGGGTCCACTCAAAATATGATTATGTACGCTCTGGTGGGATGCCATTGTTTATCCCTCAGAACACTCCATCAGCCCCATTCCAATAAGCAGGTTGTCTTTGTGACTCCAGTCCTACAGCTGGAAGAGGGAGCTGTGTAGCAATGTGGGAGAGGGGATAACTTTTTTTACTTCAGTCAAGTGTCATTATAGGCCTGGCTTGGGAAACACCTGCCAATAATCAGCAGGGCCTGATCAAAGGTGTCAGATGTTGTGGTTCTCCTCCAATCCTCTAGGTAATCAGACGGGAAACCGGAGAACTTGTTATTACAGTCAAAATCTGCCTGATCACCAAACAGCCAGCAATTTTTTGAAAATGACCCAACCTGCCCACGTGAAAAAGAATCCGTGCTCAGCATCAGCCATTGTAAAGGGTCAGCAATTTTTAATATCCGGTAACTTCCCTCTCTCTTTCTCTGTGTACTTTTCTCTTTCCTTCTCTGTGCATATATCTGTGCATTCCTGCATTTGGAAAGGAGAGGGGTGGATGTGAGGGGCTCTTGGCACCACATAACTCAGGCAGAACAAAGAGGAGGAAAAGCTAAGGGAGACATAGCAAATACTTAAGCACTTTAAAACATCTCCTGGTAGGAGGGGGGAAATGTCATTGGCAGCTCCAGAATCTGATGGGGGAATGCTGGGTGGGGCGCCACAGAAAACAGCTGAAGGAACTGATGTGGTAGGCACGGAAAGCACATGGCCAGGAGAGCAGAGCACCTTTTGCAGAGTCCTTTTTTACCCAGTTTAGTAACGGCCAGTGGAATGAACTGGCACAGATTTATGCTAATGGCAACATCGTCGTATGTCATAGTGTGGCCTCCGCACAGCACCCCGAAGTCATGGGCGTACGAGTGACTTTACTTACTGCGTGCTGCAGATATTTGTGCAAAAGAAGTCTTGCCGTGTTTAGACTGGGCTACTTTGGGGAGGCGGAATGTCTGTCTGCTTTTCTCAGCTCTGTCGCAAGATCCTCACTAAGCTTTAGTCAATAGATTGTCATGACAGAGTTTGGGCTGAATCTGGCCACTTTGGGCTGCTTGGGTTTTGTTAGAGCCTAACTTAGTTATTTATGTGTTATGAATTAGCACTGCCCCCTTGCCACACAGCTACAGGACTGGGGATGGGAGAATGTTCCTAGATTCATAGATTTTAAGGCCGGACGGAACAATTGGATCATCTAGTCTGACCTCCTGCATAGTGCAAGAAGTAAAATTCCACCCCGTTCATTGAACCCAATTATTTGTGTCTGACTAAAGCATATCTTCCAGAAAAGTGACAACATGGCATTACAGGGTTCCGGGTGTGCTGGGTCTCTATCCAAACTGTCCAGTGTACAAGTAAAAAGATTTTTTTTTCTGCTGCTTGTCAAACTCACCCTGGGATCTGGAGATCCTTCTGGCTCATGCATCTCCTACAATAGAGAGCTTGCTGTCGGAGCTGTTTCATCTCGTTAGCATTAAGTGATGTGGTAGACAGCGTTATGGAAGAGATCTGTACCGACTATGGTGCGTGGCTGATGTTACAGCTCGAGAGCTAGCAGTCTGCACTAAGCTTACTTTCCTGAGTGCCTTGGTCTCCCACCAAACTAAGTCCTCCATGAAACCCAACCCTCTCTCCAGTTCCACTCATCATGCTACATGAACTGAATTTACATTTTTGGGGGTTGGAACTGAATCCATCTCTCTCTCCCACAGCTCTCCTGGCTCTGCTAGGCGAGTGGGAATCAAAATTGGCACAAATTAAATGTAGACACTAAGGTCAGCAGACATTTCAATGGATTTGCACTGGGAGAGGGTCTACTAAAACAGTTTATAAAGTGGTGGTAATCCCAGCTCTCCTCTACGGCTGTGAGACTTGGGTGACCTACAGAAAACACCTGGAACGCCAGCACCAGCACTTTCTTCGGAAGATACTCAACATAAGGTGGGAGGATCGTCGCACTAATGTCAGTGTCCTCACAGAGGCCAACGTCTTCAGTGTTTGAGGCCCTGATTATTCAACACCAGCTGAGGCGGAGCGGGCACTGTGTGTGCATGCCTGATGTATGTTTATCCAAACAACTGCCGTACACCCAACTGACCAAAGGAAGCCAAAAGAAACGTTTTAAAGACATTCTCAAGATAAACATCAAGAGATGTGGCATCAACACCACACACTGGGAGACAGCAGCCCAGAATAGGGATAACTGGTGAAGACTTGTCATAGAAGGAGCGTCCACTTTTGAGGAAAATCACCTTGTCCTGGTCACAGAAAAACGCCAGAAAAGGAAAGACAACCGTCACGCAGCAATCGTGGCCCAACCCTGTCTTCCAACACCACCTGCAATGTCTGCCAACGAGCCTGCCGCTCAAGGATCGGACTCCTCAGTCACCAAAGGATCTGTAAAAAATAAAACCTGTGAAAGAGATCATCCTTGACCTCAAGGGCTCACCGACGATGACTAAGACAGCACAGAAAAATCAAACTATGCGAACTGAGGAGATTTCAATTAATCCGTTTTCATAGGGATCCCACTGTAACTCTTAAATAATTCAGTATGGCACATCCAAATGACAGATTTCCAAGCTCCATCACTAAACAATTATGGATCAGCCCTATCCGAGTTCTTGATGGGGATTTAAGGTAGTGGAGGAGTGACTCAGAAGAAACCAAATCAGCCAGCAACATCTTTTCCTCGAGGCATAATGCCGATAACAAGCAAAATATGTTCACCTAAGTAAATGTGGAACAGAAAACTCCCCAGCTCAGTATTAAGTCCATCTCTATGAGCTCTGGGCCTGAAATCCAGTCTTTCCAAAGGCAGTGTTCTCTTTGCATCTCTCAAGCATCCATCCAGTGGCTTTACGCTCTGAGGCCAAAATCTTCTCCCCTGCTCAAAGTCTGAGTAGGCCTTGTACATGAATGCGCCACAAGGGCTAGAGAGAGTCCTTGCCATCAGCCAGCAGAGAGCCAGTGGCGCTGTTCTTTCATTGCTTCTGCAGCTCATGAACCAACCTGGTCTCTTCTTGAGTTCAACCACATTAGTCCTGCTCTTAATGAGAGGAGAATCGGGCTCCTTCCAGCATGAGACCGATTTCAGCAGGGGCTGAGAAACAAAGGGAGGGAACTCTGGGAAAGATACGGGCTATAAGAGCAAAGTATATTGGGCTTGGGCCTTCCTAGAGGGAGTAAACTCAGTCAGGAAGGCAGGAGCAATTCAGAGGAGGTCAGTAATGGAAGGTAATCCAAGGGATGAGTTATGAGGGGGGGCTTGGATGAGGATAGTGACATGGCACTCAGAGCAGCTTGTAGCAGGAGAGCAGAAGAGCATCAAGGCATGCTGAGGTGACACAGCACATGACATGAGTAAGGGGAACAATAGGGGATGGGAGGCAAGATTTCGACAGATCTGTGAAGAGCTTTGACAGAAATGGAGCACCACTCTGGGAAGTTCAGCTCAAGATCGGAGAGGCAGTGTGATCTAGTGGGCAGGTGATGGGGCTGGGAATCAGAAGACCTGGGTGCCATTCCCAGTTCTGCCACTGACCATCTGTGTGACCTTAGTCAAATCACTTCACCACTCTATGGCTGTGTTTTCTCTCCCACCCTTAATCCTGGCCCAAAATTTCTTATACTCTAGATAGACAGGAGAGACAATCTCTTACTATGCGCATGTATCGCACCTAGCACAATGGGTCTCTCTACAAAACAACTGTGATATAAATAAGAACATGACAAAGAGGGAAATTACTCTGGGGAGGACAAGGACTGTATTTTTCAGGAGGCTGCTGGGAAGACCGGGGAAGAAAACACCGATGTGTTAAATAGCACTGGCTCCTGCGACTGTGTCTCCTTTGCTCAATCCCTTTGCTTGAGGGATCGAGAAACATTAGGCAAAACCTGGTTATTTTTCTTTTTTTGAAAACAAACAATCTTTTCAATTAGACGAGTCTGTCGCAGAGGCAGTAAATCTATGCTTTATAAAAACAAACGCTCTCATAATTAGTTCTATCCAGGAAAAAAATTAACTGTTTATCTTTGTGTAATTAATCAAAGGACCCTGCCAGCTTTACCAAGCCACCTCTCCGCAGACCAAGGGTGGGAGCGAGGTGAGAAACACATGATATACAATGACGGGACATCGGGAGACCATAGATCTTTCCCCTCTCTGCTTGTACGACTGTCCACATGAATTATGTGAAATAATATTCCAGGCCAAAGAGTTACAGGGCTGTGCAATGGCTGCTACTTGAAGAAACAATAAATAACAAGGGGAACATTTGATACCCTCATTTGTATTTACATGTTTAACAGCCGGGATCACTCTGGCGTACATGTACAGTGGGGCAATCCGGTTCACCTGTCTAATTGGTAAAACCACAATCCCCTTTTACATACAGTGGAAGTTACACAAGGGCTGAGTTTGGCCCAACAGCCGTCAGGTGAATTAGCCCTGGTGTCTTTCCCACTGAATAGTCACATTCACTCTTCTTGTAGAATTTCCACCGGTGGTTTCATTTGGATAAAACACACGCCTCGTTCCACTGAAGAGGTGACTGCCTTTCAGTGATGGGTGTGGCAATCCCATTGGGCCCAATCTTGCCCTTAGCTCCACAGACACAAGGAGCAGGGAGGATGGTCTTTCCTTGTGTCTAGGGAATGAATTACCCTGGACTCTGTTCCCAACTCTACTGCCCACGTTCCACGTCAGTGGACTTCTAGGTTTTCACTAGGGCAAACAAAACCAGAATCTGGCCCGTATGTTCTCTAACACCAGTTTCCCATCTGTAAATCAGGGATAATGTTGACCTGTGTCACAGAGATGCTGAAAAACTTAGTTCATTCATGCTGCTAACGCAGTTTGAGATTCTTGGACCGAACCATTAAATATGCAAAATGTTGCTACCTGAAGGCTGTCATTAGGGACAATGATTTTATCTGAAATGTGTTACTCAAGTGCTGATTAGGGGGGAGGGATAGCTCTGTGGTTTGAGCATTGGCTTGCTAAACCCAGGGTTATGAGTTCACTCCTTAAGGGGGCCATTTAGGGAACTGGGGTAAAAATCTGACTGGGTGTTGGACTAGATAATCTCCTGAGGTCCCTTCCAACCCTGATATTCTATGATTATCTGCAGGCTGAATTAGGGGGCCCTCTTTATTTGAATTAAGTTGGCAGTTGCAATATGCTAGGTGTTTTCCAGTTATGTAGGATGCAGTGTCTGCTGCAAAGAGCACAGAACCTAACCAACAAACAAGAGCCAAAAGGGGCTAGATCAAAGACAAACACTGCCATACATTTTTAATATAATTATGCACTGTGTAACTTGGCCTCTTCTCAGCCACTATCAGCTGGCAGTTGGTGGTAGACGGAAGACGATCTTAAGGAGGGATTTAACCAAGGAGAGGGGAATGGCTTTACAGAGATTGTGTACGTCTGATTCTGCAATTGACAGAGCCTGGTGGACTGCCGAGCCCCTGTCAATAGCAGGATCAGGGCCACAGTATGTGAAGTGTGTGGTGATCCTTCTGGATGCTGGAGGTGATAATGTGAATTTAGATACCGTTATTAGTCAGTAATTATGTTATTGTTTTTATTGTCACAGCAGCATCTTGAAAGCCTAGATCAAGGCGCCACTGTGCTAGGTGCTGTATGGACAAGTAGCAAAGTCCCTGCCCCAGAGAGCACGCAGCCTAAGTGCCAGACAGAACACAACAGGGGGATGAAACAGACCAACAGGGTGGAGAGGCTGGGAGCGCAAAGCAATGTAAGCCAAACCCACCTTCTGACTACACACAATTCTATCTGAGGTAGGCCTTGTCCAAGGATCCCATAGGGTGGGCGCATTCAAGACCGGGTCTTACTAGGATTCGCACCCAATCTCCATTGTTTTGCAGTGTAGACACAGCTCAGGCCTGCCCCCCAGATTCGGGCCCTGAGAGGGCACCAATATCATTCCGCGATCCCATGGGCCAATGTTCTTTGTCCTCCCTATCCCAAGAATAGCCAATCAACTCCCAGGAAGTGGAAGCAACTTCCCTTATTCAAGCAACCTAGGGTCAATATGTAGTGTGGCTGCTCAGGGCCTGGGCTTTCAAACCCAAGGTCTGCAGACTTGAGTCCCACTAACCTTGGGCGAGACATGCCCTCTGTCTCTCCTTCCCCTGCAGTGCTGAGATTGTCAGCATCCGTGCTGATGGCATCTGGCATGTGGACAAGGTGGCTCTGATTCTCCGCTCCTCTGCACCATAATGTTTGCACAAATTGGCTGTACAGTACACTGCCCAACCAGAACGGGCAGATCCATTCTCCACCCCTTCTAGCTGTAGGTGTAAACCCCACTGACGTGGCTAATTACTCAAAATCAGGCTCAAAACTCTCTTTCTGTGGGCTGGTCTGAAAGGAGGTTGTGTCTTCATTGCGAAAAACAGCTGCACACATAGGCCTTGTCCACACCTATTTTTTTTTTTTTTTTGCAGTGAAGACAGTGTCGCTGCTATGTTGATTTGCAGGCCGTTGCGAGCAAAGGGCGCAGAGGTTATCATTCAGAAGACCCCCAATTTTGAAAGCCGCCCTCTTCCCGCAGCGGTCTCTGCCTTTTCCAGCCACTCATCTATAAATCTGAAGAAGGAGGAAGTTGAAGTGCAGGTCATTGGAAACTTGATCATTCCCCCAGTTTGCCTGCTCATTAAGGTGAGGTATAACTTTACCTTAACATCACGCTCCTTTCACTCTTCATCTCGCAGCGGCCCCGCCAAACGCTAAGCAGGTCACATATGGCCTCTGTCAGCTACACCCCAACCTTTGGTACCTTTTAATAAAAACATCATGAGTGTTTTCTTTTCGTTTCCATTTGAACCTGGCCCATCTCGATGATAAGGCTTTGTCAACCGGCTTTGCTTTCCAGACCCATGACTCTGTGGCCACGGGGTGTCCGCTTGGAGACGATAGCCATGCGTTGTGTGACTCTGTCCCCGTGTGCGACAAACGGGGACTTCATTAACTCCCTGCAGTGGATTTGCAGATGTGCAACAGTGAGAACTAGCCCATCCTTCTCCTTTTGCTTTTTCCAAGTGGGAAGGGCTAGTTAGTTCAGCTAAAAGCAGATTGGATTCGTTATCGGGGTGCATAAGGAATTTTCATCATTTTTGAGACCTAAACGTTGAGATTTCCTGCAAAGAAACTGACACTTCAAAAAAAATCTCAGGTTTTAAATTCAAAAGGTCTTTGAGATGAACAGCCGATTGTGCTGAAAGCAGGATGCATTTCGAGTTCTCAAAGACAACATGGCCCTTTCATGGAAATCTAGTGAAAAACCCTGCATCTGGATCACTTCGGACCTGAAATGAAGAGCTGAGTATCTGAAAGGAAGGATGGTCTTGTAGTTAAGACACCAGCTGGGCGTTCAGGACACAGGGGTTCTATTCCCTACTTTGTCACAGACATTTGTGCAACTTTTGGCAAGTCATCTAATCTCTTCCAGCTTTAGTACCCCAGCTACACAACAGGGACAACAAGTTTTCTTTGGTCTGTCTTAAACTATACAGTCTTTGGGGCAGGGACTGTCAGAGAGGTAGGATGGTCCAATGCTTAAGGCAATAGCTAAGATATGGGTTCAATTCCCTCCTTGGCCACAAATTTCCAGTGTGACCTTCAATGAGTCACTCCTCATCTGTAAAATGGGGATAAGTACATTAAAGATTGTGAAGCACTTGTGAAATCTACTGATGAGAAATGCTATAGAAAAGCCAGATATTAGTAGCTGTCTGTACAGGGCCTATCCCATTAAAAACTTGATCTTGGATGCGATCACTAGGTGCTACAATTAATGTGAATAATAATTGTACATAGAATTTCATTAAAACATTTGCATCCCTTTCACACCGCTCTAGTGATCATAACAACTGAAAGCATAGTTGCTTTTGATTTATAATTTCTTTATACTACTATTGCCATCAGAGGCAAGAGAATGAAAGCTAAGCAGGGATGTGTTTTTATACTGTTTGGTTTTTTGGCTTGTTTCGTTTTAAAATATTATTCCACTCCAACACCTAACAAATGCTTGGGGAAAAGGACATCTTTATTACAGATTCAACACCTCTACCTTTTTCTATTCAAGAATGAGAGATCTCCCAATCTGTTTCTGATACCTCCAGCAAAACCCTGGAAGGCTTGACTTGTTAGTCCTGATATTTCTAAGGTAAAAGGACTATGGGGTGTTATGACCAGATGGTGCCAAAACCTGTGGTGACCACTGGCACGGAGTCCCCGGGCGATGCTTTGGAACTGCTCCCCCCAAAGCCAGTCAGGACTTTGGGGAGCCTCCTCTCCCTTGGAGCAGACTGTCTTCAGGGCAAGAAGCTCACACGGCTTCACCTTCCTGGGTCTGACCTTGGAGCATTCAGCATATGCCCCTCTGTGCACTTCCCACAGCAAGTCCGCCCAGGCGGGGTCCTGGGGAAGCCAGAGGGTCCTGCACGCACCCCCCACTTCGCAGTCAGACGTGACTCTTAGCCAGCCAGTAAAACAGAGGTTTATTAGATGACAGGAACATGGTCTAAAACAGAGCTGGTAGGTACAGAGAACGGGACCCCTTAGCTGGGTCCATCCTGGGGGGCAGCAAGCCAGACACCCATGTCTGCACTCACTCCATGTCCTCAGCCAGCTCCAAACTGAAACCCCCTTCAGCCCCTCCTCTCTGGGCTTTGTTCCTTCCCTGGGCCAGGAGGTCACCTGATCTCTTTGTTCACCTTTAGCCATCCCCTTGCAGGGGGGAAGGGCCCCGGCCATTTGTTGCCAGGAGACAGAGTGTCGGCCATTTATGCACGCTGGAGACTTAAGAAATGCATAGGGGAAACTGAGGCACCCACACAGTATTCAGAGGAAACATTAAGAACAGTCCCACTTCATCACAACTACATAGATAAAAAGAGACAGAGCTGAATCTTCAGCATGGAGGAGCTGAGAGTTGACATCAGTGAGGAAGTCCAAATACGTTTCACATACATTTACAGTATTATAATACTAGATAGAATCATAGAATTTCAGGGTTGGAAGGGACCTCAGGAGGTCATCTAGTCCAACCCCCTGCTCAAAGCAGGACCAATCCCCAACTAAATCATCCCAGCCAGGGATGAGAGTAGAGAGATGCAGGCTTATGAGAGAAGAAGAAATTAACTATCAAGGCTGCCACAGAGGAGAAAAATCTAGGGACCCCTATAAAGCATTAGTTTCTACAGAATCCAGACTCTCCTCGCTAGTGAAGTAAATGACATCACATAAGCAAGAGATTCTGGCCCAGTTTTTCAAAATAGAGTTTGGATGAAGGACAACTCCAGCCTGTAACAACCTGCCTGAATGCTCTCGGGTTTGCCCAACAATTGTTTGCAAACCCCTCTGCTCCCTGAACCTTCCTAGTTCTCCACTTGCCTCACCAGCGAAGTGAAATTCTGTGAGGCGTGTGTGTGTTTTATACCAGGTGAGCTGGGATTTGGGTAACTTGGACTCCTTCCAGAAGCCTTTCCTTTCACACTGTGCCCTTTATTAAGAGCCAAAGTACGTAACCATTGTGGAAAAGGTGTTTATGTTTCTCTGCCTAATAAATCACTTGTCCTTTTTCATCTTTAATGGCCTGAATAGAACCATTTCCCTGGGACTGAATTACTACAGCCAGTATTACCCCCACTCTCCGACCCTTTGTATGGTAGCATACGCCTCCTTGTGCCTGTTGAAGCAGGGAGGATTGAAAGGATTTGGGAGTTAAAAACCCAAATGCTGCTCTCCTGTAGGCCGTGATGAATTTTTCAGCCCCAGCGAGGTCTTTGCGCCAGATGCGTTTGCAGTGACCTTCCTCACAAGAAAGGCTAAAAACTTACTGTAAAAAAGAGAAGTTGCAGTTGTGTAACAATGGTGAAGAATTCCAGGAAGAGCCACGTTCTTACACTGAATGACTTTATTAGATTATGGTAAAAAGCACTATTGCTAAAGCTTGCTTACACAGACTGCAAGCAGTTTGGGGCTGGGACCATCTTCCTGTTCTGTGTTTGTACAGCTCCTAGCACAGCGGGGCCCTGGGCCATGACTGGGGCTCCTAGACGCTACAGTATACAAATAATCAAAATAAAGCTATTTGATCTGCGTCCGGTAGATCTTCTACCAAATGCCTTCTCCGGCCTCCTCCTGTCTAGCCTCCTGCTACAGAGTTACAGACAGTACACATACCCTCACAAAAGCTAAGATTAGCCTTGATGCTCACAGATTCCCTAAATTCAGGAGGGGTTGGTTTGTAGATTTCACAGATTCCCAAAGGCTGGCTGTGTTCCCTCAACCTCAACTGATTCTGTATATTCTTGTTTGGTTTCTGCACTGGCCCATTGAGCTCCCTCCTCCAATGTAATGTCTCCATGGCAGAGTTAACTTGGGCTCATACTCAAATGTTGCCCTTAACCCCCACTCCCATCGACAGACACAACCCACTCACCTTAAGTTTATTGGTGCTTTCAACCCAGGCTAGCTGGCCTGGCTGGGGATTTCAGCTAGAGCTCAGGTGCTGCTCTCCCTCAGGCTGGTAATCTACCCACTTTGCAGTGAGGATGCTGCCAGTCCTCCATTGCCTTCCCACAATTCCCTCTGAGTGCCCGGAAGGACAGAAAAGTTCTCCCACAATTCACCGGGGAAGAATTATAGCATGGCGCAGCTTTATGCTGCAGAAAGAACCACAGGCTACACCCCGAGAAGTCCTAGCAAGTGTAACTCACACCTGGGAGTGTGGCACCAGTGGAGACCCAGTCACTCAGGTAGGGCTTTGTTGTGTGGCGGCTCACGCTCAGGCTAGGCTAATGTGGGTACCACTCGCCCAGGTTAACTCTGCAGTGCAGACAGACCCCTAGAAGCTGAATCAGTCCCTAGCTCAGACCCTCTGAGATTTTCCCTTTGCTGCTAAGCTTGTCAGGGTTTCACACACGTCGGGTTAAGTGCAGTAGGGTTTGAAAAGCCCCTTAATGTATGTTCTAGATTCTCCATCTTACACTTCAACTGAGTGTTATCCAGCATTAATTAGTCTGTCTGAATCTAGAGGATAAGCATTTTGTGGGCTATGTCCTCAATTCACCTCCTCCTCTCCCAGTTAAATATTCCTATATAGTGACTTTGCATTTCTGAAGGAGGGGAATAACCACCACCCCCATTTTACAGATGGAGAAACTGAGACACAGAGAGGGACTGTGCCCAAAGACTTCTCGAGATCACACAGCAGCTCAGTTTCAGAGTTTGGCATAGACCCCAAGTCTCCTGATGCTCAGTCACATTTTCAGGTAGTGTGGTGATGGGGACCAATAAGCACCTGAATGAAGATACAGATAGTTCAGGGGACTAAATTGCAGCTGCTCCCCATTTCCTGCTCAAGTTGGTACATGTAATTTCTGTTCTAGCAAATGTAATAGTAAATTGCACCAAGTTTCTTATACTATGTTTAGGGACCCTGCAAAGAGCCAAGAGGGGACTCGCCTATGAAGGGATTAGCACTGCAGAAGCTAATTACCTCCCTGGTGTTACCTGCTTCATTGATTAAATCACTCCTTTCAAACCCATTGATTCCTGAGTGGTCAGCGAGTGCCGTGTGAAATGTTTGCCAGGAAACCGGAACCCCCGGCTTTGTTACAAATACCAGCCAGTTCCAACTTTTGCTCAAATCTGGGTGATCTGCGCTTTCCTGAGCCCCTTTACCAGCAAACTTGGGCTAATCTACACTACTGCAACCAAACGAAGTGAAATTGCCCCCTGTATCAGGTTCTGAGGCAAAACTAGGTGAAACTGGGCAGTTTGGGCTGAGCTTGCCTTTGGGTTTGCTGGAAACTGTAATGAGTTCTCCAGGGAGGGTGGACCCACATGGATTAAAACCGAAGGAGATGTTTGACTCAGTCCCGTCACTTGCAAATGTTGATTTTTGGCCAGTGCCTGAAAAGCCTCTGACACTGTGTGAGCATCTAAAGCTATGGGTGTCTCTTTCTGGAGAGGTGCCTGAGAGTATGATTACCAACCCGAAGCCTTCAAAAATCATCAATCAGGCAACAAATCCCCACAATTTAGGGTCGCCAACCCTCCAGGGTTGTCCTGGAGTCTCCAGGAATTAAAGATTAATCTTTAATTAATGATAATGTCATGTGATGAAACCTCCAGGAATTCATCCAACCAAAGCTGGCAACCCTACCCCACGTAACTAATTTGCAACTCCTGTTCTAGCATAGGAATAGTGGGCAGAGGGAGAATTACGCCTTGCCTGCAGGATGGGAGGTTGGATTCCACTGCTGTCTAACCTACTTTACTCACTCTTGGGCTACATCTACACTAGGGGGGGGATCGATTTCAGATACGCAAATTCAGCTACGGGAATAGCGTAGCTGAATTCGACTTATCTGAGCTGACTTACCCTGCTGTGAGGACGGCTGCAAATCGACCACCGCGGCTCCCCCGTCGACGGCACTTACTCCTACCTGGGCTGGTGGAGTACGCGCGTCGATTCGAGGATCGATTATCGCGTCCCGACGAGACGCGATAAATCGATCCCCGAGAGATCAATTTCTACCCACCGATCCAGGCGGGTAGTGAAGACCAGCCCTTGGTGAAGACACAGGGTGCATTTCAAGCTTGACTCCATAGGCAGGTTGCACTGTGCTAATCCCCTAGGCATGCTGCAGTCATCAACTAGCGAGGTAAGTGCTAATGGCTGCATTCCAAAGGGATTATCACTTGCCCTTCCTCCTCTGAGCCTGCTATTCCCTGGGAAATCCCGTTTGGACCAAGATTTATTACCTCCTTCTCCAGTCTTACATCATCTTTCATTTTCCCCAGACGTTTGGGCCTCAGAAGAAAGGAAGGAGAAGAATTCCTCAGGGCGTTTCAGGGGAGGATAACTAGAAACAGTGGGATGGGTCAAGATGAGCAGTGGAAATTCAAGGACAGAGATTAGGTGACTATTCCAATAGTGAACTTCCTTGGACAGTGAAAGCCGCTCCCGAAGTAGTGGAAACCCTATCACTGGAGTTAATTAAAAGGAGACTGGAGAAAGTGCACATGAATATGGGGAATGTAGCATGTGTGGAGGCTGTGCAACCCAATGGGTAGGACAGTACAGTGGTGTGAGTTCATAAGGCACCAACCAGAAAGTAGCCTTGGTCTTGGTTAGGTGCTATGCAATATACTTAATAATAATGTAACTAACAGGGTATGTTGCTGCTCTGCATACTGTGCCTTTTACTATAGAAGAGACCATAAGAATGGCCACACTAGATCAGGCCAAAGGTCCATCTAGCCCAGTATCCTGTCTACTGACACTGGCCGATGCCAGGTGCCCCAGGGGGAATGAACAGAACTGGTAATCATCAGGTGATCCATCCCCTGTAGTTCATTCCCAGCTTCTGGCAAACATAGGCTAGGGACACCATCCCTGCCCATCCTGGCTAATAGCCATTGATGGACCTGTCCTCCAGGAGTTTCATGTTGTAGGGGGCTAATGGGAGTCAGCTGCCATTTTGGGCTCCATTTCATTTGCAGGCTGCTGCTCATCATCATGATGTTCCCATTACGCCTCTGGCATTTAGGGCAGCGACGAAGCTCCTCCACTCCTGTCTGTTTCTGGCAAGTCTTTCAATGGTTCCCCAGCTGCTACATAGGGCTAATTCTCCTGGAAACATTGGGTGAAATCTTGGCTCCATTCAAGTCAATGGTAAAATTCTCATTGACTTCACTGTGGCCAGGATTTCACCCATTATATTTATGCTTTCTTTGTTTCTTATTTTCCTTGATTGGAAATAAGACATTTAGGTTGAAAACACACGTTTAGTTTTTGTCTCGGGGTTAAAGAACATTTTCACACTGTCGGAAATGGGGACCCAGATGACCTGATCGATCCTTTCCAGCTTCTTATGTTTGGATTTTATTATTTTTACTTGACGGCTCACTAGCTAAGCCACCATCCTTTGTGTCAGATCTGAGCCATCTGGGTTCATTTTGTACAATCGGTGCTGTAATTCCATCGAGTTTCTCATCCATTTCAGACACCGGCCTGTGTTCCTATAATCTGTGAAATGCTAAATGGTAGTTATATTTTTTTTATTATTGCGGCACCTACAGGCCCTAACTGATGGTAAGGCCCTATTGTGCTAGGCACTGCACGAACACATAGAAAGAAACACCTTCTGACCCAAAGAGCTTACAATCTAAATAGACAAGACCAACACAGGGTGGGAGGAAGGAGGTATTATTAGCCATAGATTCAGATTCATAGATTTTAAGACCTGAGCATGACCTCCTCCATAATACAGGCCAGGCGGTTTCACCAAGTAGTTCCTGCATCAAGCCCATAATTTCTGGGTGGTCTAGAACATACCTTTTATTAAGTCATCCAATCTTGATCAAAACAAATGAGGTAAATGTGATCTAGATGAAATTACTATAAGGTGGGTGCACAACTGGTTGAAAGACCATACTCAAGGAGTAGTTGTTAAAAGTTCACTGTCAGACTGGGGGGGATGTATCTAGTAGGATCCACAGGGGACAATCCTGGGTCCAGTGCTGTTCAGTATTTTCATTAATGACTTGGATAATAGATTGGAGAGTATGCTTTTAAAATTTGTGGATGACACCAAACTGGAAGGCGTTGCAAGCACCTTGGAGAACAGGATTAAAATTCAAAACAACCTTGACAAATTAGATAATTGGTATGAAACCAACAAGATGAAATTCAGTAAAGACAAGGGCACAAAGTACTTCAGTTAGGAAGGAAAAAGCAAATGTACAATTACAAAATCGGGAACAACTGGCTAGGTGATAGTATTGCTGAAAAGGATCTGGGGGTTATAATGGACCGCAGATTAAATATGACATCCAGACAGATGTGATGTAGCTGCAAAAAAAGGCTAATAATATTCTGGGGTGTATTAACAAAGAGTGTTGTATGTAAGACACAGGAGATAATTCTCCCACTCTACTCAGCGCTGGGGAGGCCTCAGCTAGGGTACTGTGTCCAATTCTGGGCATCGTACTTTAGGAAAGATGTGGACAAATTGGAAAGAGTCCAGAGGAGAGGAACAAAAATGATAAAAGGGTTAGAAAACCTGACCTATGAGGCAAGGTTAAAAAAACTGTGCATGTTTAGTCTTAGAAAAGAAGACTAGGGGGTTGGGGGAACCTTATAACAGTCGTCAAATATGGTACGGGCTGTTACGAACAGGATGGGGATCAATTGTTCTTCATATCCGCTGAAGGTAGGACAAGAAGTAATGGGCTTAATTTGCATAAAATCTAGTAAGCTCATTTGGGAGTAGAGAATTTTAGAGTTCTGTGGATGTTCGGTGACTCATGGGCTAAGCCCTCCAGGGGGATGCTCCGAGGACTCAGGGGTTGGTGTGTGCCTCTTGCTAACCTGTACAGAGAGAGCGAGGCCTGGAAGGCCGTGCTTGTGTTGAGTCAGCAGCCGGAGACAAGACTTCCTCATGCTGAGGGCAAGTGGTACCAAGGTGTTTAACAACCCTGTGTACTCCGGGAAGTGTCACAACAGGTCTGGACAAACACCTGTCAAAGATGATCTAGATTGATTTGATTCTGCCTGAGCTCAGGAGGCTGGACTAGATGACCCCTTGAGGTCCCTTCCAGTCCTACAGTTTTATGATTCTTGATTTAAAGCCTCCAAGTGATGGGGAATCCACCACATACTACATAAAGCTGTTCCAATGGTTAATTATCCTCATGGTAAAAAAAATATCCACCCTATTTCTAGTCTGAATATGTTTTCACTTTCTAGTCATTGGATTTCATTATGCCCTTGTCTGCTAGATTCAAGAGCCCTCTACTATCAGAAAACTTTTCCACATGTAGGTACTTATAGACCATGATTAAATCACCTCTTACCCATCTCTTTGTTATATTAAATAGATTGAGGTTCTTTAGAGTCTCACTATAAGGCAGGTTTTCTACTCTTGAATCCTTCTTGTAGCTCTTTCTATCTGCCAACTTTCTTTTTAAAGTGTGGGCACAGTACTCCAGCAGTGGCATCACAAATGCAGTATATACTGGTAACAGAACCTCACTAATTCTGCTTGATATTCCCCTGCTTATGCACCCAATGATTGCTTTTGCCCCACATATCCATTTTGCAGATGGAGAACTGAGGCCCAGAGAGATTAAGTAACTTGCACATGACCACACAGGAAGCTTATGGCAGTAGTAGAAACAGAACCAATGCCATGACTCCGATGCCTTAATTATGAGATCATTCTTCCTTTCAAATATGTAAATGCTAAAATTAGGAGGCTGAGCTCCTTGGCAATTTACCATGAGAAGATCAAAGCCACTGGTTCATGTAGGCCAGTGTCCTGCCTCCAGAAGTGATCTGCAGCTACTAATGAAGGTGAAACAATTTGCTCCTGACCAGTTGTTGAAACGTTCCATCAGGGAAGAGAAACCTTTCCCAACTCTGCCGTTCCCTTTTCTTGCCGCCAGCCCTGCTGCTCCTCCATCATTGTGAACGTCACTTTCATTCCAACAAAGGCAAATAAAGGCCTGCTCTGTTTTCTTTCTTTTTTATGAAGTGCGTTGGACATGCTCTGGACCCACATTTTTCAGCTGCCACCTTTGGAAACCAAGCGAGCTCAGTATTAAACTGAAATAAAAAAAAATGCACTCATAAATTATCATCCGTTTAATGAACCAAAATATGGCCAGTAGTTGGGAAGACGCTGCCTCTGTGGATTGGTGGTGGCGACAAGTCTGACAGGCAGGACAAGAGGTGAGTGATGCCCATGGAGACCAGGGCTCCTTGAAAGTTTAATGACTGGAGTAAACTCAAACAAGGGGCTGGAGAGTCTTGAGTTATGGTGTCACAAATACTTGCTAACCTGAGGTGGAAAAGTAGGGTAAAGATCTGGCTTAATTTCCCCAACCCTGAAGCTTTCTATTTCTGTGCCCAGTGAGAAGCCATGATATCTGGCCTCACCCATCGGTCTGAAGTAGCTCTTCTTCTAGCCCTGCTGTATTTTAGCACAGCTGATATCGCCACTCTCTGGTCAGTGTGTGTGATGATGAGTCCCCGTCTGTGCCTGATCCACCAAGGATGTACGTCTGTTCCAGCCCCTGCCTACAGCGGATCAGTCTAGATCAGTGGTGGGCAACCTACGGCCTGTCAGGGTAATCCGCTGGCGGGCTGTGAGACAGTTTGTTTACACTGACCGTCCGCAGGCACGGCCGCCCGCAGCTCCCAGTGGCCGTAGTTTGCCGTTTCTGGCCAATGGGAGCTGCGGGAAACAGCGGCCAGTACATCCCTCTGGCCTGCGCCGCTTCCCGCAGCTCCCATTGGCCGGGAACGGCGAACCACGGCTACTGGGAGCTGTGGGCGGCCGTGCCTGCGGACGATCAATGTAAACAAACTGTCTCGCAGCCCGCCAGTGGATTACTGTGTGGAGCCCGTGGGCCGCAGGTTGCCCACCAGTGCTCTAGAGACTCATGCTTTTAACTCTCAAAGCCCCCAGTTCAATCCCCAGCATCACCAAGATGGCCGTCATCAAAATTAATGCACAGGCTTTCCAGAACCAGTTCACTCCATTGGTCCCTCAAGTATTCTGGCTCAGTCAGTGAGCCGTAATCCATGCCTCCCAGGAAAGAAAATAAAACCCTATAAATGAATGTGGGCAATTGTGCAAGGCTGTATGTGAGTAGCAGGGGCAGCAGGTTTGTAAAATTTTTGGTGATGCCCAGAATGGGTTCAAGTCCTGCCTCCCAACACACCTGCCTTGTAAGGCGATATATAATTTTAAAAATAATGTAAAAATGTGAGGGCTCTGGGGTTGGGATGAGGGGTTTGGGGTGTGGGAGGGGCTTGGGCAGAGGGTTGGGTGCGGGAAATGAGGGCTGTGGGGTGGGGCGGGAATGAGGAGTTCATGTTGCAGGAGGTGGCTCAGGGCTGGGACAGAGGGTTGAGGTGTGTGGGAGGGTGAGGGCTGTGCCTGGGGGTGCAGGCTTTGGGGTGGGGCAGGGCCGGGGATGAGGAGTTTGGAGTGCAGGCACTCTCCCAGCCTTCTACTGCCAGCAGCAGCGAGCTCCAGAGGAGGGGGCCCCTTCCCGCCCCTCGGCAGCACACTCATCTCGCACCAATGTCACTGCATGTGCTCTTCAGGTTCAGGAAGCCCCCTCCCCTCCCCTCTGGTGGGTGCCGGGGGCGGGGGAGCTGCCATCACGTGTGCACCTCCTCCCCTGCTGCTGCCCCTCACTGTAGCCTCACTGAGGGTGGGGGGTGGGGGTGGGGCTACCCTTTGCCCAGCGTGGGGCAGGAGCGGTGACTGCTGGCAGGAGGGCCCCCTGCGCTGGTGGAGGGTCCTGCCGGAAAAGGGAAGGGTCCGTCCGTCCAAGGCGGAAGGGCGGGGGGGGGGGGGCGCTAGGACCCTGCGGCGGCAGTTGATGCCCGGAGCCGGCAGAGCAGAGTGCAGCGTGGAGCTGCAGGGGCAGCTGCCCGCTGCCCAGGCCAGGCAGGGATGCTCGGGGGCAGCAGGCGGGGCCGGGGGAGAGACCCGGCCCGGAACAGTGGTGGAGCCGGGCCCCCAGGCCCTGAGTAATTCTGGAGCATGGGCATATAACTCGCTGCCCCTGGTGAGTAGGGGGAATTTCTCCTGACTTATTTGTTCAGCTGACCCATGTAAGCAGGAGAGTTGATAAAATGAATGAACCCACATAGTAGCTATTGCAAATATCTTAGTATCAAGCATATTAATCCATGGTCCGTGTGAGGGGGCTCCCAGGGACATTAGTGGGAACTGAATGCAGAGATCATGGGCAAAATTTCATCCTTAGGGTGGGGCTACACTAAAAAGTTAGGTCGACTTAACTAAGTCTCTCGGGCCTGTGAAAAATGTTACACCCCGTGTGATATAGTGAAGCCAACCTAAGCCCTAGTGTAGACACCACTACGTCGAAAGAAGAATTCTTCCATCAACCTAATTACTGCCTCTAGGAGCGGTGGATTTACGACAGTGGTGGAAAAACCTCTTCTGTCGCTGTAGTAAGTGTCTATGCTACCGCGCCGCAGCTGGAGTGTTTCTAGTGTTGATGTACCCTTAGTTGTTGCCTTTTTGGTGTTGGTGGTGGGTTTTTTTAAGCCACTGTGCTATAAATGCATGTTGTGTGTGATCCTACAGCCTGCCCTGTATGCCTCAGGCTTCTGCAGGCAGCATTTAGACCCCTAAGGGTTTCAGGAGACTGAGGAGGGAAGGTTGAATAATGCACCTGTGTTTCACATCCAAAAGTGTGAGCTGGCAAGGAGCCAAGCCACAAGTCAAATTAATTTGATAGTCCCGTTTCTGCTTCTGGTTTAAGCAGCCCTTGCTCTGTCCTATGGCACATAGTCTAACAAGGACACGGAGGATATACTGCCTGGGACACCCCGACGTAGCCGTTTGCAGGTTTCTTTGGGCAGAGGAGCGTGAAAAGTGGCTGTTCTGGCCTACATGTGCCCTGCCTTGTGGAAAAATAAAGGAGAGTCATCACGTCTTCTGTGAGACGGATCCCTCCAGTTATCTGCCGGGCTGAGCAAGAACAATGAACTCCTTGGCCACATTCCTCTCTGGTGTCAGCCTGTTGGCTTCAGTGGGGACGAATGGGGGCCTTGACAGTCACAGAAACATGCTGCCATCAGCTTGCGTATGTCAACCTGGCCGTGCTGGAGTGCAAATAAACTCAGGCTCAGTTCCGGAGCCCTCGCTCTGCCTCTTGTAAATGGATGCCCAAGCGAGCCTTGTTATTAGGAATTGGCCACGCTTAGTGTGAGGAAGTTTAAATGGTGGGGCCAGGCAAACAGTCCCCTGGCAGTGGTGTAGCGGACGGATCACTGGACTGGGCCTCGAATCTGTGTTCATTCACTCCTCATCCACAGGCTTTCTGTGTGACCTTGGTATCAGTGCCCCGTTGATAAAACAGGGGTGACGTTTCCCTATTGCAACGGGGTGCCGTGAGGCTAAAACGCATCAGTGTTTGTGAGTTGCTGAGTTACTACAGTGATGAAGGAGGGTGAAATAAGCACCCAGATAGACAGCCCTGGCCTGCCGCATGCACTCACAGGCTAGGGGGAACCTTTCTATGGATGTGCTTTGTTAAAATAGTGTCAGCATCTCCCTGCTCAGCCCTGATTAGACTTTCCTGCTAACTGGTGTCGTTTATTGACAGGGCCAGCAGCTGTCACTAGATGTATACCTAACTCTTCCTTACTCCATCAGATGTGGAAACCATTGGATGTGACCATTATAGAGACAAGCAGATAGTTCAAAGTGGGTCTCAAATGTTTAGGGCATGGGATTTCATTGCCCTTTGACCTCCCCAGCTCAATATGCAACGTGGATGCTGGGGAAAACCCAGCCACACGCAAAGGAACGAGGCCGGTTATTTATGGGCGTGGGAAATTTGCTGGCTGCTCACGGTGTTTGCAGCCTCCGTGACACTCCACGAAAGGAGGGGTATTTCCCTTTGCTGGCCTGTTTGGAAAGTGAATAAAGAGACGCAAACTGCAGCAGTTACCAGATTGCTTCAGCAGACAGAGAGTCCCAGACGAGCCGTTCTGAAGGGGAAGGGAGCTCGCGCTCATATGAACAAACAGCCAAGGTTGTTCCCACAGTTGGAGAGACAGATGAAAAAGACAGACTTTTCCCCAGCCTCCTGTCCGCCCTCCCTCCCCCCACCATAACAGCCTGAACCCGAATCTCCATGCGTCTGCAATGAATACGGCGTTTACAATGCGAGGAGCCAAAATGCTGCCCTGCGTTTTCTGGGCAGCCTTTAAGTAATTGCCTTAGTGCTCTCGTACATATTGGCCCAGGGGGGTCTTGAACGGCATAGGAAGCCCTGAGGAAGCAGGGAACGCCACCTAGGAAAGCACTGAGGTCGTAATTTGTACAGAGCTTTTTTCACATTCTTTCCCACCTGCCACAGATCAAAGGCCCCAGGGGCAAATCGACTGTATTTTTTTTCTTTTGCGTTTTACTGCCATACGCCAAAGACTGTGCTGCTCCAGTGAAAACTGAAGCTCTATTAATAATTGACTTGTATCAGTAAAATCAACAGGGCAGCAGAGTCAAGGGAGCAGAAAGAGGGCTTGAAAGACAGGCAAAGAAAGCATGAAGGGGTCAGCAGCATTGTCCATGCTTATGATTTTATAGCAGCTCTCAAGATATTTCATGTTTCACGTTAAGCCCCAGGTCCTGGAGACAAATAGTTAAATGGGAATCTCAGCTCTCATTTAAAAATAAAATGTTCCTAGCCCTGATGGTTGCAGAGGAGAGCTTGGAACGGTGTCCTGAGTGCCACCTAAAGGCTCGAAACCAAGAAGGCAAAGAAAAAGAACCCCCAAATGCATTTTTTTTTCAAAAGAAATCTCATGATTTTTAAGCCAATCTCATGATGTTTCAGGGCCTGACTCGTGATTTAGTAATGTTTGGGGTTGGCAACACTGGAACAGTGTCCAGTTGATTTCGTTACAGAAGGGGTATTTTCACATTGCTGTGAAAATACGTCTTAATTTTACTCCTAAATACGAAGGAAAAGTGTTGTTGAACTTGAACGTGGCAGCAGGGCTGTTATGTAAGAGAAGGAGGACGTGAAACTGACTTGAAACAAATGAGAAACTGACCGATCCAGTCTCATTGTCCATGGTCAGTGTAACACAAACCGTAAAACAAACACGATCAGGGAAAGGTAAATTATTAGAATTTAATCATTCTATCTGCGTGTGTGTTATTAGTAACATAGATACTGTATTATTACAGATTATTTCTAATCTATAATAATACCTAGCTGTTGTATAGCACAGTTCATGAATAGATCTGAAAGCACTTTACAATGAGGTCATATCTTCAGCTGGTGTAGACTGGCATAACTATTGACTTCAGTGAACCTACACTGATTTACAGCAGCTGAGGATCTGGGCCCTGCATTTTCTCTCCCTAGTGCTCCTTTACATTAGATGGCCAATGCTTGAAACATTCATTACACAAGGTCAGCCGTGCTAGCTATACATTTTTATCCAGCTGTGATAAGCTTCACTCCCTAAAGACTAGTTTAGGATTGTTGCTAAATCCAATACTTTCACTGAGAGAGGGAAAGACAGAGAGAAAAGGAAGTTATGGTTTTCTAGATTTCTGAAAAATTAATATTAGGCATTAACTTAATCGATGCAAGGTTTGCTAGCGCTACCTACTGGCTAGAAGGTGAACTACACTAACCTGACTCCTGGGGTCATTAAAGCACGAATTAAAACCCTGTTTCATGAGAAAGTGTTTTAAAAGTAATAGAAGAAACTTAAAGTAAATCGCCATCCAACCATTTTCTAGCTGCAAAACTATGCCAGCAGAAGCAGACCTTATGTCCAGAACTGTGGGAACTAATAACATCTTGCTGCATATTAGCTCATGTTGTCGACAACTGAATGACATGAAGTGTCAGCCACAAGACTGATTCTACTGTGGGAGTTTGGTCTATGTAAAGATTAAGGATTCAGCACATAATAAACTCCATTACTAGATCATGAGGATCTTATTCAGACACTCGGGAAAGGAGCATAAATCCACTGGCTTTGAGGAAGTTGTTGGTCACTGAATTTTGATGCTCTGATGGAGAAAAACAATTAAAATGTATAAAGAAGTGTGTTTTAGGTTTACCTAGTTCATTTTCATTTGGATCATAAGCAGGGGTAAAGAGTATGGATCTTTACATTGCAAATGGCATTATTCAGTACCATCTTCAATGTTACAGTCATTTCAAGATCAGATTTTCTAAGATGACTTTTTTTTTTCAAAGTTGGGGGGGGTGGGGAGTTCTCTAACCATCCTCCCTGCAAGCTCTGGGATTTCGAAGTCAGGCTGGGATCTTTCCTGCTCCTGTATTGTCACTAGGAATTAGGGCTGGGATTCTCAAAAGAGCAGAAGGGAGTTGGGTGCCATTATCCCTTTGAAAATCAGCGCTCCTGTGGAAATCCCGGCTAAAGATTGTACCAGTCCAGTTCTGCTCTTTCATACCCATACAACCCCATGGTCTCTGCTGCTGAAATGGAGCAACCAATTCTGTGGCTGGCTGAGTCATCGGACTAGAATCCACCTGTAACACGGTTGCACTCACCTCTCGCGAGCGCCCCCTGGCTGAGTGCGTGTGTCTGCAGTCTCTGTTGTGGTGGGTCCAGTTTGTCCCTGCTCCGGAACAGCGCAGTGCCCCACGGCTCCTTCCCTGGAGGCAGTGTCTTTGCCCTCTCAGGGCCTTTCTGGCCCCAGCTCTTGAGCTGGGCCACTGCAGTTCAGTTCCCCCCTCTGGGGTGCCTCAAAGTCCAGGCCACTTCCCTGCTGTGGCTAATGGGGGGTTGGGCGGGGACCCAGGCCCACCCACTACTCTGGGTCCCAGCCCAGGGCCCCTGTAGATAGCAGCTGTCTTCTCTGTCCCTTTATCTAAGTCATGCTGCTGCTCTAATTCCCTGGGCCACTTCCCCGCAGCCCTGGGCCATCTTCACAAGGTCCCATCCAGTCCTTTGATTCTAAGATTCACTCTTACCTCAGGGCCTTGTCCTGATGGAGTCCCCGCAACCAGCTCAGGGCTCCTTCTTGCTCTCCCCGACTTCTGGCAGCACTGCCTCATCCGAGATCCTGCAGCTCCCTCAGCCAGACACACCCCATCCACACTCCTCCAGCTCTAGCAAGGAACTGAACTCATTCTGGCCCTGCAGCTCTTCTTATAGTGGCCTGCTGGGCCCTGATTGGCTGCTTCCCACACAGCCGCTCTAGGCAGCTTGAAGGACCTGTCTACTGCCCTCTTCTGGGGCGGGGTGTGGCAGAGCCACAAGGCCTCAGGGCCTAGTCCACCCTGTCACACCAGCTCACTCTCCCAAAGTTATTTTGACTCTGCAGAGCAAACAGCACTGAAAAGTAGTAAAAACGTATTCTGTCTCTAAGTTAAATAGATGAAAATGAACACACACAAGGGGCAGCTCGCTAGCGTAACAAGAGGCCATTTTCACGTAGTCACTTTTCAACCACACTTGAAGGTTGTGGTTTTTCAAAAGCACTCAATATTCGCCTAACTCTGTTCCCACTGAAGTCAATGTTATAGAGTTTGGCCAACCCTAAGTGCTTTTGAAAATCCCACACCAAATATTCAGGAGGTCATATTGATTCCACAACCACCGAATTGGATGGATTTTCATTCCCTTTTTCTGTGAACAATTTGATCCTGCCATTTTGCTCATGCGAAATGAATTGGGGTCGCAAATCTGAGCATTAGCTCCTCTGAGTACATGGTTTGCACCAGGAGTTGGGCACCTAAACATGCAAGTCCCTAGCTTTGAGTTCATGGTTCATATTCTCTGTGGAAATTGGATTGAAGTTTGTAGATAGGCAGTCCCAATACAAAGACTTTCCATCCAGGAATCACTTTCTATGCAAATCAACCGCCAACAGCAAGTGATCAAAGCAAAGTGGGTGAAAATCACCTGTATAAAGAGGGCCAGAGAAAGGCCTTTACACCCACTATTCTGAGGGCTTTGACAGGACTAAAATAATACATATGCCTTGTGTCAGCCTTATGAAGAGGGGTGAATTTTACCCTGAAATCCTATTGTTGAAAGAAATCCCTCTGGGGGTTTGTAAGGAGAAAAGCTGATGCTGGACTTTGTAGCTATGCAATGGAGATGCTGTGAGGTCTTAAGAAGAGAGATCACTTCTTTACTATATACGCAAGTACTACAGTGATGGATGGGATGTCATATACACTGAGCTAGGCAGGTAGATGGAATTGACTCGGTAGGTCATTGGCACCTCTCAAAAATGCTTTAGGACCATGTTGATAGGAAGTGAAAATCCCTTCTGAAAGCAGCTTCCTACAAACACTCAGGCCTGATTAGGTTGGTATAGCTACGTCATGCAGGGGTGTGAAAACACCACCCCCCCCCCCACTCTGAGCGATGGAGCTAAACCGACCTAATCCCCCGTGTATATGGCATTAGGTCAGTGGAGATTTCTCCCGTCAACCTAGCTACTGCTTCTCAAGGAGGTGGATTCCCCATGCCCACAGGAGAAGACCTCCCATCAGTGTAGGTAGAGTCGTCTCGTAAGCGCTACAGTGCTGCGGCTGCAGCATTTTAAGTGTAGACGAGCCCTTAGTGGTTTCACATTAACCCAAGACAAGAATAACAACAATAATAAATATTTATATTATAGAAGCCCCTAAAGGCTCCCCCTGAGACCAGGATCTCATTGTGCTAGGCACTGTACAAACACATATTAAGAGATGATCCCTGCTCTGACGAGCTTACAAGTTAAAGAAACAAGACAGACAAAGAATGGGGAAAAGGAAGGCTGTTAGCATGGGATTCTAGACAGAGTGTCTGCACTCTGAGGGTGTAGAATCATAGAATCATAGAATATCATGCTTGGAAGGGACCTCAGGAAGTCATCTAGTCCAACCCCCTGACCAATCCCCAACTAAATCATCCCAGCCAGGGCTTTGTCAAGCCTGACCTTAAAAACCTCTAAGGAAGGAGATTCCACCACCTCCCTAGGTAACCCATTCCAGTACTTCACCACCCTCCTAGTGAAAAAGGTTTTCCTAATATCCAACCTAAACCTCCCCCACTGCAACTTGAGACCATTACTCCTTGTTCTGTCATCAGGTACCACTGAGAACAGGCTAGATCCATCCTCTTTGGAACCCCCTTTCAGGTAGTTGAAAGCAGCTATCAAATCCCCCCTCATTCTTCTCTTCTGCAGACTAAACAATCCCAGTTCCCTCAGCCTCTCCTCATAAGTCATGTGCTCCAGCCCCCTAATCGTTTTTGTTGCCCTCCGCTGGACTCTGGAGCCACCAGAAGGGGGAAACTGATGCAGTGTGACACTGCACTTTACAGATGGGGAATTGAGGCACAGAGAGATTGAGTGACTTGCCCAAGGTCACGCCGGAAGACTGTAAAGCACCAGGAATACAACCCAGATCTCCTGAGTCCTATTTTAGCGTCTTAACCACAAGACCATTCTTCCTCTCTAACCTCATTAATTGCATCCGGCTGCAACTTCACGCATGCAACATTAGCTTGCAGCAATTTATCAACGAATGGCACTGTCGTTACCATTCCCATTGTGGGTGGACAGGGCTGAGACACCCCCATCCCATGCTTAACCAGAGACATTATTCGTGGGATTGCCCATTTGTGCATCCTGTTTACCCAGCAGGAAGGCATTATGCAAATGAGCCTCAAAAACCAGCCCGCCTTTACATTTGCTAATGGAAAACAACTCTCTCTAAACTGTATATCCAAAACATATCCCCCCCCCGCCACACACACACACACTGCAGGATTTAAAT
The DNA here is from genome assembly GCF_002925995.2 of Terrapene triunguis. Classification (NCBI taxonomy): domain Eukaryota; kingdom Metazoa; phylum Chordata; order Testudines; family Emydidae; genus Terrapene; species Terrapene triunguis. Next base: position 2,363,139 of record NW_020664456.1, on the reverse strand, counting down.
ATATGTGTGTGTGTGTGTATTTATTTTATTTTCATCTGTGTTATATTTCTCCAACAGATTGGTGCCGAATGTGGAGGGAAAGGATGAAGCCACCGGAATGTGCTCTAAATTAATACTGAATGTGACAGAATCCAGAGCACCCATTTTAATCAAGTTAGTATGTTTTCCATTTTCTCCCAATGTGTTTTACATTTTTGCTGCATTTGGAAGGGGGCTTTAGATATTGCAACAACATAATGTTAAATGTAAAAAATGACAATTCCAACACAGGCTGCTTTAAATAATTTATGCCTTTCATAGTCTAATGGGCTGTGCAATGTACACATGGCTACGTTACGGACGTCACAAATAAATATAGAGTATTTATGCGTGATGGATGGGATTTTAAAAATTCCCGCCTGCTGCCTGGCAAACTACTCAGCCAGCTTTCATGCATGCCCAGTGACTGAACTACATTGCGGGGAGCAAGTGATCACTTCTTTCTGTTGTTCCTGACCTTGCACAGAGTACATGTGCAGGAGATGAGATGTCGTGAAATTGCACAGTGGTACTGCAGAATCTTGAAGATGCCTATGCTCCATCTTCTCGTCTTTTTCCCAGGAGAAAATCTTTCTCCCACTCATTTCCTTTTCTTCCTCCTCTGAGTTAAAATACCACCCTACCTCCCCCTTGCAAGCACTGGAATAGCGGAGTGGGCACAGGACTATGAGTCAGGTGACTTGGTTTCTAAGTGCACGGCTGCTATCAACCTGCAGTGTGATATTGACTGACATTCTTTGGTTCTATTCCCACCCTTTGTCCTGTCTATTTAGATTGAAAGCTCTTCAGGGTAGCTTCTCTCTCTCACTAGATGTCTTTGTAGTGTACTGAGTGCAACAGAGCCCTGATCTCAGCTGGGGCCTCCAGGGGCTACTGCAGTACAAATAATTAATACTAATGCCCCTGCCCATCTCTCCCTTCTCCCCCCTCACAGGCATTGCTGGCCATGAATGACTAACATAGGTGTATGAAACAATATGTATTCTGTCTTCTCAGTTTGGTGGATATTGAGAATCAATGTCCATTGTCTTCTCCTTGGTCATTGATTTATCTCTCTGGTCAATAAATCTTGATACACACCTCAACAGAAGTCAGTATTTGCTTTTTCTCTTCTATCGCTGTTTGCCACAAATACCACCATTATCATATCTCATGTTAGCTGTATCTGAATACACCATATTCCTGTGTACAAGGCTTCACACCATGGTATCTGTCTGTATTTTTATCCAGGTGGAACATTATTGAATAGATTTTCAAGGTCACTCAGTCTTCTTCACCATCCTGTAATGTCTATTTCCAGTTCTTAAGGTGATATCTTCTCCTTTTTTTAAAAGCACAGATCCCAGAAGCTGGAACTGAATGAGAGGGAATGGATCACTCAAAATTCCCAGTTCTGTTCATTCCCTCTGAAGCATCATGCACCGGCCACTGTCAGAGACAGGATATTGGATTAGATGGACCATTGATCTGACCCGGTATGGCTGTTTTATGTTCTTCTGTTAATAGGTAATGACATGAGTCCTTTCATAGCAGCAGTGCTTTATGTATATGTCACCAGCTGGCTAACCTGGTTAGACTTGTCTAATCATTGGCAATAGGTATATTGATGATGTCTCCTATTATATGGATTTTTGTGTCAGTGGGTAGGTCAAAGTTCAAGGTTACCTTGATTCTCAGGATCACAGAGTAACTAAGTCAATAGATGCTGTCGGGAGGAAGGACAGAGGTGAAATAAAAAGACCCTGAAAAATGTGTGTGCCCAGTGGAATTAAAGAATCAAATATGAATTGACTTTTATTATCTTTATGTAATTTTTGCAAGGATGCTCACATAACATGGTGATGTACGTGTTTTACATGCATAGATAGGAAGGATACTTAGTAACCAAGTAAAGCTGGTGCAATGGTTTGTTGGAAAAGGTTCAGAAAAGGGCAACAAAAATGATTAGGAGTATGAAACGTATGAGGAGAGATTAATAAGACTGGGACTTTTTGGCTTGGAAAAGAGATGCCTAAGCAGGGATATGATATCGGTCTATAAAAACATAACTGATGTGGAGAAAGTAAGTGAGGAAGTGTTATTTACCCCTTCTCATAACACAAGAACTAGGGGCCACCAAAAGAAATTAATAGGCAGCAGCTGTAAAACAAACAAAAGGAAGTATTTTTTCACACAACACATAGTCAACCTGTGGAACTCTTTGCCAGAGGATGTTGTGAAGGCCAAGACTATAACAGGGTTCAAGAAAGAACTAGATAAATTCCTGGAGGATAGGTCCATCAATGGCTATTAGCCAGGATGGGGTCCCTATCCTCTGTTTGCCAGAAGCTGGGAATGGGTGACAGGGGATGGATCACTTGATGATTACCTCTTCTGTTCATTCCCTCTGGGGCACCTGGCATTGGCCACTGTCAGAAGACAGGATACTGGGCTAGATGGACCTTTGGTCTGACCCAATTGTTGTTCTTATGTTCTTATGTTGTGAACAGTATGTACGATTTGTATTGTAGTAGCCTAGAGAGCCAATCTGAGATTCAATCCTATTTTGCTCAGCACTGTTCATACACATAGCCAAAGACAGTCTGTGCCTCCAAGAACTTACAAGCTAAACAAACAAAGGGTGGGAGGGCAGAGAGACGCATCTAGTGTCACCACCACAAGCCTGAGTTAATGCGTTTTATTTTATTGTTCACAAATAGTTTGCAAATTTCTGCAAATGCAGTTCTTGATAGCTCTTTGCTAGGTAGTTTGAACAAACAATTTTTGGTCTATTGGGTTGTTTGCCATGGGTTCACATTCTTTAATCGTGGTGTGTGTTTGGTCTTTTAAGCCACGTGGTATTGCTTTTTCTGCTGCTTGATTGGATAACTGAAACTTTCTAACTGTGTGATAACAAAGAGTGAATAATGAGTAGCAAATAACTAATTATGCCCTTTTGGTACAAATTATCATTGCAATAAAATTTGTGATTCACGTAGAGTGACCAGACAGCAAGTGTGAAAAATTGGGATTCATGGTCCATCAGCAGATGCCTGTAGTTAACAAATATGATCCCACCACTAAAAATGAACCCCCCACTCAATACTTTTATTCATGAAAATATTTCCAAATCAAGAATTTACGATGAAATACTGTGGAGGCAATACTCACATTCACACAGTCACAAAGAAGCTGGTGGGTTCTACAAGAGATGTCTGGGAATATGTCAATTGAATATGTGCCAGTAGATGGCACTCAATGTGCAGCTATTCTCATAGGCCTTGTAGGACCAATAAAAATGGTGGTTGTTGTGCCCTACAAATGGCTTCCCCAGTGCAGCTCTTAACAGATAGGACAACTCCTGTGAGTATGTTCTAGGGATCCACAATGTGCCACTGTTCAACCAGCTGCTAAGGGAGAGTTATGTGAAGTAGGACTCAGATGTCCATTTACGTTGTTGCGGTTCTGGCATCTGTCTTTGTTACATTAAAACCCTGGACTAAATTTCTTTAAAAGACACACACCAACTCTATCCTCATAAAAACACCCCCCCCCCCAACACACACACACACACACACACACCAAGATCTGGACAGTGCTAAAATTACCCCTAGGTGTGTTAAATACTGTTGCAAAAATGTAGCCGCCCTTTGTGACTTGCAAGGTTTTCGCCGGGAAGTTTATTTCTTTTCTTTTTACTTTAAATCAATCATTCACCCACCAGAAACATCAGCCTTCAAAGCAGAAGGCAGTTACCCAGGCAAGCTGCCACTGTATCCACCCGACCTCCACGCTGATTGTGCTGGTTATATACACTTTTTGGTTACATTAGCACCTGACTATGATTTATGAGGGTGGGCAGGGAGACGGTGACTGACTGACCTACTTTCATGAAAGCAGCCTGTTTGCTGAGAAAGGGCTTCCGGCATCAATCATTTTAGACATGCTTTTACACTAGGACTAAATAAACACTCACTTAGCCCTGTACCTGTTAATATGTTAACAAGTAATGTCCTCAAACAGCCTCATTATTTGATTACATCCGAGGTCAGGGATTTGTGCTGAGGCTTTCCATGCCTCCCAGAGTCTCAGGAGCCCAAAGTGATCGGCCCAGTTGAATTCAGGGAAAGAGAGTTTATCACACTGTATTATCAATCCAGCATACAGAAGAACTATAGATTTATGACCTCACAGTTAAAATAGTCTAAAGTAACACACACACACACACACACACTCCTCTGATATATACAACATACATATTATGTATGTTACAGTAGTAGAGGCCCCAGCCAAGATCAGGGCCCACAGAGCTAGGTGCTGTGCAAACACAGTGACAGACGGGCACTATCTCAAAGAGCTTATAGTCCAAATTAGCAAGATGGACAAAGAGAAGAAGTCACTTGTTCAAGATCAGTGGCGGAGCCAGGGACAGAACCCAGCAGGGGCGGCTCTATGTATTTTGCCACCCCAAGCACGGCAGTGAGGCAGCCTTCGGCGGCATGCCTGCGGGAGGTCCGCTGGTAACGCAGATTCGGCGGCATGCCTGCGGGACGTCCGCCGGTCCTGCGCCTTCGGCGTACCTGCCGCCGAATTGCCGCCGAAGCCGCGGGATCGGCGGACCTCCCGCAGGTATGCCGCCAAAGGCAGCCTGACTGCAGCCCCCCGCGGCTTACTGCCCCAGGCAGGCACTTGGTGTGCTGGTGCCTGGAGCCGCCCCTGGAACCGAGATCTCGTGACTGACTGTCCTGTGTTCTAACCACTAGACTGCACTGTCCTTCCTCCCATGCTCAACACTGCATTAAAAGAAATGTCTAGGTTGCAAAGTTAAACCCTCAAAAGTTAAGAAATGTCAGAATTCAGGTAGCCTGTGCGCACTTCACTAGTCCTCCTTGTGTGTATGCCACCCACCCGCTGAGAATAACTGAAGCTGTGTGGGTGTGACACCTCCCAGGCAGCCACATACTCCTGCCAACCCAACATGACACCAATGTGGGCTGGGCCTGGGCCTGGGACGAGAGTGGTGAAGAAGCCAACTACACCCCCTGCTGTGTCGATGAGGGGCAGCATCCAACCCAACAAAGGGCAAGATGTTAATAAATCCCTTGTTTACTGTTACGACCTTAAACAGTTAATTGTGGCCCAGGGTTTTGTGTGACGTTCTTGCTGGTGACGCCCTTTGTAACACCCACCATTAAAATCATTTTAACTTCTTGTTACAGATGAGGGGGAAAAAACAGTTAAAGCATTTAAAATGTAACGTATGACGTGAAGCTCTCTTTTTTTTTTAAAGTTTCCCTTATTCTCTTTCACCAGAAAGGTACAGAGTATTTTATAGAGGAAACCCTCATTTGTCTTTTAGATGCTATTAAATATTATATGAACTGGGTTTTTTTGGCGAGGTGTGGGAAGAGAAAGGTAGTTTGGATGGTCTGGAGCTGGCCATGTTGAAGTCTGATTCCGTTTCCCTTTGGACAAAGCAAGACAAACACAACAAAGGAGAAAGAAGAACGGCACAGAGGGAAAACGCAGCTTCTGTCTCTGGTGCTGACTTTCACTCGCAGCCTCACTGCTAGAGAAACCCAGGCCCAGAGGCTTGGCAAACTTGTGCCAGGATTGGGCCGCATGAGGCATTGCTTCTGGGATGTTTCTCTTCTCAAAGTGCTGATGTTGCATAGAGTGGAGTTGCCTTGGACGCAGGGCCGGCTCTGGCTTTTTTGCTGCCCCAAGAAAAAAAAAAAGAAAAACCTGCGGTGCGGCCCGAGCGGCAAAGCAGGAAAAAAAGCCAGGGTGCAGGGGGGCAGACATGCCCAGGCTAGCGGGGGGGAGGGGGAGGGAGTAGGGGGAGAGAGAGAAGGGGGGTGGCCAGGGCTTCAGCAGGGCGCTCGCCACGCGGCCCCGACCGCCGCGCCGCCTGCCGGGAGGGCTCCGCGCCACTCCGGTCGGCGGGGAGGGAAGGACGCGGGCTGCCCTGCCGGGCTTGCTACAGACTTGACACCGGCTGGGGCAGACGGAGCGCGCAGCCCGCTCCCAGCAGGGCGCTCCCATCCTCCGCACCACCGCCCCCTACAGGGCGGCCAGATCGGCGAACAACAACAACCAAAAAAAGTGGCCATGCCGCCCTAGGATTGGGCGGAATGCCGCCCCATAGAATCTGCCATCCCAAGCATGAGCTTGATTGGCTGGTGCCTGGAGCTGGCCCTGCTTGGACGGCTAAGCCAGAGTCTTATTAGCGAGAAGGTGAGAGGAGAGCGAGAGAAAAAAGGGAGAAATGAAGTAATGTAGGGAAGGAAAATGGCACCCCTGGGAGAGACTGGCAACAGGGACATGAGGTTCGTGTCCTCGGTGGTGGTCAGGATTTAGCCAAAGCCAGTATAGATGGTGATGTCATCTACTCTTCTTTCCTTTGCCCAGTCTGACTAAAATGCCTTACAGGATGAAGATGGGGACCCAGAAGATGGATGTGGTGGCAGTCCATGTGCCCCTCCCCCACATTCCTTTCAGTGGCCAAGACGTGGTAGCAACCTCACCTCATTACCATGAACCAATCCAAACACATTTTGGTGATTTCAACTGTAAATCTTTCCTCCCATGTCTGGAATCTTTCGGCCCGTTGCCATGCCAACCTGGGACTTTACGCTTTAGCACAGTTCTTTTGACTTAAACAATCGAATTTATACCAGTCGAGCTGTCTCCGACTTCTGCTGACTTTTATAAACAACTTTACATAACAAGCTAAATTGGGCTTTTGGTACCTTGGTCAACTTCGGGGGCAGGCCTCTGCTGAACGCACCCTCACACCAGGTTCGGATCTCCCGTTGGGAGGGAATTCTCAGCCAAGGAGGCATGTTCAGATTTTGTCCCTCTTGTGCCTCCACAGACCACAAGAGAGAATTTGTCTTCATTTTTTGTGTGTGTTACTTTATATTACAGATGGGCCTGAGCCAACGCCTAGCTCCAAATGCTCTCCTAGACTTTGGGAAAGTCTAGCTGTCATGGGTCTGACCTACCTCTCCATTATATATTACACAAGTGCCTTTTGCCATCCTTTCATGGATACATAGGCCTGGATTTTCTCTCATGTGGGCAGGTGTAAATCAGGAGTAACTCCAGTAAAGTCAGTTGACTTACACTGGGGTACGATTGGTGTGAGACAAGAATCAGACTCATAAAGCCAGGAAATGGCCCTTTTCCTGAAGCTATCGACAGTTAGTCCATGCCAAAGGCTTTGGTCATTCATTTCCTAACCTTTGAACAGTATCACATTGCACAGTGCCGTCCCAGTATTCCTCACAACAGGCCCAGCAAATCAAATTTAACAGATGAAGGCCCTAGTTCAGGAAGGCATACTTCTTCAGGAGAGGATTTAAGCACACACAAGCCTTATTGAAGACAATGGGACATACGCACACGCTTAAAGTTAAGCACATGCTTAAGTGCTTTGCTGAACCAGGGCCAAAATGCAGAATAGTTTATGTCAGGAGAATTCTATATCTGTGTCTATTTTCCTTTCCCTTCCCTCCTAAAAATAAAGATTAAAGGCGAACACTGAACAGAGACTATTTTTCTTTTTATTAGATGTATTTTTTTACCCCTTATTAATCACAGGTGCCCCAGGAATGAGTCTGTCCTAGCCATGATGTAATCTGTAATTAACTAGACTCCTTTTGTCAATCTTGCATCATCAAAGCACATATTTATGGAGTGTGAAATCTAATATTTACAGTGTTAAATACTTGAACAATATTTAAATTGGTTTCATCACTTACTATATTTAGTTGGAACAATATTGTCTGGTTAATAGCAATGAAAACTATGCCGTTCTTTTGGTTTTTACATTTGTAAGTGTGTATTAGGTAACTGGAAAATATGGTCATTATATTTGTCTAACATTTCTACAAGTTGGTAACATGGCATTTCATTACTGGTATTAACTCATGAATTACCCAGATGTGAAGGATTTGAGAAGTTTCCAGGTTCAACAACCAAACAAGAACAGAGTGCAGTGGGATGTCTGGAAGGAAGGTATTTTAAATATATTCATACATCAGTGTGAAGAGATCTTTTTCCTACTTTGCTGGCTTTATACGAAGTTTATTAAAAAATATTGTTAATAGCAAAAAAAATGGTTAATTTATGATCTAACTGCAGCCTACAGGATTGGGATAAGCCCAAATGGTAGCTCTTCTTTGAGTCTTTGTCCATGTGAATATGGCCACAGCTATGATCTGTCCTGTGCCTGCTTCACTCCTAGCCTTGCTCCAGCCCTGATCTTGCCTTATTCCCAATCTTGCTTCTGTTCTGCCCAGTCACTTCATCCCTGCTTCCCTACTGGCATCCTGACTCTGACCACTGGCTTCAGTTCCTGACTCCGGCTCCAACCCCTTGGCTTTGGTTACTGGCTTCCTTACTCTGGCTGTGACTCCAGCTCCATCCACTGGGCCTGACCACCCACGTGGTGGTTCATGGCTGCACGCAGGCATGGCCCCAACAAATCCTGGTTGAGATTCCAATCATGCGCAAACGAATCATGAGTGGGACTCACACAGGCAAAACAAGAACCACTGGCATGGAGCTGTTCTTTAACGGTGAGCATTTCTGAAAAAGAAAGTCAGATCTCTGTCATCCAGAATTAATTCTTCAAAAAAGAGAGAGAGTGAAACTCATAATAGTTTGGTGCCAGTTAAGAACGAACTTCCTAACTGCTACATCCAACATCTCCGTCGGATGACCAGTGCGTTGTGCTGGCTGCATTTGTGGTCTTTAATTTATTACCTGCCAAAATATGTATTTGGTTATCTGGCCGCATCCAGGGCTGTCAAGTAGCACAGTAATGAGTGTGGTGGAATAGATGTGGAAGGACGTCGCTTGAGTTGGAATTCTTCTGGTGACGGTTAGGGGCAGGTCCGTGTCTCACTATCATTGCTTTTCATGTAGGGCTTTGTAACAGGGCAGCCTGCCCATGTAAGGGCCAGGCAGCTTGGGACTAGCCCTGTTCAGAGGCACAGCCCCTTTAAGAACAGGGGGTTGGTCTTGGTAGAGGGGATTTAGGGTGACCAGATGTCCCGATTTTATACGGACAGTCCCGATTTTGGGGTCTTTTTCTTATATTGGCTCCTATTACCCTCCACCCCCGTCCCGATTTTTCACACATGCTGTCTGGTCGCCCTAAGGGGATTAGCAAATTTAGCTAGGAAGGGGTCAGGTGGTTGTCTGAACGCTTGGTTCCCATGGAGGGCGAAAGAGCGCAGGAGGCCGACAGGGAGCAGGTTGGTTCCTGTGGCAGGTCCTGTACCGGGGGAGTCGGGACTCCTTGGCACATGAGCAATAAGGGGAAAGGGGAATTGCTGCCAGGAGCAGGGAGGCTCCAGCAAGGAAGTCCCTGGGTGAGGAGAAAGAGTTATTGGATTTCTGCCGAACTGTTTTATTTCAGGGATTGTTAAAGATGGTCAGTGGAGTAACTTATTGCAGGTTATAAAAGGGTGCAACCTGCTCTCTACACATCTGGTCAGCTCTGATGGTGGGCAGGGGACAAAGCTACCGCTCTGCCCACTCTTCTCCTCACCCACTTGTTCCTGGGGACGAACATCCGGCATGCAGCCCCTGCACCAGCCTGAGTACCTGGGCTGCAAACTGTGCAGTACTAACTCAGCTGCACCGGGAGCCTCGCTCCTCTGAATAGCCATATTAGGGCTTGGGACATCTAGCCCACATTTATCTGGTTGTATCTATGTGCTTATAGAGCGTCTGGCCTCTGCCGTCCTTCTGTGGTATAAGGGGCTGAAGTTTTGGGTCACAAAGTTTGGAAAGTGCTTTCAGATCTTTGCATGGGAAGTGCAGTGAAAGTGGAAAATCTTTTTATTATTTGTTTATGTGACCTGGGTTCTATTCCCAGCTCTGCCACTGGCCTACTGGGTGACCTTGGGGAAATCACTTTCCTCTCTGTGCCTCAGTTTCCCCATCTGTAGAATGAGGATTATGATACTGATCTCCTTGGTAAAGCCCTTTGAGATCTACTGATGAAAAGTGCTATAGAAGAATTGGGTATTATTAATATTTGTTGTTTTATTGAAACATTCCTGCAGTTGTTGGGCAATAGACTGGATGAGTCTGTAGTTTCAAAACTGATCAAATAAACTCAAACACCATGGTTTGAAATTCGTAACATCCCCTCCTGAAAGTGACATTCTGGGCAGAATGCAGGAGGGGTGTATGAAAAATTGAAAATCCACGCAGACTGAAGTTTTTGCCTTTCACCTCCTATTTTCCAAATGGCCCCATTTCTTTAAAAAAATACTGACATGTTATGGCTTTTCAATCAAAACTAAAATAATCTTTTGAGTGGAAAATGTCTCTTTTCATTTTAAAAAAAGGCCTAGTTTTGAGGGAAAATTTGTGAAACTTTCTGTTTCAAACATTGCTGTTTGTTCAAAATTAAAGTTTTTGTTCACACAGCATCAGAGGGGTAGCCGTGTTAGTCTGGATCTGTTAGTCTGGATCTGATGAAGTGGGTATTCACCCACGAAAGCTTATGCTCCAATACTTCTGTTAATCTATGGCTAGGTCTACACTACGGGGGGGGGGGGTGTCGACCTAAGATACGCAACTTCAGCTATGCGAATAGCGTATTTTAAGTCGACTTACCTGGCTGTGAGGACGGCGGCGAGTCGACCGCTGCTGCTCCCCCGCCGACTCCGCTTCCGCCTCTCGCTGTGGTGGAGTTCCGGAGTCGACAGCAGAGCAATCGGGGATCGATTTTATCACGTCTACACTAGACGCAATGAATCAATCCCCGATAGATAGATCGCTACCCTCCGATCCGGCAGGTAGTGAAAACGTGCCCTATAAGGTGCCACAGGACTCTTTGTTGCTGTTCACACAGCAGTTTCAGGCAGTTTGTATGAGAAAATGCCCATTTCGGGACAGTATTGTGAAAAATGCAATATCAGAATCAGATAATATGTATGGTTATGAAGTGAGTAAAGGAGTAGATAACACAGGATAAGCATGCATTAAAAGCCCGCTTACTGAAATCAACAGCAAAACTGTCATTGACTTCAAGCAGAGCAATATTGGTCCCTAACCTCTTTGGTCCTGGCCCAAAGGTCATTAAAGTCAATGGGAATCTTCCTATTGACTTCAAATGCCTGCCCCTTTCTCTATTCAACTGTAATTCACAAACCGCTTAGCCTCTCACTCTACATAATCCCAACCTTTATTTTAACCTGGGACATTGACAGTGTACATTGCATCACCTGCTTTCCTGCTGGCAAATACATGGTGTATTTTTGACTTGTCTACTTTACTTCTCGTCTAATTCACATAAAACTTTCGCCGTTTCTTTCAAAGAATCCATTTTATTCATCCCCCCCCCCCCCACACACACACCTTTCTTCCCCCTATTCTGGACCCCATGAGCAGCCTTCCTTCTCATCTGTCCATCATCCTCTGCAGCAAGAAAAATGGATCTATTTTTTTCCGTGCCAATTTCAGTGCCCTTTGCCAGTCCAAATAAGGGCTGTGTATGTAACACGCCATACGTCAGCTTGGTTTCTGGAGTGTGTCACTAGAGCTGTATTTTCTCAACAGCTTATTAACGGCGTGTGTTTTGGGTGCAACTAAGCAAATGGAAAAAGAATGTCGCAGCAGGAAACAGGGTTGCAACACTTCGCTGCTTATGCTCCGCTAAGTTAAACAAAGACTTTTTAGCCCTGTTATGACTATGAGCCACACTCCTACTCCCTAAGAAAATTGATTTTAAAACAACCTCTCTTAGCCAGCTTCCCATTAGCCAAAATGCTCCCATGTGCCACCCTTGTGAATTTGACAGAAAAAAAAAAGATTTGTTGGGCAGGACTAGGGCCAATGGGGAAAATATTGGCTTAAGTCGACTCGTGCCAAGAATGAGAAAAATAATGGGAACCACTACAAATCGGAAACTTTCTTTCTACCATTTATCAACCCCTTGCTATTTTCTTATAATTCACTGTCTTCAGAGTATGTGCGTCAGTGAACAAAAAGCTATGGGGGGAGCTATGAATTTCATTGCACTTTACCAGAAACACGGGCCAACCATCTATCATGTGCCAGGGGGACTTTAAACTCGCTGTGGATCTGTAAATAACCATTGGAGAAACCTGCTAGACATCTGAAAAGAATTTTGATTTCTCATTCAATAAGGGCCACATTTTCAAGTGCTCAGCACCCGTGTTTTGGCCACTTAGTTTAGGGCCTGAATGGGAACTGAGCAATTTTGACAACCTGATCCTAAGTAGACAACATTCCCACATATTTAGCCTCGTTTATTATGAAATATGCGTGACAGCGTTTTTACCATATGTGCATTCAAAATAATGTATTAACTAATGCAGCCATGTAGAATCCCCCTTCCCCACCCACACATCAACTACTGCTCTTGATTAGGGTGGAAATGGCTTTCGATACAATGGGCCTCTTGGGTGAATTAATTTAAACAGCATTTTTTAAAGCTGTTTTGCAGCTTCTTGAGTTTCAGCTCAAAAACTAACAGTTATCGAATGAGAGGAACAAGAAGGTTGAACAGCTGATCAAAAACAATGTCACTGAGCTCTGCAAAGGGAAAAATCCTATTTCATGCAACAATAATAGTTGATATTTATAGAGGTCCTTCCATGGTGTACGATTTGACCTGGAACACAGCCAGCTGCACACCACTCAATTGTATGTACCTGAAGAAGACATAAGACTGTTGCAGTTCGACTTCTGTCTTCACTCAGCCTCAATCAACCCATTGGCTGCTTCTCCACCAAGCATTTTTGCATTTTCTCCCATGTCGCCCTTTACAAGTGGAGAAAAGTTCTCAGTTGATATCCATAATTCCACCATCTTGTCCTTCCTCAAATCCCTTCTCAAAACTCACTTCTTCACTAGTCTAGGGCTTGGGAGACCCAAGTTCAATTCCCTGGTCTACCAGAGACTTCTTGTGTGAACCTGGGCAAGTTATTTAGCCTCTGTGTGTCTCCGTTCCCCATCTGTAAAATGGAGATAATTGCACTGCCTTCCTCAGAGGGGCGTTGTGAGGATAATGGGGTCCAACTTGGTGGTGGCCTCTGGGTGCTACTGCACTAGAAATGTTAACTAATAATAAATTCCGACTTATGCTGTGATGATGGTGTGTCTGTGAATTGGACACATCACCAGGTGTACACGAGGAACTGTACTGAGAAACACCAGTATGTTTCAACAACATTTCACACAGGCCACTGAATGTCTGTCAGGTAGTGGGCCGGATCCTGAGCTAAATTGGCTCAGTCCCATGAGTGAATGGAGTGCTGCCAATGTGTGCCAGCTGGGGGTATGCTCTGGTAAAGAATTTTTGATACTGTGTTATCTGGGCAAAGTGTTAGAATTATAATTTGGACTCTGGACTCAAATGTCAACCAGATGGCGCTGGATAAATGCCCTCTGAGACACGTTCAGAATTAGGAACAAGCCAACGCGCGCTGTGCAATGATGTGTGAGTAGAGCTGGCCAGTTATTTTTCATGAGAAATTTTGAAAACAGTTTCATTTTTAACAAATATTTTGGTCAAAATTTCCCAAGAAAACGTTTCAGTTTTTCAACAGAAACTGACACCGCACAATTTTCAGTTTTCAAAAACTGGTTTTGGTAAAACGTATCCATTATGGGGGCGGGGAAGATTCCTGGATTTCCATTGATTAAAAAACCCCTTACAAACCAGAAAAAAATCTACAAAAATGTTTGCTTCCCACAAGGAAACATTTTCATCAGAATTTTAGACAAAAAATTTCGACCAACTCTCTCTATATGAATATCTGAAACTGTCGCTGACCTATGACTCTAAGCACTTCTAGCTATGTAGCAGTTTTCAACAGGTCTCATCATTGTAGTATCTAATGCCATGTACAAGAATAAATATGTCACAAGTACCTGCTTGTAGCGAGGCGGTCTGGTTCCCCGCCACCCCGGAGAGGGACGAACCTCTCTGGACACCAAAGTGGGTGGAGCCAGCGAATCCTGCGCCCGCCCCTCAGAGGTCAAGGTGCAGGACAGGAAGTATAAAAGCCCGACCCCAGAGCTCACTTGGAACACAGCCACCAGAGAGGCCAGACGCCTGTGGCGTAGCTCCCAGTTGGGAGACCACGGCAATCGGCGGCTGACCCGAGGACTGGCCAGACCAGCCAATGCCTGATGCTAGCCTGAGCTAGCTGCCAAGCTTGCTGCTCACCAGTTACCCCGAGGAGCTGCCAAGCCAACCATGTGCCAGTTACCCCGAGGAACCCATGGTGTGTGACCCCTTGGAGGACACCATCCGGACCCAGGTACCTCTAGAGGGGGAGGTAGGAAGTAGCCCGGGGGCAGCCAACCCTAGTCTGGCTGCAACACTGCCAGAGCCAATGTCAGTGTGTTGTGGCCAGGATCCCCACTGACACAGCAGCGGGTCTTCTGCCGCTGCTAGGGCCCCGGGCTGGGACACAGTGGAGTGGGTGGGCCTGCGTCCCCCCTGCCACCCACCTCGCGGGTGGCCGTCTCCCCCTCTCCCAGGCCGCTCGGAGCCAGGAGCCTGGGGTTTCCTGTTCAACTGTTTGCTCAGCCCCTGCCTGAGGGCCTGAGCTACTGGCTGTTTGTTGTCCCGCCCTGACCCAGGGCCTGGGCCTGCTAATATTGAACCTGTGTGCTCAGCCCCTGCCTGGGGGCCTGAGCTACTAACTGTTTGTTGCCTGCCCTGACCCAGGGCCTGGGCCTGGGCCTGCTAATATTGAACTGTTTGCTCAGCCCCTGCCTGAGGGCCTGAGCCACTGACTGTTTGCCCCGCAGCCAGGCTAGTTCCCCGACACTCCTGACCAAAGCAGCGAGGCGGTCTGGTTCCCCGCTGCCCCGGAGGGGGACGAGCCCTGGCTGAACCGCCCTACACGTGGTGGAGAATGTGGGCAGTGATCCCCCGATCCTTGTGAGACGGGATCTGCGGAGGAGCGTTGCCCAAGCGACCATGGATATGAATAAGCTTATTAAATTCTTAGCCAAAAGCCAACAACGGCAGCAGGCCGCCCAGCTCCAGCAGCAGCAGCAGCTGGTCCAGCAGCTCGGGACCCAACAGCAACAGCTGATTTTGGAGCTGGGAAGCCAGAACTGGGACCACCAGCAGCAATGCCTGCAGCAGCTGGTGACCTTGCTGCCCCGTCCTGCGGAGCCCCAGCCTGCGGGGGCCACTGGACCAACCAGCCTAGCCCCTCCCATCCGGTTGACAAAGATGGGACCCAACGACGACCCAGAAGCCTTTCTTGTGACTTTTGAAAGGGTGGCATTAGTCTCAGGCTGGGCCCAAGACCAATGGGCTACCATCTTGGCCCCGTACCTGACCGGGACCCCCCAAACCATATATCGGGGCCTGGCGACGGACGCGGCACGGGACTACTCCCGGGTAAAGGCGGCAATCTTGGATGCCTTGGACATTAGTCCGGAGACCTTCCGACAGCGATTCCGGAGCTTGGTCTATCCTACGGGGGCCCGACCCCGGATGGAACCCCAAGAGTTGAGGGAAGCATGCAAGCAGTGGCTACAGCCTGAAAGGCAGACCCTGGATGAGCTCGTTGAACAAATTATTCTGGAGCAATTCGTCCATATACTCCCATCACGGGGGAGGGCCTGGGTCCTCCGCCATCGGCCTACGACGTTAACTGCTGCCATCACACTGATGGAGGATTTCCTCGCCGCCGAAGCATCGGTGGGACCGAGCGTTTGAGCTGCCCCGCCAGGACTGGAGCACCCTAACCCAGAGAAAAGGGGGGCCGCCCGGAGCAAACCATGAAACCCGTCATGGGGCCCCAGCAGGCTGGTCCCAACCTGCTGAGGTCCCGGTTCGACAAGCCCAGGCACCTCAAGCAGATACTCGAGGGACCAACCGAAGCCCTCCCAGGGGCCAGGCGGGAACACTGTCCCGGCCTGGGCGCGTGGACCTTGGATCCTGTTTTTCCTGTGGGAAGTATGGCCATTTACAGTGGGACTACACTGAGATGGATTGCAGCTTCGGCCACGTCTGCATGGGAGAAGCCCGCGCTCGACGCCCACAGGCCGCCAAGATTATGGTGCCAGTGGTTGTCGGGGATTGCCCAACCTTGGCCCTAATTGATTCAGGCTGCAGCCAGACGCTGGTTCGTCAAAGCCTAGGCCTCCAGGCTGATCCACGCCTGGGGACGATCCATCTACAGTGCATTCACGGCGACTTACGACCCTACCCCAGTGCCCAAGTCTGGCTGACCGTGGATGGGGTCACGCGATCGATGGTGGTTGGCCTGGCTCCTCGGCTCGCCTACCCGGTGATCCTGGGGTGGGACTGGCCAGACTTCCCAGAAGTCCTCCGCTCAAATGCCGACAAGAGTCCTGCAGTTACCCCAGTACTGGAAGGGGGCCGCCCTGAGACCCCTGCTTCACACTGACTTTTGTTGTGACCAAAGGGCGGATCCCACCCTCAGTCACGCTTACGAACAACTAGCCACGGTCAATGGGGCCGTAAGTGACCCGCACTGGGCGAAGCAGTGGTCACACTTCGAACTGCATCAGGATCGGCTCTATCGAGTAGAACAGGACCCGCGCATGGGAGAACCCCAGAGCCAACTACTCCTGCCTCGATGTCACCGGCGGGATCCCGGTTGCCGGGCACTTGGGCCACAAGAAGTCTCTAGCCCGGATACTGACACGCTTCTTCTG
Organism: Terrapene triunguis; assembly: GCF_002925995.2. Classification (NCBI taxonomy): domain Eukaryota; kingdom Metazoa; phylum Chordata; order Testudines; family Emydidae; genus Terrapene; species Terrapene triunguis. Next base: position 2,346,417 of record NW_020664456.1, on the reverse strand, counting down.
GCCCGGCGTGCATCAGGAAGTAAGGAACTATTGTAGCTCCTGTCCCGAGTGCCAGCTAGCCGCACCCCCGTGGACACCCATGGCCCGGTTGGTCCCCATGCCCATCGTCGAAATGCCCTTTGAGCGCGTGGCCATGGACCTGGTGGGGCCCCTTCCAAAAAGCACCGCTGGATTTTAGTATGTGTTGGTCCTAGTAGATTATGCTACCTATTTCCCGGAGGCAGTGCCACTGCGGAGCACCACCGCCCGAACCATTGTGGGCGAGCTCGTAAAGGTCTTTGCTCGTGTAGGCCTGCCCCGGGAGTTTCTCACGGACCAGGGCACCAACTTTACCTCCCAACTGCTGCGGCAGGTGTGTGGGCTCCTGGGGATCAAGCAGTTGCGCACCACTATCTACCATCCACAAAGGCATGGTTTGGTTGAACGGTTTAACCGAACTCTAAAAGACATGTTGCGCAAATTCCCCCCAGAAGAACTACGCCAATGGGACGAGCTACTCCCGCCTTTGCTTCTGGCGATTCGAGAGGTGCCCCAGGCCTCTACAAAGTTTTCCCCCTTTGAGTTGTTGTATGGCCGCCGCCCATGGGGGCTGCTGGACCTGATGTGCGAAACCTGGGAACAAGCTCCATCCCCAACCCATGGCCTCTTGAAGTACGTCCTCTAGCTCCAGGAACGCCTCGCTCAGGCCGGGGCGCTCGCCCGGGAAAACTTAAGGGTCGCCCAGGAGGCTCAAGCACGAACTTATACCGAGACATGCAGAGCCACGACTTTAAACCTGGTGACCGGGTCCTGCTTCTCCTGCCCTCGAGTGAGTCAAAGCTGCTGACCCGCTGGCAGGGCCCTTACGAGGTGGTCCGGAAGGTGGGGCCCGTCACCTACGTCAACCAACCAGACCAACATAAGAAAACCTAGCGGTACCATGTCAACCTCTGAAGCCCTGGCGGGAGCATGAGAGCTTATTAATTAACCCCTACCCACCGGAGCCAGAACTGGGCCCCCATGCTGCCCTGACCCAGGACACCGAGGGGCCCCAGCTTGCGAAGACCCTCATGGACGAACAACGCAAGCAAACCCGGTGCCTCCTGCAGACATTCCCGTGAACCTTCACCGGCCAGCCGGGTTACACAACCCTGGTTTATCATACCATTCAGACAGAACCTGGAGTAGTAATCTGAGAAACAATCAGGCCCTTGCCGCACCAAATGCAGCAGATAGTCGAGGAAGAGGTACAAGCCATGCTAGAGCTGGACGTAATTGAACCCTCACAGAGTGAAAGGCGTAGCCTGATAGTGCTAGTACCCAAGCCCGATGGGACACGGCGCTTCTGCATCAACTTCCGACGCATCAACGCTATTTCTAAATTTGACGTGTATCCTATGCCTCGCGTGGATGAGCTGCTTGTCTGGTTAGGGGAGGCTCGCTTCCTCACCACACTTGACCTTGGCAAGGGCTACTGGCACCCTGATCCAGGGCCTGGGCCTGCTAATATTGAACTGTTTGCTCAGCCCCTGCCTGGGGGCCTGAACTACTGACTGTTTGTTGCCCCGCCCTGATCCAGGGCCTGGACCTGCTAATATTGAACTGTTTGCTCAGCCCCTGCCTCAGGGCGTGAACTACTGACTGTTTGCCCCGCAGGCTAGTTCCCCAACACACCTGACCAAAGTAGCGAGGCGGTCTGGTTCCCCGCCACCCGAAGAGGGACGAGCCCCGGCCGAACCGCCCTACACTGCTAAATATGAAGGTCAGCAACTCTGAGACTTTACAGTCAACCATTTAATTAAACCCTCAATTGATTTCATCAGGTTAAATCCAATAATACTTAATTCTCATTGGCCTCAGCGCTGACCTCGCCACGACGCCTCTCCATCTGCAGCACCAGGCAGAACAAATATTTGAGTGAAATGAATAGCTGGTGTGATTCCAAAAGACTTACACCAGGGATGAATTTGGCCACTTATGGACCCACATAATGACCAGTACAGCCATAAACCCCTGTTCGAAGGAGGCCCTGGAAACAGCGCCAAGCTATAAGCACCCGATTAGCCTCATTGACGCCAAAGAGCTGCAAATAACTTAATCAATGGAGTTATAGATTAAAAACAATAAAGAAACAAATAGGAAGCCATTTTAGTTGCTAAGGTTGGAGGTGAAAAAGAGACGGTGGGGTGTAATCCCAGCTCCATTGCAGCCAGTGACCAAACTCCTATTGACTTCAGTGGGGTTACAACGTGGCCTCGGACCTCTGGGCCAGAAACAAGCGGAGTTTCAGCTACAGCAGCAGACAGGGGCTATATTGTTTCATTCCACTCATATTTTCCTTGAATTGCTGCAGAACTTTTCCCAGTTATCAATAGTTTCGCCCGCACCAGCTAAAGGCATCCCCCCAGTTTTGCTGCACAATGAACCAAGCGGCCAGGCTTTTCAGATCCTTTCCATTATGAATGCGGGTGGGCGGGTCGGGGATGATTTAAGGCTGCCCAGAGAGGACACTGACGTGAACCTCGACCGCAACTCTTCCTAGACGGATTCAGTCCTTTTAGCAGATTTCCTTCCTTGCTGATTTCAACACCAAACTAAGGGAGACCTTTTTATGGCAAAAATAAACTGGGAGCAACAACACAAGAAAAAAAAATGAATAAGGAGAGGAATTAGCAGCCCTGAAATGCCACTGAAACCAGCAACTGATTGCAAGAGATAAGCATGGCTGGAGTTTTGGAGTCTGAGCTGAGGGTTTGTGATTGTGCTTACCACAGAGATTCAAGGATGCTGCATGTCTTTGCTCAATGCTGAAAATACCTAGTTCGGACTTTAATCCCAAAGTGTGCTCTGGAGCAATATTGGAATAATGTATAGAGGCTAGGACTTTTCAGCTTGGAAAAGAGGAGACTAAGGGGGGATATGATAGAGGTCTATAAAATCATGAGTGATGTGGAGAAAGTAGATAAGGAAAAGTTATTTATTTATTCCCATAATACAAGAACTAGGGGCCACCAAATGAAATTAATGGGCAGCAGGTTTAAAACAAACACAAGGAAGTTCTTCTTCACACAGCGCACAGTCAACTTGTGGAACTCCTTGCCTGAGGAGGTTGTGAAGGCTAGGACTATAACAGCGTTTAAAAGGGAACTGGATAAATTCATGGAGGTTAAGTCCATTAATGGCTGTTAGCCAGGATGGGTAAGGAATGGTGTCCCTAGCCTCTGTTTGTCAGAGGGTGGAGATGGATGGCAGGAGAGACATCACTTGATCATCACCTGTTAGGTTCACTCCCTCTGGGGCACCTGGCATTGGCCGCTGTCGGTGGACAGGATACTGGGCTAGATGGACCTTTGGTCTGACCCAGTACGGCCGTTCTTATGTTCTTAAGTAATTTACTGGGGAATGAGGAAAGCGTACGTGTAACACCCATAAAACAATTATACACCAGTGCAGCGCTGGCTACTTTAAAATAGCACATGCTTTTCAGAGAAAAGTTTTAATAGGCTACTGTCATAGGTTAATTATGCAGTGATCAGCTTCCAATTCTAATAGTCTTAGGCAGGTGTGGAATTCTCTTAAACTGCTTTTATGTTTGCCATGAGGTTTTCATTCATGCTGTTGGGATTTTGGCTTCTAGAAACTATACCGAAAATTAAAGAGACTTCTCCTCTGACCCTGCCAAAATTTGAAAGTGTTTCAATCTTGGATTTCAGACTGGTCGGTTAAGTGCACGCCTGGATCTGAACACACCGATGTTCCTGCTCAGATACAGGAGTTGGGTTTAGACTTATCTCTAGTTTTGGACTCTAGGACACTGTTCAAACTGGAGGTGATTTTCACTTTCAGGGTTGAGTCCAGGGGAGGGGTGTGGCTATTGGGAAGCGGGGCTTGGTCCAGACTCTGTGTTGGGCTGGGAACCGTGGTACCCGAACTGTATGAAAATCCCAGTGTGGATGGGGCCAAGCAGTGTTTAAATGAGTTTTACATCTACCTTGATGTAGGACCCCAGAGGATTCGGGCTGAAATCCTCTTGGCTATTCACACGCAGGTGTTAATGGGGCTGCACCCGCATGTCGGAGCTCAGCATTTGGCCTTGTGTGTTTCAGTGTCCGATTGACAGGTGGTGTAAACTGACCATTTCTGTCCCCAGAACAGGTCCGGCATGAGCAGTGCCAGCTTCCCCCACACCAGCCTGATAATCCACGGTGAGGAAAGAGGGTCCTCCAGGATGGCAACGTAGACAGCATCTACATCACTTCCCGAGGCCTGAATTCCTGAGCTGCCCTCTCTGATCTACGACCCCAGCGCCCCCTAAGCCCTCCTCACCAATCAGTCACCCTCTCTGTGCTGAAAAAATGTCTCCCCCACATTAATCACAGTAGCTCAAATCCTAGTGCTGGCAATTGCGCCTTTCCACTCCGAACTGGGAGACTCCATTATGTGCCTCTGCTTCACGGGGTCCAGCCTTGCGTCATTTGCCCAATACCATTTTAACCCGCTACACTGCTCCCTGGGGCTGCAGAACACTGTGTGGAGGAGAGAGAAAGCTTTGTGACTGACAGAAAAATCCCAAGCCCCACAGGTGATGGAAATGCAACATCTAATACAAAGCAGAGGGGGGCGGGGGGAAGCCAGCAATGGTGCATTATGGGATAGACTGTAACAGATGAGCCGGACCTGAGCCTCTGAGAGTTTGCAATAATATCCCTGCATTCACCCCCCAGAGTTTCTATCCCAAGAACTATCCAAGCTGCTTCTCCCAGGACATCTGCGCTTCACTTAGCACCTGAAGCATGTCTGGCTTTTTCAGCAGGTAATAAACCCCGGAATGGCGTTCGGCAGGCTGCTTCAGAGAAGCACATTTCTCTAAATACCCATCCCAGACAGTCCTTCCCCCAGCAACTGGTGGTACCTGGTTTATATTAAACTCCTGCAGACCTGGCATTGCAGAAGGGCCAGGGAAAGGCCGGGAGCTGACGTTTTTGCAAGTTGCCTAAAGGACAAATTCAAGTTAAGTTTGAGTTAATGTGTCGAGAGATCGGGCCAAATTCTCAGGATGGGGTGGGACGCTGATTGCATCTCCTGAGCTGGGGCTTCCCACAGCACAAGGAAATCTTCAGTGGGTATGCAGCCAGTGTAGCTAGATCCTACTCCCTACAGCTTCCAATGTATGGGGGTTGGGATGGGGAGGAGGAAGTGTTCTCCGAGTGCACTGAACCCTGACAATTCCCCTTTCTCTTGGGGGCCATATAGTATTGCTTAAAGCCCTTCCCAAGATCAGGGATTCACAACCCACTTTCACCTCCTTTTCTGTGCCCAGCAAAAACTGCCAGCAGGTAGCATTTGCACTGCCATGCTAGCTGGAGTCACAGATCTGCTTGTAGAAGAAGAAAGTGTTTATTACATAAAACAGCCACTAGCAACAGACAAACTAACAGGCTACCACAGAGATTGAGTTCCAGCTTTGTCTCCTTTGTTCACCAGGGAATACACCTTTCGATGGCACACAGTGACATCTAGTGGCAGAATCATATATTGCAAATAAGTATATCATTACAGTGATTAGTGGAGATCTCTACATCTTCTTACCAGTCCTATAACTTTAGCCACCCCCCGCCCCAGTAATCTCTTTTAAAAGTCACTGAGAAGAGGATTTGGGAAGGCAAGAAAAGCATGGCAGATTCCTCAAAAGGCAAAGTGGAGAAACTGGGAGCATCCGCTCAAAGTATTATGTACTGTGAAACCACATAATATTGCCACAGTTTAGTCGTGCAGCAGAGCACTTTCATAAACACATTTTGATATTGAGCAAGGGAAATGACCGACTGAGAAAAAAGTCCTGTCAAATCAAGCTATAGAGAGCTCTTGTGTGAACTGCAAACCTGCCCTGCTTGAGATCCGAGGTGGGGCTTAAGTAAATATCTTCCCCTCACCCCCCACCCCCCAAAAAAGCCATGTGAATTTCTGATGACAGCTGCACAAACATGACTTATTATCGCAGATTTCTCAGTTAAAATCAGGCGGCCCTAATTTGAGGGGAAAATAAACACAGCCCTGATGCTATGCACCTTGTTTTCAAAAGGAATCAGTGTGAAGAGACACAGCAGCGGCCTTTTCACTTGTTTCAGGCTCCTCAAGATGCTGATCTCCTGGCATCAGTGAATAGCTGCTGCCCCCTGATGCCGAAGTTAAGCAGAAATTTGGTTTGATACAAGCAGAGCCAGTGTGAAAGGCCAGAAGGAAAGGAAAGAAAAGCTGGGTCTTTCCGTCCGTGCCACAGTGGCTGAGATGAACTAATTAATCAGTGAGATGAACTGTTTGATCCAAAACTGGTCTGTGTCACTGAAATTGGTAGCAGATTTACCTTAAAATTAATGGTGAAATTCTTCCCAGTACTTTCCATACGTTGGAGCTGTTGCCAGGACCCCAAAGGATGACTCTAATTTGAACATACAGGTGCCCACTGTAGTGGTACAGCAGAGACTGGACAATGTTCAACTGATTGTAAATGGGAATCTGTATTGAGACCGGTGGACACATACACATCCTGTGATTCTCGCTGGCGTTCCAGGTTGCAGTCTAACTAAACGCAGTCTGTGCTACATGGAGTCACCATGAGGGGTCTCCCTATACCGGTGCCTGGATTGAGCAGGGATGGAAGGGACAACTGCTACAGTAACTACAGTATAGCAACAGACATATTTGTGTATAATACAGCTTTGGTAATGGCTCAAGAGAATTTGGTGTTTAGTTCACCATTCTGCAGCTGATCAGCTTTCTCCTCGCCCTGCCGTTATCAGATGAGTGTGAAATACAGGATTACAATCTGGCTTTAATGTGAGGTGTTTAATTAAAAAAAAAAAAAAAAACTAGAAACCATGGACCAAAAAAACAGCTTTGCACACAACTTTAGTTCCAACTTTGTCCACCTTGTTTACCAGGGTTCACGCTGGGTATGTCCATGCTACAGCTGGACACGTGCCTCCCAGCCTGGGTAGACAGACATATGCTAAAAATTGCAGTGTGGAGGTTGTGGCATGGGCTAGCCACCCACATACAAGCCCCTCTGACCCCCTGGATCTGTTCTCAGGTGGCTAGCCTGTGCCACTGCCAGTGCCATAATGCTCAGACTGCTCTATTTAGCTTGTGTCTGTCTACCCAGAGTGGGAGGCCCATGCCCAGCTCCACCTTGGTCCCGAGGCCCGCCGCGGATGTTAGTTGGCGGCTCCTTCATGGAGCCGTGAGCACGGGCGTGTACTTGGCGCGGTTTACCCCTGTCCCTGATACCTGTCCTTTCTGCGGCGTGAGGGAGACCCTGGCTCACGTTTACTTAGAGTGTGCCAGGTTGCAGCCCCTACACCGGCTCCTCACCGACATTTTGTTGCGTTTTTGGTTACACTTTTCCCCTCACCTTTTCATTTATGCACTCCCTATCCGTGGCCCCACAAAGTCGCGGGACCTCCTGGTCAACTTCCTCTTGGCCCTGGCTAAACAGGCCATCTATAAAACCAGGGAGAGGAGGTTGGCCGATGGAGGTTCCTGTGACTGTGGGGCCTGTTTCCGATCCTCTGTCCGTTCACGTATCCGGGCAGAGTTCCTCTGGGCGGCGTCCACTGGCTCCCTTGACACCTTTGAGGAGCAGTGGGCGCTGTCCGGGGTTCTCTGCTCGGTGTCCCCGTCAGGTTCCCTCCTTTTGACCCTTTAATTGCACTCCTGTCCCTGTTTTTGCATTAGTTGTCCCCCGTAATCATTTGGGTTTTAGGTCCTGTGGGTCCTCCCCTTAGGCTGGGGGGGATCCTTTAGCTTCGCCCGCCCACTTCCCGGAACCCAATAGGTGCAGTGTGGGCACATCCAATGTGGCTGGAACTCCATATAGCACACAGCGACATCTAATGGCTGGAAAATGTCCTGCAAGTAAATGTATCATTACAGCCATGGCTGCAGTGCAGGACTCCAGAGGCCACACATGGGCACAAGGGTATCCCTGCTGTGATATGTTGGAAGAGAGTAGGAAGAATGATGGCAATACTAGGCTGTATTCTGTTCACAGATGTCTGCATGCGGGGGATGCCCCAAGATCCAAAAGTTCTGGGACAAGGCAAATGGTACATTTAAATGGGTGTTCGATGTAAAATGTGCATTTGCTGCACATGGAGAGCCTGACAGAAGGCCCAGCAAAAAAATATCTGGAGGGGTTTTTATTGTTTTTTGGGGTGTTTTTTTTAATGTTGCAGCAGCAAAACCAGCAAAACTCCACGGCCTCAGCTGTGGATTACAGTTCCTCAAGAGATCAAAGTGCTAGCAACTATAAGGGGCAAATCTGAGACCTCATTTCGATAAGAGTGAGCGATGAAAGCCCATGGAACTGGTACTGGCTAATATGCTGCCTCGGCCTTTCTCTGGGGCCCCATCAATTTCTGTAGACCTGAAGCTTTTGATTGAAAAAATAAATAAATAAGTTTCTAGCCCTTCTGCCTGCCAGGAAAACCTTCTGCTTGTGAATCATTGCCATGCTGTCTGCCTGCGCTTGCAAAGAGCGAATACAGCCAGCATAGTCTTGTGGTTAAGGCACTGGTCTGAGACTCGATAGATCTGGGTTCAGCTAGGTCTCTCTGCTTTTAGATTGTAAGATCTGTGGGGCAGAGACTATCTTGTACTGTATGTGTGCAGTGTCTTGCACAGTAAAAGGCTCTAGTCTTGGTTGAGGCATTTATTACTGTGCATTTAATAATACGAATGACAGTGATGGGCTCAATAGAATAACTCAGAATAAACGGTTGACAACAACAGTGGAGGAAAAGGTGGGAACTGCCCCAGTTTATCTCAGTGTGGTACTAACTCTGAAACCTAATGATGACAACTCAAAAGTCAGCATTTGTTGGCTCTTTCACTGAGTGCTTTAGCAAGTGTTCTAGGCTTAGGGATACAGTTTGGGACTGCGGTCAGAGACTGAGGAGGGTACCACTCCTTACTTTTCCCTCCAACCTGACCCCCTCAAGCTAGAGCATGAGAACCAGGAAGTTATTTTCATTATCCAAACTGAGCTAAGCACAAGCAGAAACAAATAGTGTGAAGTATATTTAGCCCCAGGACCTCAGCTATGGCTGAAGAATGCACAGCACAGCTCAGAAGAGGGATGCAAAGACTGAGTTCCCCCAACCTTGGGCAGATTGGGCATGGGTCCAGATCTGAGGCTGCTCAAATTATGCTGGTTGGGGTGAGGGAGCAGAAAGAACCCAGCAACTCAAGGTCAGTCTGCTCCCTGCTCCTCCCCTCCCCCCGCAGCCCCATGCCTGGTAGCGGGAGGACGGGGACAAATCCCTGCACATATTCCCCCCCACACACACCCCTGTCTAGCAAGGGGGAGAACAGGACCCCATGGCAGCTGCTCCTCCCCCAGGCCTGGGAGTGGGAGTATGAAGACATTTGGAGCTGCAGAAGAAGGAGGAGGAGGAAAGACCCAACCCCACAGTATCATCTTTGTAACCATCTCATGATTTGGGGAGGCAATCACTTTTGAACTTTGGGGGTTGGCCATACTGAAATCTCCACAAGGATTTCCTCACCGAGCTTTCCTTGCACGGTGCCAACCAGTCACGGCTGCACCGAGGCCCCCGAGGGGGTGAGGGAGGGCATATAGAAAAGACAGTCCAGCCTGGGGCTGACTGGCTTCCATAGGGACTGGAGATGGGATGATGCTCATTGTGACGGGACGCCTGCCCCGCACTGGCCCTGAGAGGGTTAAAACCAGCCTAGGGAGTCTGAGTGGCAGGCAGGCAAAGGAGGGGCCACAGGGGAAACAGCCAATTAGGCGTCGGCTGCAGACAATTAGGGCGGAGGCTGGAACAGCCAATCAGGGACCACCTGGCCCATATAAAAGGAAGCTGCAGACCAGAGTGAGTGAGTCTATTGTAGGGAGCCCTAGGGAGAAGACTGGTGTCCTAGAGGGCTCCTGGTGGGTTGCCAGGACTTACAGGACGAGGGCAAAGGAGCTGGAGCCAGAGGCGGGAGCAGAAGCAGAAGGAACTGAAGCTGTGGGATAGTGGCCCAGGGATTAGAGACCATATAAGGGAAGGAAGAGGCAGCAGGAAGCTGCTGGTTGCAGGGTCCCCGGGCCAGGGCCTCTTCTCTCCCCCCACCCCCCCACAGCTGCTGAAGGAATGGCCCGGCTGGGGACTGCCAAGCTGCTGTGAGGAGTGGCTGGACGCTTGTTGGAGGAGACCCCTGGAAGGGGGGAAAACCAGATGGTGTCACGACCAGAAGGCTATGTCACGAAGCAGATGCTGAGAGAAAGGAGCCGTAACGGGTCTGCAGGCGGAGCCGAGGAAGGGAGAGCCACCACCACCCAAGGGTGCACCCGCTGGGACTGAGCTAATTCCTGAAATGCCCAGCAGGAGGTGCCAGTGTGGTGAGTGACCCCGTGACACTCATCTAACCCCAACGCTATCTCCTCCTGCCTCTAAGAGCCAATGCGCCCCTGCGGCCCAGCCAGACAAGTTCTCCCACGCAGACCCTAGGCCATATGCCCAAGCAGGGACATCCATATATAGAGGGGTTCCCTTCCCACTCCACTTTGATCCAGGTAAGAATTTATACTGGAATACAAGACATGCGGATGGGGGGACCAACCTGGTTTTTCTACTTTGCATTTATTGAAGAGGAACTTAATGGGCCAATACTGCCATCTGCTGTCAAGTGTGGTGAGCAGGATTATTTCACTAACATGTTTTGGGGCAGGGTGCATTCATATTTTGTCATATTCACATTCTGGCCACACACGAATCAGTCGGACACGAGTCAGCAAGCACTCAGGATCTGGGTTCCTGCTGGGGAGGAGGTCCAAGCCCAAGTCCCACTGTGACTTGGGTCCAAGCCCTGTCATTTTGCAGTGTGGATGCAGCTCGAGCTCCAATCCCACCTCAGGAGGTGTGCGTCATGCAGTGTGGACACGTTACTACGGTTGTGAGACCCGGCTCCAGCAACTGTAAACCCAGGTTTGCAATGCAGTGTGGACGCTCAAGTGTGGGCTTAGAAACACTGAGTCCACAAGCCCAGGTTCCACAGAGCTGGGTTTACAGTGCAGGATAGACATACGCTCCTAAATTAACCATGTGATTTGCAGAAGAAATCTAGATCATAATGGCAAGGGAGATTCCTGAAAAAGCCAAACAATTCTTAAGCAAGAAAACAGTTCCCAATCCAGTAAAGCACATGCTTCACTTTAAGCACCTGAACAACCGCAATGACTTCAAGGGGACCAATCTTATGTTTATAGTTGGGCACACACTTAATAGCGTTGCTGGACTGGGGCCAGCGATAGAGAATGCAACTCCACCGATCCCCTTAAAAATATGTTCCTTTCCTTTCCAGACAGCTTAGATCTGAAAAGAAGTTAGAATCAAGTAAAATTGATATTAATATTGCTAGTATTTCTCCAGTGTTTTGTATTCAATTGTGCTTAGCTTTAAAGTTACCCTACTATGATCCTCCAAAGAGAGACCCTAAAACGAATACTAAAATATACCGCACAACTGGCCCCAAACAGCACTTTGATCTGTGATCTTGCTGCAGTGATGTTCAGCTGGCTGTGGGTGAATTTCTCCAGTCTCACATGATATTGTGCCTTGGATGGGGAAAGAAAAACCCAGGCCCTGCAAGGAGTGGCACTGGGGTTCATTGGGTGGCATTTTTCTCAAAGCGCTAGTATACTAGTACCATCATGGGTTTCCACAAGTTCTGTAGCTCTGTGGGCCAGCCACCAGGGTGGAGGGGGAGGACAAATTTATGTAACACATCCAAAACAGTGGACTACATTAGCATAGCATTTGGAGGTGTGTTGTAAGACGTGCCATCTTTCAGACAAGATCTGAAACTGAGCTCCGACCACTTGTGCTCATCGAAGTGTTAGTGTTGCCTGCATTTAGAAATTTATCACACATCTCGTGATATTCGGTGTTTTTCCTTAAAGCCCCAGCTCCTGGAATCAGGTGATTATGTGAGATGCTCAGCTTGCATGAAAAAGAAAAGTAAATTTCTAGCCCTCGTGGTTGTGGAGAACAGCTTTAAAATGTGCCCCACAGAAATCAGAAGGCAAATAAAAAGACTCCTCTTCCTATCGATCAGTATTTTCTTGGAGCTTGACTTGTGATTTTTTTGGAATGCTTGGGTTGGCAGTATCGGAGCTCCCATGACACTTTCCCCAAGAGTAGAGTCCTGGCCAGATCCCAATTTGGATAATCCGATTCTGTCTATTTAAAATCCTCCCTGGACTTTCAATTGAATATGGAATTCTTGATCACTGTTGTAAATTTCTTCAATGAGGCTGTGCACTTTGGGACAGCTTCTACAGCCTACCCTAGATAGTATTATACTGGGGTGCTGGACCATCGCTGTGTATCAACTTTGAAAAGCAGTTTGACACATGCCTCTGGATTCGGGCGCTGTTTAGGAGTATTTATTATTATTACGATCGCCGTGCTGATTAGCGTTCGGGGCTATTACTGGAGAATGCCAGAGTATTTTTTCCCAGGATTTAAACTCGGCCACGGGGCCGTTTTTCTACAGAAATAGCACCCTGGAGGGAGCTGTCATTTCTGGATGCTGATTAGCTTTTGCAAGGTTACAGCGAGCAAGACTGATTACCCTGTAGTGAGCTTGAGTTCATTCACCTAATCAGGCCAGCCCAGCGGGCGGGTGGGGGGGAGGGGGAGAGAATGTAACCCTACCTCACAGTTTGACAACTTGGGCTGTTCCAGAGTTTTTCTCACACCCACAAGCTGTAACAATTCATTATGTTTGATTTTTCATTCTTCCAGCACCAGCCTTGGCCCGTCCTTCATTCACAGCTTGTTCTAGTGACGTGCAATTACTCCCAGGACTCTCTTGGCTTCAGCAGCCTCTGAGAGTCTTTGAATTTATGTATGCACCTATTTTATTTACCGATTAATCCTAAGAAATTAAGGCTCCTTCAAAAGATCTCCTGTTAAGTATACTAAGCCAAGCTAAGAAAGCAGGGTGTCTGATCTGCCCTGCCCTCTTCACACATTGTTTGAGTTGGGGATGGGCAGACCAGAGTTACTGAAGGTGGAGGCTAGAAATGAAGCAATAGTCTTGTAGCTAAGAGATGTGGATTCCATTCCCTGCTCTGCTACAGCCTTCCTGTGTGGCTATGAGCACATCACTTGAGCCCTCTGTTATGATGGAAGTTGGGTGAAACACTCACCAGCTTGCAATTTATAACAGCCAACCTTCATTTAGGATAAATGTCAGAAGCAATGAAGTTCCTTGATGGAATAGATAACTGAAACAATAGGAAACACCCCCTTCCCCCCCCAAAAAAATAACCCATAGGCCACATGCAAGGCTGGAATCAGAGTTCCTCCGGCATGTGGTCTGAGAGGTTTTCCTTGGGGTCTGAATGTAAACATAGGGGGCTGAGTATTGTTTGGTGGAAGTGTGTGTGGGGGGGGGGGGAAGGATGGTAAGGAAGCCCCGGAAAAGCACTTGCAGTGTGACCTTGAGAAAAATCTAATAGAGAGCTTTTTGAGCAGATTGCTGGCTGGAAAGAGGCTTTGAACAGAGAAACTGTTTCCTGCTGTGTACAGGAAAACAGCACTTTGTACATTCTTTGTAAATAGGATTGCAGAAAAGAAATACCTGACTCCATCGTCAATTTCTCTGTCTAACAGGAACAACCTCCAACCCCCCATATACTGACTAACTTCTTGAGCCAAAAGGTGTAACACCTTTCTTGATACCCCATTTATAAAAGCAGGATCATAACCCTTCCTTTGTCTTGTCTATTTAGATTGTAAGCTACTTGGAGCAGGGACTGTATCTCAGTACATGCTTGTACAGTGCCTGATACAAGGAGGCCCTGACCTTGGTTGGGGCCCCCAGGTGCTATTGTGATTTCCTCACAAGTGTGGCCGGGGCTGGAGTCAGTCCGGCCATGCACCAAGACGCTTGAGTCCTCTTGCAAATGTCATCTCTGCCCTGGGGGGAAAAAAACACTCTCATTTGCTGCCTTCTGCCATCTATCTAAAAATCCAGGGGGGATTTTAGATAGATGAACAAGAGAGAGTTTCTTTGCTCACAGTTCCAAGCCTCTTTCCAGCCAGCACTCTGCCCAAAAGCTCTCACTTGCTCATCTCCTGGGGAAGGACAGCCAGTCAGGACTGCTGCAGGAAGCAGGTAGAGCCCTGTCCTCAGGAGCCATCCTCAGAGGTGAGGAGAGAGCAGAAAGTGCCCCGCAGCTCAAGATGGCTTCCCTTTCCTCCAGGGAGCAACAGGGTGGCTTTTCTGCTCCTCCCTCCACCCTCCTGCCGCACCTGGCCTGGGAAGGGAGGGGGCAGGGTGAAGAAATCCAGGAGGAGCAACTGTGGGGCTAGGGAGCAGAACTGATGTGGAGGCTGGGAGGAGTGCGTAATTAATTGCTGGCCTTGGGGACAGGTGGATGTGGGGCTGGGGGACACACACAGAGTTAATTAATTAGAATGTTGGGGTCTGGGGAGAAGCTGGAAGCTCAGCACCATCAGGCAACTAGTGGGAGCCAAAACTGCTGTACTCAATACAGTCGGGAGGGTGGGCAATTCTCTTTCACACCCAGACACACTGTGTGGGGGCGGGGGGCATTGAAAAATCAAAAGACAGCCCCAAAACACAACCTCATCTTTTCAAAATCATGAGGTTTGGGGGTTTTTTGGGTCAATCTCATGATTTTTGAACTTTGGGGGTTGGCCCCCCAGAATACAGCTGATAAGCCTGATCCCAAATGTATCGGCAGCCACCAGGAAGTTCAGGTGATTTTTTTTTTTAACTGATTTTTCCTTTTGCATGAACCCTGCTCTTCTTCCCCCCCCCCCCCCACGCCGGCTCTGTAGAGCTGGGACTGAAAGTTTCTGTGGGCTCACAAGGGGAACGTGACTGACCAGCTCTGATATTCTCTCCAGTAGAGGGCAGTGGTGCCCAGGCACGCTGCCGACTAACACATTGCAACATCTTTATTTAGGCACTCCAGACACTTGAACAATATGTTTCTGAGCTGCAAAGGGAAAAGCTGGCCCCAGTAATGGTTGCACGCTACGGGATGCTGCTAATGGGTCATCAGTGGAGACTGAAGTGTCCTTCAGAACAGCCGCCGCGCGGTGCGCCTTGCCCCAGATGGCTGGGGTGCTGCTTGACTCAGGCCTGCCTGTGGGGCTGAGCAATGTTCATTTAGCATTCGCAGCCTGCCCGCAAGTCTCTCTCCCTAATTAGAGGTGATGTAGGAAACAACACGAAGCGCGCAGACCTTTCAGTCTGATCAGCGCCAGGCAGGGGTAGAGGAATGTGATGGGAGCAGAGATTTCGGGATCGGGCTGTCAAGAATCATTCCGCTGAGCACACAGCGGAAGAGGAAGACCTGTCGGAGGGGATAATTAGCCCAGCCCAGCCGTGCTGCTGGAGCGAAAAAAGTGCTGACGCGCATTCCCCACCCACCCATCCCTTTTCCTAATGGGGGTTGTTCCTAATCCGTCCCTCAACTGAACCCATTTAATCCTCCCACTTTTTGGCACGTGCCCTATGGCGAATCGTGGCTTTTGGATGTAGAGGCCCCCAGGCGCCCTGCTACTGACCCACCCGGGAGCATGGTAGTGCCTGAACATGTGGGGGTCCCACACCCGGGCGGTTGCATTGTGATGTGGGTTCCACCAACTGAGCTGTACTAGGTAGGGGGAGAATGGATTAGGGATTCGGTTGTCACGCAATCAGTCATTCCTTGGCTGGGCATTTATTCACTTGCAGTGATCTAAAGCAGCGCAGCTTTGCTGCCTCTCGTTAGCATCTCTCTGGATCGTGATCCAGCCAGGATCCCTGGGAACCCCAGTGTCTCTTGTTTGTTCCCCACACGTTCCTGGCACGGGTAACTCTATCCTGCCTCCTCCACTCCCTGGCTTTGTTTATCATTCTTTAACATTGATAGTGCGACAGTGCCTAAAGGCCACCGCAGCCGGGATGGATTGTGCCAGGAGCTCACTACAGGCTGACTGGCTCTTTAAGGGGAGAAGGGTCCAGCCCCACCCGTAACACACTTCGCTCATCTGCCCCGGTGGAGAAAATGATCCAAATCACGTGAGAGATGGGCAGCTAAACCAGGCCTTTCCTGGCGGAGAGAAGACAGAAGGGGAGACTCCAGATAGGAAGCCCTTGGAGTTGGTGCTTGAGAGAGACAAAAAGGACCCCAGGGATGGGGAAAGCTGAGCACTGAGGGTGAGGGCAGGAGTGGAAGACTCTGTGTTTGTTTTAGGCTTGGATACTCTGGAAAGAGTGAGCTTTCTTTAATGACTGATTTAGCTGGAGGGCCATGTCACTGCAGCAGCCAGGCCAGGCTGGAAGGTCAGGAGATCTGACCTGAATTAGGAGAGAGAGAGAGGCAGCCGCTAGCCCAAAGCCGGACAGGGTAGGCAGTGCTGTGCAAACCTGTCGTTCCCCCTTTTTGATCTGAGTGGCTAGTCGGGGCCCTCGGGATGTTCCAGTTGGGAGTAGAAACTGACGGACTCTGGTAGTTTCTTTGAGGCAGCCTTCTTTATTTACAAGGAATGGATGAAGTCCTGCCTCTGCGAACACAGGAAGACGCAAAACCAGGGCCGAGCGTCTTGGCTTCTAGCCCCAAGCTGCTTCAGTCAGCACCAGACCCAGCTGCCCTCTCCCTAGCTTCTTCCAGGATCATGGACGAGTAGGGTTGCCAATTTTGGTTGGACATATTCCTGGAGGTTTCATCACAAGACATAATCTTAATTAAAGATTCATCTTTAATTCCTGGAGACTCCAGGACAATCCTGGAGAGTTGGCAACCCTATGCACTGGGCTTCCCCAGGCTGTCCCTCTGTCTGTCTTCCTGCAGCTTATCCTGTCTCCCTCAATCTCATGCAAACACACACAAAACATTTCCACCAATCAAAGCCCCTGCCCCTGTCTTCTTGAACCACGGGTTATGATATTCCGCTTCTCGTTAGCGTTCCCATGGGCCTGGGTTTTTGGGCACAACGGCCGTTGTTTCCCCGTCCTGATCAGGGCCGGCTCCAGGCACCAGCGCAGGAAGCAGGTGCTTGGGGCGGCCAATGGAAAGGGGCGGCACGTCCGGATCTCAGGCGGGAATTCGGCAGCGGGTCCCTCAGTCCCTCTCTTCCTCTTTGAGCTGCCGCCGAAGAGGAAGAGAGGGAGCGAAGGACCCGCCGCCAAATTGCCGCAGAAGAATGAAGCGGCACGATTGAGCTGCCGCCGAAGTGCCGCCGATCGGCTTTATCTTTTTTTGTCTAGGTCTCTGTGGTCAAATCTTTACAAGGAGTTTATAGTTCTTGTTTTAATTTGTTTGCATGGGTGGGTTTGAATGATTTCTGAGTTCCTGTCCGGTGCCCACGGCCTCCCCGGTGTGGTTATCCCCTTGTTTCACTGGAGACACCGCCAAAGTAGCTTTTTTCTTTAGACACCAGGGGTTGAGCAACTACCAGCAACACCGCGAAATGAGTGCAGGTGACACAATGTGTCACAAAATGTTTTGTGTGTGTGTGTGTGTTTTTTTTTCTCTTCGCCGCTTGGGGCAGCAAAAAAGCTGGAGCCAGCCCTGCTCCTGATTACAAAGCCTGTCTACATGTGTTCTGAGTGGCAGGTGGCAGCCACCCCAAACCTGACCCATAACACTATCGTAAATGGCAATCCGTGTCCCAAAGACCATGCAGTCTAAAAGACAAGGTGGAATGACACAATCAAATGGGCCGGGGCAGCATAGGCGCGATGAGACAACAAATACGTTAAGATGTGCACATTTTTTAGTCAGCCTCTTGTAGTGACGCTAGCCATCCATCTTGTCGTAACTTAGGCCCTGATCCTGAATGAGCTCCACACTGGTTGACCCCTGCACTCCCATAGAGCCCCGTAGACTGTGGTGGGGTTCTGCCCACAGAGATGGCAGGATTGGGACAACCGGCTATAAGCTCTTCAGGGCAAGGATGGTCTCTGATTGTGTTTGTGCCCAGGACAACGAGGCACCTGAGCGGATTCTCTGGAAAACGAATAGTAAATTTCAAGTTCAGTCTGACTAAAGATGCTTCCCGGCTGAGTTTCTCAACTTTCACTTTGTTCTTGGTACGTGCGATCTCATAATCTCTCTAGTTCCACAGTAATCCATAGTCTTCCAGGAAAAACAAGATCTGAAATTCTAATGTTTAACACAAGTAGACTTTTTAATTAAAAAAAAAACTAAGATCTTCTTTCTATATCATAAAAAAGAACTTCAAATGCATTGTTTTTCCTTTATAGATTTCCCATCTAGGAAAAACTGGCAAGGAGGTTGTGTAGTGGCTACTTCTTCTGTTTGCCTTGTGACTTTTTGACATTGTGTAGCCCATCTTTCGGTGCTAGCTCAGTCCCTGTATGATGTGTATACAGGAGAGAAGTACCTCGCAGTTTTTGGACAGTTCCAAAGTTTCTGTCACCTGCACTCATTTCGCGGTGTTGCTGGTAGTTGCTCAACCCCTCCTGGTGTGCTAAAGAAAAAAGCTACTTTGGCGGTGCCTCCAGTGAGACAAGGGGATAACCACACTGAGGCCGTGAGCACCGGACAGGAACTCAAATCATTCAAACCCACCCATGCAAACAAATTAAAACAAGAATTATAAACTCCTTGTAAAGATTTGACCACAGAGACCTAGACAATCAGTAAAAATACCCAATAGTTAAAATGCTTAGAGATATTAATAATGCTTTTGAACGACTAAAGGATATGCTGGCAAGTGTACAAGGTCATGTGACACCCCCCGGATGTTCCTAAACAAAAGTGTCTCCCCCCATCAGTTCTGCCTGCCCCCAGTATCTCAGGTATCCAGGTGGTGCGCATGGAGAGATGTTGCTGGCCTGTAAGGAAATGCTGTTAGAAACACATCTTGTTATACTGGGAATTGGCAAGCAGGTCCCCCCCTGGGGATTGCTGGAGCAGGACTAACCACTTGCCCGCTTCTGGGACGGTGCTGACAGTCGTTAAAACTTGGAACCCACGACGTCAGTGGCCAGGAGGTCGGGTCTCTGGTGTGGGCTGGCGGCAGGGCAAGCAGGCTGCAGGCAGTGGCAGGGGAGCCAGGTTGTCTCCTGTTGCTGGCAGGCTGGCGGCAGGAGGGACAGCTTGTTCTCTCCTGAGGCGTTTTTTGCAGGCTGAGGTTCCAGCAGGCCCGTTGCTGGGCCTGGAAGTGCTGTGCTGGAAGGCTGGAGGGAGACCGCCTCTCCTCTCCACTCCCCGGGTGGTCTCTCCCAGACGGAGGGAAAGCCGGACTATTCACAGATTCCCTCCTGCTTCCCTAAGCACCTGGGACTCTGCACAAGGCCAGAGACTGCCTGGCTGTCTTTTGCCCTCTACTCGGAGGTGACGGGGGGGGACGGGGGTGGTCACATCCCCCTCCTGTTCCCTTCTGCTGCCAGGGAAATCACCAGCACAAGGCTCTGTTGCAGACCCCACGGGGGCCCCAAAGGCATGTCTGTTCTCTTCGGGCACCGTCCTCTCGCTCCAGGGTTGGGGGCTACCACTGTAGGATGCAGGTTATAAATACCCATAACCTCCCCTCTCTGGAAGCTAGCACCTAGAGGATGTTATATCCCGTGACAACTCTCACTCCACTGAGATCCTTGCAGGGTTTAAACACGAGAGTGAGTGGCATCCATCACACCAAGGGTCCTTCTCCTTGAGTCACCGAAAGTTGTGCCCTTGTTAATACCAATCTCTCAAAGGCTTGTTCTCGGACAGAGCAATCACTCCGTAAATATGACACGATGGGTTTCCACTCACTTTCCTTCTCCGTTTCAACCAAGCTAAATCGACTCTTTCCTAAAATGATTTTTCTAGCTGGCCACTGCTGCAAACTCAACCTGAAACCCTGACCGTGTCCTTACTCCTTCATCTATCAGCAGTAATGAAAACTTCGCCGTGTGGGGAATGAGGCAGAGTAGAATCCAGTTTAGTCACCTGTAGCTGGGTTGGCTCAGCAGGGCTTTGGTTGTGTCACTAAGTGAGCAGATGGGAGTGGAAGTCACATGTTTGAGCCAGATTTCACTCTCAGTTACACCAACCTAGAGTGACTCAGTTGACATCCACAGTCCCAATTACATGACAATCAATGCACAGACACTTCATGGAAGCAATGATCTCGGTAGTTACGCGGAGTCAGTCCAGGGAAACACCACTGCACTCGGCATGCTGAATTCTAGGCTCATGCCGAGTTTATGCCAGTGAGCTCCTATTGGCTTGATGGAGTTATACCTGATTTACGCTGGTGCAAGGAAGACCAGAATCAACCCCGATCAAGTTACTTCATATTTACGCTGATGCACAATAACTGAGATCAGAATGAGGCAGAAAGAGGACGTTTTAATTGCATTCACTTCTCTGACATCAATGGAGCTATGGCAAATTACCCCAGCTCAGGTTCTGACCAATATTGTTTTTGGCCATGGAAAGCATTTTGCTAGTGACCATGATGATCTCCTGCAGGAAACATGGTGACCTTGCACTGCATGTGCCAGATGGACATGTCTGCGGACATACGGGCAGGATAGGCCTGGAAAGATTGTCTTGCATGCTGACTGTGCTGGCATCGCCTCTGACAATTAGCATGCCCTGAAGGGAGAGAGAGATTCTGGAAGCCTGACAGGCACTATATAGCCAGAAACACGATGCCCAAAGTTTGGGGGACACACTGTTTCCAGGACTAATACCCTGGCAGTCACTTTCTGGTTTCAGCACCTGGCCAGCCTGTACAGTGAGTCACTGGAGAAAACTTTGTCTCCTCTATGTAATGGGGGGGAAACTAAGCGCCAATGGTGGTGCAGACTTAATACCATGAAGCTTGATTGCTGTAATGCTCTCTCAGTTGGAGCTCACAGCAGGGTCTCTCCTTGGCTTGAGCTACCATGACCAGGAATCACCCCCCTCCCCTCATTTGATGCTGACTGCTGAGGAAGAGATGGATGGGCTTGGAGCTGGCCCTGTTGCTTTTCATGGCCTTTCCTAGTGTAGGAAGGACCTCCTAGGGCAGTGGTTCTCAAAGTCGGCCCGCCACTTGTTCAGGGAAAGCCCCTGGCAGGCCGGGCCGGTTTGTTTACCTGCCGCGTCCGCAGGTTCGGCCGATCGCGGCTCCCACTGGCCGCGGTACGCCGCTCCAGGCCAATGGGGGCTGCGGGAAGTGGCGCGGGCTGAGGGACGTTTGAGAACCACTGTCCTAGGGCACGTCCACCCAGCCCACAGCAGTGAGCTTCCCAGCCCAGTTTGACAGACTGGGGCTCGCACTAGTGCTCTAAAAAGAGCTGTGTAAAAAGACCACACTTTGAAGTTGTGACTCGGAGTGGTGCTCAGTTGTCTGTAGCCTAGTGGGAGTGGTGGGCTTCAGAGCCGAGCTGCAACCTCAAAGCACTGTCTACACAGCTATTTTTAGAGCACTAGCAGGAGCCCCACAATCCCAAGGCTGTTGACCCAGGCTGGAAGACTTGCTGCCACGGGCCGTGTAGCTGTACCCCTAGAGCCTTGGCTTGATGGCCCAAGCACCACCTGCTATTTAAGGATCCTCATGTAACCCCTCTAGGATGGAAGGCGGTTTTTCATTCTGCTCTTTGATGATCCCCCTCAAGAGGGGCTGTGAGGCAACCATCGATCCACTGGATCATGGTGTACATGCAAGAAGTGTAGCCAGATGTGTGTGTGGATTGCCACGGGCATGCAGGGGCAAAAGAAAATGCAGGCCTGTTATTTACCAGGCTGCACGTGGCAATAGACTATATTGGTAAGGGATGCAAGGAGAGTATGGGTCACGATGCAAACTGCAGACACACACACACACAACTAAAATTAATCAATTTAAAGTTTTATTGGGGATAATTACAAGGGGTAAGGGAGCAGCGTTTGATTAGCTAATAGAGTTAATGAAACTTAAAACACACAATGACTAAAATATCTAACAATATTTATAAACAAAGATGCAGCAATTAGTAATAACTGATACTTACAAATACAAACCAATGCATAACGACCGGCAAACGTAGAAACTCTGTTTGAAACACGTGAGCTGAGAGAGAGGCTTCGAGGTGA
The DNA here is from genome assembly GCF_002925995.2 of Terrapene triunguis. Taxonomy (NCBI): domain Eukaryota; kingdom Metazoa; phylum Chordata; order Testudines; family Emydidae; genus Terrapene; species Terrapene triunguis. The sequence continues at coordinate 2,324,330 of NW_020664456.1, read as the reverse complement.
TCAGGCTCGGTTACGGGTGTACACAGGATACACAGGATTCGTTTTTCTTTCTCCTCTCCCTGCCTGCACATGGCAGGCAGCCCATAAAGTACCAACTATGACATCATAGAAGTGTCATAGGGGACGGGGCCCAAAACCTGTTTGTGTTCGTTTCTGATTGGCACAAGCAAAGTTTACACCAAGTAGGGGAGCAGGTGCCTCAAAGTCTGGCTTCGCCCCCAAAAGATGAGGAAATGCATATTGCTTTAGAATGCGTGCAACACTGAATGACAAAAGAAGAGGCCAGGGCAATACCGGTATGGGCAAGTTTTACAGGATGCAGACAGGAACTCATCTCAACAGTGTGATGAATCCACGTGTGACTGACAAGCCCAATTCGAGAGCAACGCTGCTTGTTACAAGTTTCCCAGATCCATGTATTGTCTGAGTTCTCCAAGATTACAGCACGCGGCTTTCTTCTTTCTCACTTTGCGTCCATCCTCCTGGCTGAACAGGATTCTGTGCACTTCTCACAGCTTTCTACATTGGCTTCATATCATTTTTACACACATCGTAATACCGCCATAAAGGGCAACCCCACTTTCTAGAGCCATCACGAACCTCACTGTACAAAATATTCTTAGGGATACAGTCTCCTTCCATTCTTCTGACGTGACCAAGCCCTCCTCTTATTATTAAGAGGGTATGAACTTAATAAAGGGTCTGATCCTGCTAAATTACTATCCACTAAGACTGAGTTAAATCAGGGCCAGATGCTGAGCTCAGCTACACTGATGTAATTTCAGTTAGATCGCTATAGATGGAAACTAAATTTACACCAGATCGGAATTTGATTTTACTCAAGCTAAACTCCCAATGAGCAAAGACTAAGAAAAAACAAAGGGCCAGATGAACTGCCCAACACTCCAAAAAACCCCAGAGGAAGGAATTAATAATAATGTCTTAGGTAGGAGGTTAGGTGTGCGATTGTCCTGTTGGATTGTCCCGGCTATGCTGTCATTTGTAGATATGTTCGTTCTCAATACATTTATAAAGCCACTAATTATCACCGGAGCTATTTGCTGACAGTTCTGAAGTAGCTCCATAATGAAGAGGAAGCCCATGTATTTGTTAGCCTATGGAAAATAATTGCCTGTCACTTAACCAAACATCCTTTGCCCTGAAACCCTTACTCTTTAGCACTTTTTTTAGCTGCACTTCTTGTAATGCCACTTGCAATTTCCATACCCTCAAAGGTTTCTTTCTCTGCTGCTGTGACGTGAGCTGAAAACTATACTCCTCAAGAGGAGACAAATGTCCTGCCAGTTTTGCTGTTGTGAAAGGAGAGCAAATAATATTAAACATAGTTGTATTGGTTTAGCAAGACCTCACAGGGGCAGCTCCACTGAAGTCAGTAGAGTCGGGCTGTTTTACACCACACCCGCGCTGGCCCTGGAACATTTGTGGCAATGTCTCACACCGTCGCACTAGGTGAGGGAAGTTACATTACCCGGTCGCATGCCAGCTCTGTTAAACTTTTACTGTTTCCGGTGCCTGTGACATTAACACTGATCACCACCTCAGCCTCTGTTGATGCGGGGCGGGGCACACACCTTTGCTCAGGTAATTGACTCAGATGGTAATTTAATGTCAAGGCGAGCCAGGGAACATGAGATAAATACTACCGCTGGACAAAGCCAACCTGTCAGAAGTCCCAGGTTAAGGTTCGCTGCTCAACGCGTACACAATAAGCCGTCTTTCTGGATGGGTGGCTTGGAATGGATTGGCAATGTGGATGTAAACACTCAGAGCCAAAGCAAATGTGGAGCAAAACAAGTTCATGTCACACGGCCGGTGCTGGAGGAAGAGGGAAACTGGATTGCCTCATGGGCGTGCCACTGTTTTGCCGTGCCTCCCTCAGGGCACTCCTCCTCTGCATCAGGAACCAAAAGGAAACTGAGGTTATGGGAATACACAGTCCCAGAAGGAAACCCACAGGAGACTGGCTCAAGGTATTGTACACTTTTGAGGCATATTAACAATTACCAGAATTCTTCTCTGGATCAGGAAGGAACTTTATGCACCATAATGCTATTGTCTTTGCACCTTGTGCTCCCCTGTTAACTAGGGTGACCAGACAGCAAATGTGAAAAATTGGGATTGGGGGGGGGGGAATAATAGGAGCCCATATAAGAAAAAGACCTCAAAATCGGGACTGTCCCTATAAAATCGGGACATCTGGTCACCCTACCTGTTAACAGTGTAGGGTAATAGACAGGCCAATGTAACAATGTAGCAATGCTGCTGTCAATTGAGAGATGCCAGCTTTCACCAGCTGAGGGTCTCAGCCCTGCATATGTAATTGACAGTTATTATACTTCAGTGGGTTGGAATCTTTTGTGGTTGAAAAGCCTCTTTTGGATAATGGATTTGGTTGGTGGTTTGTTTGGGGTTTTTTGGGGGGGGGGGTTTTGGTAGGAAGCCTTTTACAAATGGGGGTTAATTGGGGGAAAGTAATTGATTAGCAGCCTGCATTTCCAAGAAAACTACCCTCTAAGGGATCTTGAGGTGTTAGCATATTGGCACAGAGTGGGGTAGCTGTGAGTCAGCCCATGGTGTGATGGGGATTGGTGGGGGAGGTTGGGGAGAGACAGAGCACAGATCCGAAGAACTAGAGTGCTGCCAAAAATGGCTCCTTGTAGGGAGGAGAAGAGCCGGCAAGCGCTGCCTTGGCACGGCTCAGCTCCCCGGCAGGAAACACTTCCTTGAAACAAGCAACGGACCCATTTGCAATCCGATGAAATGAATTTCAAATAGCAACCTGGCAAGAGTGTGTTCTCATTCTTCGGGCAGGGCTCCTTCCAGAGCTGAGGGTCCCTGCAGGGGGTTAGCAAGCCCGGCCTTGCATCCCATTCCCTGAGCTAGCAGACTGCCATTTGTAACATTCGGCTTGGGAAAAGCCTGCTCTGCTCGAGGGCTCTGTGGGTGTGCAAGTGGGCTACCCTTAAAGAGGGGTCACACCCGTAATGGAGCAACAGAGGAACCTTTCTTTTCAGGAAAGGGCTGATCCAGAGAGGTGCTGAGCATCTGGGCCCCATTCTGGGCCAACTCCTGAAGTGCCTTGATTTGGGGGAGACTCTTGTTTTTATTTTGTGGTTTCTGTAGTGCCTTGCAGCCCTGCTCACGTGCTAGGCGCTGTAGATACAGAATTTAATTCAATGGAAGCTGCAGCTGCTTGGCGTGTCTCCAGATGAGGCGCTTATGCACAGCATAAGATAAATGGACTCCAATCTCATGCACAAGCGTGCACTACAGTTGCCTGCCGGGGCCAGGAAGGAAATCCACCCACTTGGTCGATTGTCTAGTGTTGCCCAGTTAGCAAAGTGCATTCTGGAGCTGGAATGCTGTGTATTCAATGGGTATTGGGGCCAGGATACTGGATTGCATGCAGGGCCGGCTCTAGCTTTTTTGCCCCCCCAGGCAAAATTTTAAAAAAAGGCGGCCGGACTGTCGAAGCAAAAAAAAAAAAAAACCGGCAGCCGCAGGGAGCGCGTGGAGGGCGGTCAAGGTGGCTTGCAGGGGAGTGAAGGGCGGCACCCGCCCGCTCCCTCTGCCCGTGGGCAGCCCTTCGGCCTTGGGGTGCCTCTTCCGGCCAGGCAGGTGGAGCCCCCGGGGGCTGCAGGAGGTGCTGGCTCAGTCGCTCCTTTAAAGGTGGGTTGGCTGGGCCGGGCTCAGAGTGGCGTGGGAGGCAGAGGCTGGTGCAGGCGGCGGGGAATGGCGCGTCCCGGGGAGCCCGGCGGCACGGTGAGCGGCGGGGATCGCTAGTTCCTGCCCCTGCAGGGCTGGGCTGGCCCCAAATTGGCCAGAATGCCGCCCCTTACAATGTGCCGCCCCAGGCACGTGCTTTCTCGTCTGGTGCCTGGACCCGGCCCTGACTGCATGGCTGTCAGTGGCCTGCTTGGCCATAGCAGAGTCTATGTGCCTGAAGACTACAGGCACCAGCCAGCCCTGGTATCCTCAGGCACAACTGTGCCAAAGCCAATTGAATGGTACCCGCTTATGCTCAGGCTGGATTTTGCCCTACGGGCCGAGAGGCTGGTTCTTTGGCGTTTAGAGCCACCCAGAGTTCTAGGATCGTTGTTACTCGCCTGGGGACTCGGAGACAGGGTTTCTAATGAGTGTGTGCACGTGCGTGTGTGTGTGAATGTGCCTGGCAAGCGTGTGCCCACTGCGCAATGTGCAGACTCAAGCAGGGGCCGTGTATACAACTGGGTGTGCCGAAAAGTGTGCAGGCACGATTGAAAATCCAGGCCTCTGTAGCAGTCTCTCTAGAATCCGTGGCAGAGCCTGAACCCGGGGACCTCAGCACAAGACTCTTCCGTCTGCCGTAAGGGAGCAGCTCCATGGTCGGGAATTCTTCAACAAACGTGTTAGTCGGAAAAGGGGCAATTTGTCGGAACAGAATCTTTTCCGCAGCAAGGGTCGGCTTTGATCACTTCCCCAGGCTGATTTTTTTTTTTTCAAGTTTCAAAATTGTTTTGAAACGTCCCCTTTTGACACCAAAAATTCCATTTTTAGGATCCAGAATGATTTTTTGTTTCACAGTGAAATTTAATTTATAGTAAAAAAAAACAAATGGAAAAGGTTGAAATGGGAATTAAACACTTGGATTGAGATTTTGCGGGTTTTTGTTTTGGGATGGGAAACACTGAAATCTTGAAAATCCTCCTGGGACAGGAATAGCATCTCCCCCAGCACTCTCTGTTACTAGGCCGGAGCAATAGACTCTTCTCAGTCTATGGAGGCAAAAACCCTGCTGGGATAGGGTAAGTTACAGGTCATCTTTGCTGCTGGTAGGGAAGCTTCCAAATCTGGAATAGTAACCAACCGGACCTCTTATTATTATTAAAAACTGCTGGGGACTGAGCTCCTGAAAACAAGGGCTGAGTATCTTTTGGCTACAACCCCGCATTAGTGTGTGAGCTCTGGCAATGCGCCTACATCCTGACGCAGCACACTGCCATTTTATCCAAATCCCCCTGACCAGTCACAACCCAGACGTGGGTTACGTGGTATCCGTGTTACGTGGTATCCGTGTTACGTGGTATCCGTGTTACGTGACTTTGGGAGGAGGAGAAGTAGCCACTGGAGACTGGACTGACCCAGCAGCTTGGAGATCTTTGAACACTGGCATTTCGGTCATGGACCTAATTGGAGGTGCCGACGTTCAAGCCGGGGTGCACTGCTCCAGTGCCACTCCCTTCTGACGTAGATGTGGCCTCTCTACACTATGGGTTAGTCTGGGCATAGCTACAGTGATGCAACCCGCCCTGTGCAGACAAGACCTTATTCTTAGCCAGTGAGGTGCTAGGGAAGAGGTTTCGTTGCACTTTGAATCACCGCAGTGAAAATCTTCTGTGCAAGTGTAACCCACTCTTGAGTGCATGTTACCAGGTGGCCCCTCTGTGCCTCATTTGCAGAGGCTGTGAGTCTGTTACTGCCCTTCTTGGAGTGGCTTGGCTCTTTAGCTCAAGCTGTAGCAGCTCACACTGACGCTCAGGAGGTCCCTGGCTCGCTCCATGATGTGTCAGCCAAGAAGGTGGCCCGGCTGTCCCACAAGCCCATCAATTCCATGATGGCCGGGGAGACTTCCCCATTGTGAAAAATCAAGCCGACCTCTATGATGATGTGAGAGTGACCCACCCAGCAATTTACTCCCACATCTTTATGGTCTCACACTCCAGGAGCTCCCAGCTCTCTTTGCTTCCTCCCTCCACTTCGAACCAACAGCACCGGGCAGCTCTTAAAGGGCTTCAGATACATTCCTTATTTCTCCCTCCATGCCTACAGCCGGTGAAACTGAGGCAACCCATTTAAGTGACTCCCCCTTTGTCAGTGGCACAGCTGTTAAGAATCAGGAATGTTGAGGGCTGGTTTCCTGCTCTAGCCACTAGCCCTGCTCCAGCACCTTCGTTCTCCTTGTATTGTTTGAGCAGCAGGCAGGCTGCAGCAGATGTATCAGGGCAGTAGTTCCAGCTGCTCTTTGAATGTGTTGGATTCCTTTCGTTCCTTTCCCCAGCGGAGAGGGCTACCCTGAAGACAATGGGAGCAGGAGCCTGCTTGGCTTGAGATTGACAGGATACAGGGCTGCACACCCATGAACACAGAAGTCCCCCACGCCAGCCAGGAAATGTCCCGAGCTGCACCAGGTGGCCCGTGGCACTGACAGGATGTAGTGAAGGAACTGGAGATACCAGCTTGCCACACCTTAGAGCAATTACAGCTCCCTGACAAACCCAGAGTGATCTATGCCTGCTCCCCCTACTAACGCCCAGAGACAGCTGCTTTCCCAGGTTCATTCCCCAGCTGTTTGCCTGTGACTGTACTTGATGCTCATGCAAGTCAGGCGAGTTAACTCCATCAGTGCCAAACATGTATGTGACAGGCTCCCTAGATAAGGCAATACAAATGCTACTCCCTCTGCCTTGCTATCCACATTTAATTCCTGTTGAGGGGAATGGAATTTCCTGTTGATGGGAATGGAATTTATTGAGCGGTCCGGGGTCGCCATGTGCTGTTTGATTTGATGTCAGGTAGCAGAATCCAATAATAATTAAGAGCTCATATTTATACAGATAGCAATTTTCCTCCTGAAAGATCAGGAAGCACCTTGCAAACTGCACAGAAATCACTCGAATAATAAATAATCCTAATAATACTTTTCCCACTGCTGAAATGCAGCTAGTTCTGGCGTGGAACTCTGCGGCTTTTCGCAACACATAAAAACAACACACAGCAGTTTAAGGCAGGAAAAAAGGCTGAATCCCAAACCTAATTTGTACTGCAAGGGGGAAGCAGGGAAAAGTAAACATGCAAATTGGCCAGGACGTATGGCCCTGCTGTGGAGAACCGTGCCAGGGGATTTTTAATGACTGCAGGTAGTTAGGCCCTCAGGTTTGTGTCTCATTAACTTGGGTGAATTTGCCAACAAGACTATTTGCTTATAAAGGGCCTGAAAGAAATTTGTTTATCTAAATAACAGGTGCTGGACTCTCATTCAATTCTACTTTCTGTTCTCTTCTTCCTGCACCAGGTGGCACTGTGCCATGTATGAATACGTGCCGGCAGCACTCAGGGGTACGTTTTTGTTTCACCTTCCAGTTATTTTAAAAAAGAAGTTGATGGTTTTGGTTTTTTTTTAAAGCTAAATGTAGGACCCTACGTGGCTGTTTTAAATATGCACCTTGCAGCTGTCAGGACCCTGAGCCTGATCCAACTCCCGTAGAATGGAAAGGCCAACCACAAGCATTCAAATATCATTTCAGTCCCGTCCACGAACACCCCCAACAAATAAGCTTGCCTTTAAAATCATGAATTTAAAATAATAATAATACCTCGTGGGTTCTCTTTATTTTCCTTCTAATTTTTGAGCCTATAAGTCATCCTTGGGTCACGTTTTCAAGCTTTTCTCTGCAGCCACAATGGCAGGAAATGTCCTTTTTTTATAATAACCGCTGCTGTTCTCACTTAATCACGGGATTCCAGCAGCTGGGGATAGAATCATGAGTGTTGGCGATGTCACTTCAACAGCAGTCAGAACTAGGGTCACCAACCCTCCCGGTTTTGCCGGGGGTCTCCTGGAATCAGGCCCTATCTCCCGGAGGCTACAGAAGCCAATCAGTGAGATTTTAGGCCACTAAAAGTCTGGCAGCGCAGCGGGGCTAAGACAGGCTCCCTGCCTGCCCTGGCTCTGTGCCGCTCCCAAAAGCAGACCGCATGTCCCTGCAGCCCCTGGGGGGCAGGGAGTCTCCACGTGCTGCCCCAGCACCAACTCCGCAGTTCCCATTGGCCAGGAGCTGCAGCCAATGGGAGCTGTGGGGGTGGTGCCTACCGGGGAGCTTGCCTAAGCCCCGCTGTGTCGCCGCCCGGGAGCCTCCCTAGGTAAGTGCCTCCCTGCCAGAGCCCGCACCCCGGCCCCCCTGCCCCAGCCCTGAGCCCCCTCCCACACCCAAACTCCCTCCCAGAGCCTGCACCCCCTCTTCCACCCCAACCCCCTGCCACAGCCCGGAGCCCCCTCCCACACCCAAACTCCCTCCCAGAGCCTGCACCCCTGCAAACAACCACAGCGTGTTTGGGTTTGTGTGATTAGACAATTGGCAGCCCTCGTCGGAACAGGCCCTGTACAATTTATTCTATGTATTGTGATGGCACCTCAGAGTGCAGAAAGTTCTCCCCCTGCCCCAATCTAAGTATGTTGTGGGAAGATCTAGTCCCAGTATGTTGTAGGTTCAATTATATTTCCCCAGCCCTTATTCTGGCAGTGATTCCTGTTTGGTACCCATCAAAATAAACGTGACGTCCTACGTCCATTTATTCATTAATTTGAGGTCTTTCAAGTCCCTTTAATCCTGATTCCCTGAACTGGCTTATCTGAGCCACCTTCCAAACCCTGTGAGGGTTTGCCCGTCCTTAGCTCGGCAGATTACGAGGCAGGGCTGAGATGACTGGCTCAGTACAGGATGCCTATGCATGCTGCAGACCGGGATCTGTCAATTGCCAGTGTGCCAACAGTGTTATCTGCCACCCTGTGTTTCTCGATTTCCCCTCTGACACTCTCCCAACCCTGTTAATTATTAAAGGAGAATAATGAAGGAAAACGTACATCAAAGTCCAGTGTGAGAGAGACACAATCAGCAGTTCATGTGCAGCCATGAGCCAGCCCACCCCGGCCACCACAGAGCCACCTGGCCAGCCTGGACAGAGGAACCTTGCCTTCGAGGCTGTGGACATCATTGTCGTCGTCATCTATTTTGTCTTCGTCCTTGCCGTTGGGATATGGGTGAGTCCAGGAGCTCAGTGATTTGCTTCCATTAGGGGACAGAAGACAGGCAGTGTGTGTAATCAGCTATGGGCCTCTCCTGTGTGCAAAGATATCTGCTTATAATCCGCCTGCTTTTTTTATTTGTGCATAGTACTTTCGTAGGGCCAGATAGTAGCAGGCTTTGACTGGTATGCTAGGGGGTAGAGAGTAGGAACACTTTCCCCCACACTCCCATGCAGCTCCGATTCCATTCCTTGCAATCCCTGAATAGCACTGAGGGAAGGGTACTGCCGCCAGAATTGCTAAGTATCCCATAATGGATTGGGGGAAGGGGTGAGGTTCCCCGTGGAATGGCTGCAGAAAGGCGAGCTGGGAGACTTTTCTGGCCTAAGAGGGGGAATGAAGCGAAAAGGACTGAATCGGGCATTGGAAAATTTGGAAAGACGATTATTAGTTGATCCCTATTTTCTTTGACCCAGCGGCCTGTCTGGGGAAGTCGTTTTGTTCTCCTAACGTGTGCACTCACTGGGAGGTTGTTAAATGGATTCAGAAGCCCCATCACCCAGTCAGAGGGCAGCTTCTACCCAAGCCAGGCAGCCAACATACATAGGAATGGGGAGAAGGAAAATGGAAGAGCTAGGCCATCACTCCGCACCCCCAGTCTCCGGTGCCCCATGCATCTGCTGCAAGCATGGACCAAAGTTGCTCCATATTCTGGCTTCCAAGACGCAGATGAGAGTGCTGCACAAATCAGAGCGGAGCAACAACTCACAGCTGCTTGGTAACTTCTGGGCACAATGTCCTGACAAACCGAGGGGCTTTCCCACTTGCAAAGTAACAACCAGGCCCCCAGCTCAGAAGCCAGAGAGGCTTGTTAGCTCAGGCTAGTGTTAATAATGGGCTAACAGGAAGCACTCCCCTTCTCGCTGGCCAGAAGCGTTGGCTGGGAACATGCAGGGGACAAGCTGTGTGTTTCTCCCGTGCAATGGGAAGCTCAGGAAGGATTGGTCATCCTAAGGCTCTGTTCTACTCATAGTTCCCCCTAGAATGGGGCAACTCTTCACTGCCCCAGTGCAATCCCATGTGCACACTGTAGTACGCAGTCTGGGGTCTCCGACAAGGTGAGCTCTCTGGCGTCCCAGGAATGGATGGGCTACAGCCCGAGGTTTCACCCCGCTGGACTTACCGGAGCACAGTGCATTATTTCCCTGTTTTAACTATTGTCGCTGCACCTTGAGCGTCTGCAAAATGGTTTATTGAATCCTCCAGAAAGCACTGGATGACCTGGATACGGGGAGTTAGTCAATTCTAGCAGCAGCTGGGAGGGCAGAACTGGGAGGACTCCCAGCATGTTGCTGGCAGGACGACTGGAGAGCGGGACCAGTGTGATGGGCGGGAACCCGTGGGGGGGGGAAAAGTACTTAATGTTTTTTCTGTTTTTCAGTCATCCATACGGGCAAGTCGGGGGACAGTTGGAGGGTATTTCCTGGCTGGACGGTCCATGACATGGTTGCCAGTAAGTCTGATGCTTCCACTTGTTACTTAAAAATTGGGTTTCAAGCAAATCCAGGTACCTGATTGAAAGGTCTGGGGACAGGCACAGTACCCACCCCACACAGCTCTGCCCAGGAGCCTCAGCCCTGAGCTATCGGGACCCTCAACCACAGAGTATCCTCCCCCCACAGCTCTGCCCAGGAACCTAAGCCCTGAGCTACAGAGACCCCTACCTGGAGGAAACAGACAGTTCAGTCTCCCTGGTCTTTTCAGTTCTTAGCTTTTTTGCTCAGGTCAGAGGCAACGGGTTACCTGGTGCTGTGGCTTCTATGACGCAGCCCCACCTGCCCATTCGGAGCTGGATTTAGGTCCACCCCCTGTTCCCAACTCACTTCACATACAGCTGCAGAACAGCCATGGGAGCATTAAATGATTCAGGTCTGCGCGATGCCGTAAAAATCACGTAGAGACGACAAAGAAAACAAGCGTATGGCAAAGCCCTTCGCCTCTACCCTTCCCGGGTGGGGGAAAGGCCACGCTATTGACTGTGTGAGGACTAAAATAAATCTCCGAAATGATTCACGAGAAAGGAATAAAGCTCTTAAAGGGCACGCTTGCGTGGGAGCGAAAGGCACACCTAAAAATAATTTCAACGTTTTAAAAGAATAAAGGTGTCACTGGAATAAATAGCCTTTTCATCCAATTGCAAAATATACAGCTGTATCTCTCTCCAGTGAGTCGCTGGTAACGGAATACAGTTTTCAACCAAAAACTTCTTTCTCTGTATACACAGTGCCCATAAATCCTCTAGGCCTCTTCTGTCGGAGAGGCGTACGAATATATAACAGCTGTTATTGCTTTAATGTGCTTTGTGCTCCAATTTCTCCCAGGTGACATTTAGGGAAAAGCATAGGGGGGGTTTCCATAACTAGAGCGTGGAAGGTTTAAAAGATGTTGGAAGGAAACTGGCTTTTCCCAGGATCTTTACTCTTCTTATTTTTCATTGCGTCTGGTAACTGGGCTACTCCAGGAGGTAATATGGCCCAGTGGTTAGAACACATGATTGGGTGCTAGGAGGGCTGGGTTCCAGTCTTGGCTCTCCTACTGATTCACTCTCTGGCAAGTTGTTTAGGTTAAAAGCACCCTCTGAGTTTTCCTGTTTCTGTTTTCCGGGCCCAACTTGAGATTCTTTGGGCTTGATTCTCAGAGGCGCTGAGCCCCACTTGAGTCCAGTTATGACTGTTTTAGCACTGATGCCTAAGGAAACATATGATGCAATATGGGAGGAGGTCTGCTCTGCTGCTGAAGATGCCATCTTCTGACCACTTGTGATAACCTAAGTACCCAGCACTCTTTGCAAGAGTTGGGAGGTTAACCCCAGCGTCCCAGCTAAATTCCAGTTTGGGTGGCAACATTCTGGCAACTTCAGGGTTTCAGCTTCGAGCTATAACACCCTAATGGGTTTGGTCTTGAAAGATGGTCTCCAAGGCAGGCCTCTCATGTGATACCACAGCAGCTGAGATCAGCTGAGGTGCCAAGAGCCCCTCCAGTTTAACCAAAAGGGTTGGCCAAACAGCATTTCCAACTAATGACTCCCCAACTTTGGCACTAATCTCCCCTCCTGATCTGACAGAGCCCATATATGTGTACAGTATTTCCATCCCATCGCCAACAGCCTGAAGGTGGAAGAAAAATGGCAAACAACCCAAAGTGAGGCTCCTAAATCCAGATTCAGGCATTTAAATCAATGTGGCCTGCCTTTTTCAGAGACTTTGAGGCCCTGAAGTCCCCATTGACTGAGGTCCCTTCCAACCCTGATAGTCTATGATTCTGTGACTGAGGTGAGAGCTTCAGGTACCCTGAAGGTCAAGTCTCATTTATTTAGATGTCTAAACATGGCCTTAGGAGCCTGATGGTAGGGAGCCAGATTTGAAGATTTTGGCCTATAGCTTTTGTTCCCTTTCACCAGTACAAATCAGGAGTAACTCCTCTGAAGTCTGGAGTCCTTTCTGTGTAAAAACCACCCTCAGTGAAGGCAGTCAGGCCTATAGAACCTGCCTTTCCTCTGTCACTGATTACACTACGGGGGAGGGGATCTCCATTGAGTTTGATGATGTTACTCGTGATTTTACATTAGTGTGTAACACAGGGCATGATCCCTCTCCCACTGAAGTTTTTCTCCATTGACTTTAAGGGAAGCTGGAGTGGGGTCTGAGGATAAACCAGTGGTGGGCAAACTACAGCCCGCCGGCCACATCCGGCCCTCCAGCCGATTTAATCTGGCCCTCGAGTTCCCGCTGGGGAGCAGGGTCTGGGGTTTGCCCCGCTCCAGCCAGGAGCCGGGTCGGGGGCTGCTCCGCACACGCAAGCCGCGGCTCCAGGAAGCAGCAGCATGTCCCCCCTCTGGCTCCTACGTTTAGGGGCATCTAGGGGGCTCCGCACGCTGCCTCCGCCCCAAGCACCGCCCCCGCAGCTCCCATTGGCCGGGAACTGGGCCAATGGGAGCTGCAGGGACGGCACCTGTGGATGGGACAGTGTGCAGAGCTGCCTGGCCACGCCTCCGCATAGGAGCCGGAGGGGGACATGCCGCTGCTTCTGGGAGTTGCTTGAGATAAGCGCCACCCGGAGCCTGCACCCCTGACCCCCTGCTATGCCCCCAACCCCCTGCCCCAGCCCTGATCCCCCTCCTGCGCCCTGAATTCCTCATCCCCAGCCCTGCCCCAGAGCCTGCACCCCCAGCCAGAGCTCTCTCCTGCACCCTGAACTCCTCATTTCTGGCCTGACCCCAGAGCCCACACCCCCAGCCAGAGCCCTCACCTCCTACCCCAGCCCTGATTCTCCTCACCCCCTCCAAACCTCTTGGTCCCAACCTGGAGCACCCTCCTACACCCCAAATCCCTCATCCCCAGCCTCATCCCAGAGCCCGCACCTCTAGCCAGAGCCCTCATCCCATCCTGCACCCGAACCCCAATTTCATGAGCATTCATGACCCACCATTCAATTTCCATACCCAGATGTGGCCCTCAGGCCAAAAAGTTTGCCCACCCCTGGGATAAGCTATAGACCCGTAGGGTAAATACAATGGTGACAAGGGTCAAATGGGCACCCTCCCCATGGTCTCGTGATGGGCTGTGGAACCGCAGACAACTATTTCCATGGCTTCAGGATTATTTTTCTTGGCGCGTCTGTGTCTTCCTGTGAGTTGGACACAGACACTACCAGAATAAATAATAAGGCCACTGTCTCACTGCTCTACAGCTTCTGTGTTTCCTACATCTGTGTCCGATACAGTCGGATGTGTGTATTAGAGAAGGTATTTACATTTCTTGGGAGTCAATATATTTACTCAAGATATGATTTCACATTACTCCAGTCAGCCTTTTAATCAGCAGTTTACTATATGGAGAAGTAGGGCTGGTAGCAGTGTTAATTCTGGCCACAGCTTCCGGCTTCATGCAATATTAATATTTTAACTTTCTCAGAAGGTGAGAAGCAGGTCAAACTCCATTACACTTTGCTCAGAGCTCAGCAGTGGCATATTAGGAATCTGCTGTTCAGACAAGGTGTGGTTGGAAAGCAAACTTTCGGTGGGAGGGAAGCCAAAGCATTGGTAACGCACGGCCAGATTTATCCCTGGTGTATCTCCATTGATGTCAGTGGCCAACTGGGATGAATTTGGCCTGTGTAGAGGTATGGCAAAGCTTTGTCCGAAAGGAGAGTGATACTTAAAACCAGAGGTGCTTTATCCTATGGGAACAGCACTGTACCTTGTTTTCATCTAGTTAAGGGATCACTGGACCACGCTGGGGACGGTGTTAAAATTAACCCGAGGTGTTAGCATTTTCCAGACTGCAGCAGTTTTCCATCTATATGTGTTTGAACCCACATTTATGCATGGGTTGCAGTCTTCCCAGGCTCACACGTTCTTTAAGATACATGCGACATTCTTTCCATGCAAGTGTTTCTTGAACAGCTCAAGGTCCAGGCTTGGAGTGTAAATATTTGCCTATAGAAAGGCACTGGATTCTCTCAGGTTATAAATGCAAAAGTCCTTGTTTTCTTTTTGCACATCTTCACTTCCTGGCTACCCCAGAGGGAATACTGGCATGATAACTACTCGCGGGCAATTGTCCCCATTGAAATCAGGGGGAGTTTTGCCATTCACTTCGGTGTAGACAGGATGTCCCCTCCATTCCTACTTGGTCAGAAGTCAATTGGAGTTTTCCTGAGGAAAAACTAAGGCCCAGATGATCCTCAGCTGCCCCATAGATGCAGGGCACACTCTGGTTGAGGCTCTCCATCATTCCTTCAGCCACCTCCCTGGTGCCATCTCCTCCCTACCCCCATCCTAGACCCTGCAATGGCCTCTGCATGGGCTTGGGGGCCATGCAGGGACAGGGTGGAGATGGCGGGGACCCGTGGGGAGGTTACACATAATTTCATCCCTCCAGCCCCTTGGAGTTTAAGGCTGAAGCTGTGTCATCTTCTTGGCATGGTTCCCTCTGGGGCACAATGGGGACTCTCTGTTCTGTCAGCTCCGATAGAGCCATGTGGCCAGGAAGCTGGGGTGGGGCACCAGGGCCAATGCAGAGGCATCCCAGCTGAGGGAGCTGCCAGGTTTGGGGACAGGCCTTCATTGTCTGTTGGAGGGGATAAGGGTAGAGGGAAGAGAAATGCTGTGGGAGGTGGGGTTTCTGTGAGGGGATCCTCACAGAGATTTCCTCCCTCACAATCCACTGCGAGGATCTGACTGTGGCAGGGGGATCTGGGCCTGTAAGGGCTTCAGGATTTGGCCCACTGGGAGAAAGGGGGTTGGTTTCACAGTATTTCCAGGGGAAAGTGCAAAGTCCCTGCAGCCCCTGATTTTGTGAGATTCTCAGAGCAGGGAGATTTGAATAAGCTCTGCCCGCAAGCACCTCCCTTTTCACACCGTGTATCAGAGCCTCCTGAGTTTCACCGATCTTCGTAAAACATGAGCCTTTCTGCTAACCAAGGGTTACGAAAGGAACAGAGCTTAAAGGAGCCCCAGGGACACGGCGTCTGCTGTCACCAGCCAGGGCCCCGGCTGCGAAGGATTGTTTGATTTGCACAACCTCTGCTGAATGGACGTTTTTATAACTGCCCCTCAGGTTATCTTGCTGACCGCCCAGGGAGCTCGAGCGGTGCTGCCCTGCAGATGTGGTATCAGCCCACCACCTGCTAACCTGACGGGCACTCACAAACGTGGGCCTTAGTTCTGCATCCATCACTCCCGCTGGGCTGCATTTTGATGGGGCAGCTCGCGAATAAGGGGAGCAGAGTCATGCCCCGAGCACGGAGCGTGAGGAGTGATCACATGAGGATACATGGCACATGATGCATTTATGTCACACTTTGAAGCTGAAAGCGCTTTACAAACCAGCAGCTAAACTCTGATCACACGTGGAGGGGGCCTTCCCTCCCTGTAGGGCATCTCAGACACGGCCATGGCGCCAGCCTGTTCCCCAGACATTGCAACTAGCCCCTCTGCTAGTCTGGGAGGCGGGATCTGCACAGGGGGGCGGGGACTGAATAGGCCAAGGGAGAAGTAGGTGGAGCTTAAGGATGCAAATTGCTCTCACACACGCACCTCCCCCACCCCAAGCTTGCAGACCTTATCCAGAAAACATGCCACCACCTGGAGCTGCACCTTCCTTGGGGTCTCTGCTGTGGTTGGGGATCCCCCTTTAGAGGTGGCCCGGGGACACCCCTGTTAACACGACTCCATCGCACCCACTTTGTTGGGGTGGCACATAGGGCAGCAGCTGCAGTGGGGAAAGGGGATCTCCAGTGGGATGGATCCCAAGGGAGCAGCGGCGTCTGGGGTGGGTCCCGCAGCCTGCACTGATACTCTGGGGGCAAAGCAATAAATGCGTGGGGAGATTCCTCGCACTTCATGGAATACCCGTAGATTGGAATAAGCCATAAAGAGGCTCCACAATAATTTACATGTTTACAATACATAAACTTAAAAGGAAACAAGTGCTTGTTTCAAACAGGCCCCATCTTGAATCTGTGCTCGGAGCGTATCCATCTGTTTACCTATGTAACTGCTATGGTATCTCTCACTGGCGTATCTGAGCTCCTCAGAATTCATGAAGACAACTCGGCAGCGGTGTCTGTCGAAGGGAAAACTCCCACTGAAGTCAATGACTGAATGAAAACTGACCGGATGAGGGCCAGCACCAGGGGGCAGACTCACATAGGTTAGATTACTTTAATAAGTCAAAGCACCGTATCCTTTAAAAAAAATCCATCAGACAACAGCCTCAGACGTGACAGCAGGCCAGGCCATAGGGAAGTGCTTTATGTTGCTTAGAAACCACTTGCAATGACTCTCTGCATCCTCTGCCTGTGCTGTGTGTTTCAGATTGGAGCCTCCCTGATGTCAAGCAACGTGGGCAGTGGCTTGTTCATCGGCCTTGCCGGCACAGGAGCAGCTGGGGGCCTCGCCGTCGGGGGCTTTGAGTGGAATGTAAGAATCCAGGCTGCCCTGGAGTTACAGTTTACAAGGGGACGGGGTATGGGTTCCATGAATCAGTTATTAACAGTATTGTCAACCCCCCCAGTGCTCACAACTCCTGAATCAGGCCCCCTCAAAATCACGAGATTGTCTTGACAATCATGAGATGTAAAATATGTCAATGTGGTGGTTCTTTTTTTTTACCTGCTGCTTACTGAACCTTCAGGGAGCTCCCAGGTCACATTTTTAGGCTGTGCTCTGCAGCCATGAAGGTTAGAAACTATGTTTTTAGAAAATAAAAGTGGAGATTCCCACATAGTAACAGGATTCCAGGATCTGGGGCTTTAGGGAAAACAACACATCTCGGAAAAGTAGGGTTGCCAACATTGTATTTCAAAATAAGTGTTCTTAGCACCCACTCCCCACCCTTCCTCCTGATATTATTATTTTATTATAATTAATAATAAGCAGTACTTGCTTACATTTGCCAGGGGTATTTATTCCTGTTTTTTGCAGCACTCAGCAACTCCTGATCTTGTTGTATAGAGATGAAAAAATAAGGGGCATCCCTTGTAATAAGGTAGTAGTTCTCAACCAGGAGTCCAGGGGCCCCTGGGGGGCCATGAGCAGGTTTTAAGGGGCTGCCAAGCAGGGCCAGTATTAGACTCACTGGGGCCCAGGGCAGAAAGCGAAAGCCCCACCATGCAGGGCTGAAGTCTGAGGCCCCTCAAAGCCTGAGCATCTTAGTTTCGTGGGGTCCCCTGTGGTGTGGGGCCCCGGGCAATTGCCCTGCTTGCTAACCCAGAACACCGGCCCTGGCTTGTATATGCAGAAAAACAGTTGTGGCACAGGTGGGCTGTGGAATTTTTATAGCATGTTGGGGGGGCCTCAGAAAGAAAAAGGTTGTGAACCCCTGTAATAAGGGACTGTGGGCAACCCTACACACAAGACTCACCATAAAGCCACAAGAGCTAATAACATTTCAGGTTCCAAAATGTGTGTTTCTGTGTTCAACAACTTGGTGTGAATTGGGGCCTATTGAAATCCGTTGGAGGTTAGCCGCTGACCCTTCGAAGAGCATGAACACTAGGTGTAGCACGTACAACTCAAAAGGAATTACTAGGTACGCTGGCTAGAAGTGAGTCTGGTGCTAGTTTTCCTGCAATACACATCCATTAGATAACTCAAAATCTCTGCTGTTCCATTCCAAGACCTCCCTTGAGTGGAGCCTGCTAATGGTGCCAATTTATCCCCAAGGGGCACGTAGGAATCCACCCAAGATCAATTTTCTTGCATATATTTTCACTGCAGCTGGTATTTTGGGGAGTTGAGATTTGGGTCCCGTTGCCAGTTCCAGTTTGCACTAACAAGCCCTTTCAGCAGAACACGGAGCCTACGTGCAGTCCGTGCGCCATCAGACATATTGATAGATTTTGTGATCATGGAGAGCAAACATGACTCCACTAGTTTTAACGTCTCCATTTTGGCCTGGGCTGGATTTTGGAGCAGCAGAGTGCGATGGGAGAGAGAACTTTAAACTCCCAGAAGACACTTCATGTAAAACAAACGATCCATTTCATTTACCATGTGCAGGTGCAAATCCAGTTCAATCACACAGGAAGTTGTCCAAAAGTCCATCAGAGTCTTCCTGTTGCTTCTATTTCTGCTGCTCAGAGAGATTCTGTTCATTCAGCATCCTCGTCTGCTAACCTAGTCATACTGTCCTGCAAAAATCATGAGATGCTCGAAGGCTTCTCCGGAGCCAAGAGCCTGAAGGTCAGTTAGACCTTGATCCTCAAAGGTACTTGGCTCCTAACTTCCTGGGCCTTAGAACCTTGGCACGAGTGGCAATGCCACTGGTACTAAAGGTCACCAAATACTACATCTCCTTTTATAGACCCTAGTGCAATGAAGTGGAATCTTGCCAAGGAGGCAAGGAAGTGGAACAGGATCTGACATCCTATAAAAAAGAGAGAGACGCGAGATCTCCAAAGGCTTGTCACTGTACTAACAGCAGTGTTCATCCTGTTCTCATTCACCCATCTACCACCTTGTCTTCCAACCATAACCCCCAAGTACCAGGATTTTCCTGTCTGTATGGCAGAGCAATACTTTGCTTTAGAGATGCCACATTCCTACGCTGTCTGATACTGCCCAGGGCATGTACAGAGAATTTGCATGGTGCAGAGTCTATCACATGTTTTTAATTATGGCCTTTTCTTTTCCTTCCTCCCCATTTCCAGGCTACCTGGGCGCTGCTGGCCCTCGGCTGGATTTTTGTGCCTGTTTACATTGCTGCAGGAGTTGTCACAATGCCCGAGTACCTGAAGAAGAGATTTGGAGGACAGAGGATTCAAATCTACATGTCCGTACTGTCCCTCATTCTCTATATATTCACCAAGATATCGGTATGTATCCCACTGGAAAGCAACACTGTGTCTACAGCAAGCTGGCTTCATAGACAGAGTAATCACTCTGTGAGCCTTACAGTAATGTTACAAATAATTAAGGAACATATTATGCACCATAAATGCCCTCTTGCAACCCCGTACTCTTCCCCATACATCAGACAAGATCCTCAGCTGGTGTAAATTGGCTTAGCTCCATTGACTTCCATGTACACCATCTCAGGAGCTGATCCATTGCATCTCGTGTTGATTAAATTCTTTGCAAAAATAATCTTAGCATAATAGCATTTCTATGATTATTTTCTTTATTGAAATTTCTAATGTTAAGAATTGTATTTTAAGGAAACAACTAGTGTTATCTCTAGTCCCTCCACCTTCACGAATTGCTTCTATTGTTTCAATCTGTAAGATGAACGGGAAATGTATACCACCTTAAGGCACAGCACAGCACAGTGTTCTTAAAGCATTTTTAGTCGCAAGCCAGTAGCATTATATGGCACATGAAGCAATGTCAGCTTCTGATCATTTGAATGCTGCAAAGAAAGGAGCATATTCTCTGCTCAGCGCATTAACAGGAGTTACCTGTGCACCCGGAAGGAGGATTATAGTGCAAAGTCTTAGGCACAGGAGATATTCATTACCCAGGGGACTAGCTAGTTCAAGGGACTGGTCATAGAATCATAGAATATCAGGGTTGGAAGGGACCTCAAGATGTCATCTAGTCCAACCCCCTGCTCAAAGCAGGACCAATCCCCAACTAAATCATCCCAGCCAGCGCTTTGTCAAGCCTGACCTTAAAAACCTCTAAGGAAGGAGATTCCACCACCTCCCTAGGTAACCCATTCCAGTGCTTCACCACCCTCCCAGTGAAAAAGTTTTTCCTAATACCCAACCTAAACCTCCCCCACTGCAACTTGGTAATGGGAACTACAGTTTTGTGTCTCTAAGCCAAAGTTTACTTCCAGCCCACATCTGTAGTGACTAAGGCCTGGATCCTCACAGATCCTTCCGCCAGTGGAAGTTTGGAGCCTAAATACCTTTGAGGATCTGGGCCCAAATGCCCTTCTGGCATGATGACTTCTGGTCAGCTTCTGTGAGAGGCGTTGCTGGCACAGGAGGGTACCAGATATTGGGAGGGAGGGAGCCTGCAGCTACTCCAGACTCATCACAGCTATACAGTGGCTTTTGGGGAAGCAGTATTTTTCAATGCCTTTCGGTTCAGTGGTCTGTGCTTAGTATTCACTGCTTATTCTCAGCGACCTCTCCTCTAAGGCTAATTCATACGCGTCTGACAGGTGTGTCTGGTTTAGCTTATTGGCCTCGGAGGTGTTTTCTCTAAGGTAACACCTTTGTTTTCAGAGTGCGTATTTAATGGCTGGCTCGACAGCGGGAGGTTTGGTTATGAGGGGGATTTTTCACGCCGCAGTTCCTGCTGGAAAGTAGGTTAATAACTTTGCTGCTCAGTTTCATAATCCTCCTGCTTGCCAGGAGGAGCGGCGAACTGAGTGAGTGATGGGGTCAAAGTGTGTGGATGCACACTCTTTATATTTCCTGCTGGGAAGACAAAGCGCATATCCATTATGTACAGGAGGCTCTTCACTTCCCCCCCCCCGCCCCCCTGCCACTTTGTGTATCTGGGGGCTGTAAAGATCACGAGGGCTAATGGAAGCTGGATTTTAGGGAGATGATTTGGGGGCAGAGAGGAACACGCTCTTTACCACTCCATTCTGTCTCGCTTTCCCATGGACGGTGTCTGCATCTTTCCACATCCCAGGTTTACAGATTTCTTTGGGGTTGATTAATACAGAACAAAACCTCCCCACTTGTTATGTGCCACCTACTGTATTTACAATGGGTGCATCTCAATTTTAATGCCGCTTTGTTTTTCAATCTGGCCTCGTTTACTATCCCCCTCCACAAAGTGAGACCCAGGGAGCTTCTGCGGCTCTAGGTCAGATCTCCAACCTGCATAAATAGGCCTAATGTTATTGAAGTTGTTAGAGCAACCCTGATCTACACCAGTGAGGAGCTGGCTAGGGTCCATTTTCAGATAGATAGGTTGAAGCACAAGACATTGGCCACTCACTCATAGTCTTTCCAGCTGATAGTCCATCACTCTGACCATTAGACCGTGTAGTCTCCCACGCCCAGGGTGATACCAGATGTTCTGTTTTAACAGATGCCAATGACCCCACCTACTAGAAAAGTGAGCTCGGACTAACCATTCACAACACCCACAGTGCTTGGGACCCTCCCTTGTTTCCCAGTGACTCATGCTCTTGTCTGTGCATTCGTCTGGTTCCCCTTTCCAATGTCAGGAGCCTTTTCCTGCTGAGAGAGTTCTGACCCTGTCTGAATGAGGTGCCGATCACTTACATCCCTGACAGGCTGCTCTAAGTTGTGCTGTAATGGCTTCTGTGAGCTACTGCAGGGATATAGAGTTGCTGAGGGACAGGCCTACCTGATCTCACCCCGGAAGGCCCCCCCCACGCTAGGGGTATTAACCTGATGGGGAGGGTTTATGCGTGTCTGGGGCCTGGCACACGGAGCCACAGTGCAACACCGAATCAGGCCCCATGCTCTCCACAGCTCAGTGCACCTTTTTGATCCTATTGTGTCTGTCCTTTTCCCCTCTGTCTCCCCCTCCCTCGCTTTCATAGCATCCTCCCTTCTGGTTGGGTTTTGAGCCTTCCGGTGGGCTGGAGATTATGTCAGAGAAGTGCTAAGAAATGCAACCCACTAGAGACTCAAATTCTCCTTGCTCTTATTCCAGACAGATATTTTCTCTGGAGCGCTGTTCATCCAAGTCTCCCTGGGCTGGAACCTTTACCTGTCCACCGTGATCTTGCTAGCAGTGACAGCTGTCTACACTATAGCTGGTAATGATACTGCCTTAAAAGCAGCACACTAATCTGGAGTGTGGCAAAGACTCGCTTCCCCCAATGCATTTTACTTCTCTGCATTCTGGGCCCAATCCAAAGCTCATTGAAGTTGATGGAAAGAATTCCATTGACTTTGAGCTTCGGATCAGGCTCCCTAGTAATGGAGCGTCTGAGCAAAATACAAGGTGGGACAGATAGTTAAGCATAAGGGTTTCACACATGCTGTAGGACATTTTGAGTGGCCCGTTCCATAATGCAATCTACTTCTCTGGTAGACTGTCCTTGTTTAGAGAAGGTGGTTTAAGCATGTTTTGGTGTATATCCTGGATTTTCTCCTCAGAGCAAATTCGGTGATAGCTGAGTGCCTGGCTGTAGACAACAGATTGATTGGCTTGTCTGGGGTGGTTGCTGGATCTGTGGAGGTAACTGTGGGGATCTGTGGGGTTTTGGTATATAGTCTTTTATAGGGTTCCATTTTTGACTAAACATGGACTTAACAGAGAGACTAGTTTTATGGCTTTTTACAACAATTTGTAACACACCCTACTGCCTGCTAACCCTTAACTGCCCACTTCATTTTAAGCGATCTCCTACAGCACGTGTGAAACCTTTATGCTTAACAATCCGTCCCACCTTGTATTTAGCTTGGACACTCTGGTTACCTTCTCCAGACCTGAGGAAGAGCTCTGTGAACCTCGAAAGCTTGTCCCTTCCGCCAACAGAAGTTGGCTGGATATTACCTCACCCATTTGGCTCTCTCTTACTCTGTGGTTTGCCGTTCTCCCTACAGGTGGTTTAACCGCTGTGATGTACACAGATGTGCTGCAGACTGTGATCATGGTACTCGGGGCTTCGGTTCTCGCCTTTATAGGTAAGAGGAACAAGGGACTGTGTTCCCTACAATCTGAGTCAAACAAGGAGCTAGGCCCTATGGAGCATTTTTTCCCCTCTTTCAACAGAGGCCCATAATTTAATATTAATAACAGGATTCACAGCCACATTTGGCACCTGTCCCCATAAACCAAGCTAGCTCCCCTCTTCCTTGTTTATTCCAAAGTGCTTCTTTTAGTTGTGCCAGGTGTTGAACGCCTTTTGCTCCCTTTGGGAGTTGACGGAGCCGCTTGCTGGATCAGATCCTCTGAGTCAAACTCTGCTCTAGTGCCCGTAACTCCTTTGAGTTTCATCCGCCTCCACTGCTTTCCTCCAGTGGAGTTACTCTGGATTTACAAGGGAATCATTGGGAACAAAAACGGACCCTTAGCACGTTGCTTTAAGCCTGCCTGCCAAACAGTAACCCAAATGCTGCCTCCTCTGGTTTCATGTTTTCCTGATGAGGCTCTTCCAGAGGGTTTTGATCAGCGACTCTGGGTTCTAGGGGGAACTTTCTTGCCAGTCTGGGTAATGATGCCACTGCTAAGGGAATTCGGTGGTGCTGGTGCACTGCTGGGTGCAGAATTCCCCAGATCCCATTAGCATCCCAGCGTTTCTGGGTGCAATCCTGCTACCCCCACCACACACACCAACTGGGCCACCAAAATCTAGGTTTGAGGGCAGCAAGGAAGAGAGGAGGGGGGAAAAAAGCAAGAAGGAGCGAGGACAAGATGGATGAATGACCTCGTAGCAGGGCATCAAACCTAAACCACTGGCTGCTTCCTTCTCAGGGTTTGAAAAAGTCGGCTGGTTTGAAGGACTTAAAGAGAAATACAGCACCATGATACCCAGTGTCATAGTCCCAAACACCACCTGTCACCTCCCACGCGCTGACGCCTTCCACATGCTCAGGAACCCTGTCACTGGGGACATTCCTTGGCCTGGGCTTATCTTCGGCCTCTCTGTGCTGGCTACTTGGTGTTGGTGCACTGATCAGGTAAAGTAAGTCTCTTTTCTCTTTCTCTCTCTCCCCTTCCGCCTTTTATCCCAGTATCGTCCTTTCCAGGCTGCTGCACTGTTTGCAGAGTCACGGGAATGATGAATGTGTGTGTCCGTCTGTCTGTCTTTGGGGGGCCACCGCCTCTGCTGACTGGAATAGACCAGATCTGCTCATTCTTTCCACAGCTCCTGTTGCAGTTCAATGCTTCGGAGTATTGGGGGTGGGGGGCTTGTTTTGATGGTGGGGAGCAGCAGGGTGTGATGTTTTCCCCTATGTGCACAGCTGGCTGGTGAGCAAGTGGGGTCTCTTTATGGAGGTAGGCAGTAAAAGCCTCATTCTGAAAGCCAGGAGGTCTGTGTTCTGTTCCCGGCTCGGCCAATGATATGGCACATGACTCTGTGCAAGTCACTTAAATCTCATCTATGACCCACTTTTTTGAAATTCCTGCACACAAGGTGCGGCAGACGCCCGAAGTATTGCGCAGCGGCAGATCACCACCAACGTGCAGTCCTTCATCTGTTCACGAACTAGGAGCCTCATGTGAAATGTACTGAGCAAATCATAGAATATAGAATCTCAGGATTGGAAGGGACCTCAGGAGGTCATCTAGTCCAGCCCCCTGCTCAAAACAGGACCAATTCCCAACTAAATCATCCCAGCCAGGGCTTTGTCAAGCCTGACCTTAATACTAACTACAAAAACCTAGGGTGGGCTCAGAGCACAGAGAAATGGGCCCTTCTTTAGACAGCCCGGCTCTCAGTGTTCAAAGGTGGGAAATTCAGATCTGCTCACCGCAATCCAGTGTGGGATTTTTAACAAAATGACGTGTTCTTTTTCACGCCCTACTCTGAGCTCTTGTCTCATGGTGCTGAGTGCATTGTTGAGCAGCGGCTGCGTTTCACCCTAGAGGTGGCTGCATTGCAGTGGCGGGTGAAGTGATGCCGGTAAAGGGCAAGGGAAAATTTCCTCGCTGCAATCAGACCCTCGCTGGTGTCAGCAACAGTGAACCATGCAACAGAGATCTGCAGTGCAGATCAGAGAGGAGAATGTTATCATAGGCTTGCAAAGTGCTTTGGGATCCGTCGAGATGAAAGTATCCTGCATTAGATGATGAGTCTGTTTTCTCTCTGCAGGGTTTTCTTTTAACTCTTTCCATTTTTATACTGACTGCAGGTTATAGTGCAAAGGTCTCTCTCTGCCAAGAACCTCTCCCATGCCAAGGGTGGATCGGTGCTGGCGGGTTATTTGAAAATGCTCTCTATGTTTTTCATTGTCATGCCTGGTATGATCAGCAGAGCTCTTTACCCAGGTAAGCTGTTGTTCCTTACCGTTGGACTGTTCGTGGATTGCGAATACAATTTCCTTGTGTCGGTGCAGACCTGCCAGAGCTCAGCAGTCTTGCCCCAGGGTTTATCTCCATACAGTGCTATTGGCAATTCAGATGGAGCTACCCAGCCCCTGACTCCACTTCCAGGTTTGGGGTGCTGCTTTAGGACATCTGTGGCAGAAGCCATTGGAACAGTTGCAAGGGACAGGTGTCAAAATATCATCTTGTGGACACTGCATGTATCTAATAGGAGACAAAAGAGAGAAACATGGAGACATAGAGTATGTTTAGACTGCACCCTAAGCCCAGGCTCTGACTCAGGTTTGAGCCCAACTTTCCCTTCCGTCCACACACAAATCTGTCTGACTCAGGTCAGCAAGTACTCAGGACCCGGGTCCTATAAACCTCCTAGGGGGGTGGATCAGAGCCCAAATCCTACTGTGACTTGGGTCCTAGCCCTGTCATTTTGCAGTGTGGAGGCAGGTCAAGCCGCAAACCCAGGCCAGAAGGTCTGCATAGTGCCGTATGGACGTGTCAGCACATCCAGCAACGGTAAGCCCAGGTTTACAATGGAGTGTGGGTGCTCTAGCACGGGCTTGGAAACGCAGAGTCCACAAGCCCAGGTCCCACCGACCTAAGTTTACAGGGCAGTGTAGACAGACCCATACAGACTTTAGGGGCGGGTCTTTTGAGTCAGACATGGAATCCTGTTTGTTCCGTTAGGACGCTGATGTAATAGTAAAAGTATTTCACCTGAGACACCCCTCTTCCCCCTGCTTTGTCATGGGTTCTGCACGGTAGGCAACTGCCAGGCTGAGATTCTGCTTGTGGAAAGAAGCAAGATCTCCCCTCATCTCCGCCACCCAGAGCAAGCTGTGTTAGAACCAGCTGAGTCCTCAGATTCTCACTGTTGCTTCGGATCGGGTTGCTGTGAATGCACTAGGTGCAGGGGGAGCCAAGCAGGGCTGCAGTGTTTGTTTCCTCTGTCCCCCTCTAATGATGGCTGGGCCACACAGAGAGATGGGTGAGCCTGCTGCAGCCTTAGCTAATGGCGCCGGCTCTTTTAGCATAGGCAGTCAAGACTCATGCGTTTAGAACCAGAGGTCCCAGGTTCAATCCCAGCTGCCACCAACCCATCTAGGGGTGTAGCGTTCCATCTGCTCTGAACCAAGTTTGCAGTGTGTCATCATGAGGCTCTACCTTTATTTGGGGGCCCGAAATGTTCTTTGGCTCCCATTGTGATAGCTTGGAAAACTGTGTTCTTGCTGTTTTACTGCCTTATATTAAATATATAAGATATCAAGAATCAATTCCTTTAAGACAGTTTCCAATAGCTGGAGTAGATATGCCACAAAGGAGGTTTAAGCTGGCTGGTTCGGTTTCTAATCTTTCCTCTCTGCTACAGATGAAGTGGGATGTGTGGACCCGAAAGTCTGCGAAACCGTCTGCGGAGCTAAAGTGGGTTGTTCTAACATTGCCTATCCTAAGCTTGTAATGGGACTCATGCCTGTAGGTGAGAAAGCTGTATTCTTAGGGGTGTGGACTTGTACTAGCACTGAACAGCTGTGTTCTCGGAATGGAGTGGCCTTTGGAGCTATCCATATGAGGAACTAATGTCCTGCAATTATCAGTTGGTTTGGTAAACAAATTAAAAGATAGCAAAGTTTTCTTTCCATTATGTAGCAGGCAAGCGTGTGTGTGTTTGACAAAGAGATGGATAAATAGAAGTAGCCGCATTGAATGGAAAAGAAAAAAGTATTTGCTATGGCAAAATATCAAAAGAAAACTAAAATCCCAACATATTTTTCAAAAAATGCTATGGACATTTTCCAATTTTTCAGCCAAAGTTTTTAGTTTTCACATTTTTAATTGAAACAGTAAAATTCTAAAGAAAAAAAATGTTCCTGGAAAATTTTTATTTTGAAAAAAGGGCATTTTTTGGAAGAAAAAAGAATTTGACCTTAAATGTTGACTAGGTCTAAAAAAGTCGAGGTGGGCCCGGACCAGAGCCGCAGAGCCAAAGAGCTCTCTGGACTCTGTTCACGTTCATATGCAGGAGCTAAAAGACCAACAATCTGAACCAAATTTTCCTTGTTGGTTTCCCAGGACTCCGGGGTTTGATGATAGCTGTGATGTTGGCAGCCCTGATGAGTTCCCTCACCTCGATCTTCAACAGCAGCAGCACGCTCTTTGCGATAGATATCTGGCAGCGGCTCCGCAAGAAAGCCACAGAGCAGGAGCTCATGATTGTTGGCAGGTCCTCTCACTTCCTTATGGCTTCACTGAGCATGTTATTTTGATGGCAGGTCTTAAACTCTCCAAAATGTTCTATCTGGACTCTGGGATTCATAGATTCCAAGGCTGGCCAGAAGGGACCACTGTGAACATCTCATCTGATCTCAGAGAACTGCCCTGAATCAATTCTTGTTTGAACTAGAGCGTATCTTTTAGAGGGAGGGGAAAAAACAGGTGAAAATTAACATGCATGTTAATGAAAAAAGTAAAACTTGAGATGAGTTATGTTTCCCAACTTTACCTGGAGTAGATTCAGTTACATAGACAGGCTCAATTTGCCACTGACCTGGAGAGATTATTTCTTCTGTGTTCTCTAAATTTGTCATAGACACCTGTCCTAAGCACAATCCATAGTGAAATCATGGCACCCTCTATTGGCAGACTCCAATACTGCATCACACCAAGGCTGTAAAACAGTTCCCTTCCCACTAACACTGTTAATAATAATCTGCACTTCTGTAGAGCCTTTTATTGAGGTCACACATATTAAGTAAGCTTCAAAACATCCCTGTGAGTTAGGTGAAGGATAGAGAGGGGTGAAAGCATCAGGTGTTTAATAGTACACAGCAATACGGCACACCAGCTCAAGGCAGAAATGGAGGAGGATATTGAATGCCGCTGAAACTTCGGTGGGAATTTTATTAAGTAGGAAGTAGTGACTTAGTTGGAATTTGGTAACGGCACTAAAGACCTCTACTCTTCTGAAAGGTGGCTGTGGGATTTTAATGATCACAAGTTGTCAGGGTCTCTGTCTCATCCAAGAGACAGTGCCTCCGGCAGTTCCCACTAAAAACGTGTCGGGTTACTGGGGCAGTCATGATTCAGCTAGCCCTGAGATTGCCACGCACAGAGCCACCTGCACCACTTCTTGCAGTGCTCTGGATTCTCCTGGGATCTCTCCCATTCATTCAGGTCCTTACAAGGCCCCACACAGCTTAATTTGACCACTCTGGCCAGATCTCAGCAAAGGGTTGTTAGCTATCTTCCTTAGGAGAGTGAAATTTACTTCCTGCCTGGTTACAAGGAGAAGCCTGTCCTAGATTTCACTTCAGATGAGGAATTCACTCAGGGTGCACAATGGTTTTCCCTAGAATTCATTGAAAACACAAGGAAGTGTCTCTTGATTGGGGATTGCATTTCCAGGTGGATTCTGAAACATGCCGAGCTAATACTCTTTGTTCCAATCTCCGGTCTTCCAGAGTGTTTGTTCTCATCCTCATTGCCATCAGTATTCTCTGGATTCCCATCATTCAGATGTCCAACAGCGGTCAGCTCTTTGACTACATTCAGTCCATAACCAGTTATCTGGCCCCACCAATTACTGCCCTCTTCATCCTGGCAATCTTCTGCAAGAGGATCAATGAGTCCGTAAGTGAGGAATCAGTGACTGGGCTGGTATGAATAGTAGTACCACCTCAGGGGTGTGTGTGTGTGTGTGTGTGTATTCTTAGTAAACATTCAAGTGGATTATCGCAAACCACTATCTGGAAAAATTAGAAATCAGAGGAGTTAGAACTGGTTCGAGTTCTTTGGGATTAACAATAAAATGATTTTAAACAGGAAATTTCACAGGACAGGATGGTTGGGGGACTGGGACTGGTCTATGGAACCTTTTATCTCCAGGTTACCCGTTCAAACCCAGCCCAGCAAAGCTGTGACCATCACAAAGTGGCTTAGTGGCATGAGTTAGTGGGCCTTACCCCTGTTTCTATTGGATGGGTGTCAGCTTCGCAGAAGCCACCACAACTGGGGCAAATTGGCAGCCTCAGCAGAGGGGCCATGGAAACTCAACTAGCTTCATACTCCTAGAAGTGGTCCCTCTCGGTCTAGGTCAGTGAGGGGCAAACTTGCACTCCCACTGTCTGTGCTGTAACTGCTCTACATAAAGAGAGGGCGTTAGGCCCAGATCTTCAAAGGTATCCAGGTTCCTAACTTCCATAGCTTTGAGGATCTGGCCTTAGTCTCTAGGCGACAGATCCTCGGCTGGTGTAACTTGTTTTGGCTCCATTGAAGTCTGTCCATCCAGCACGTTTCACTAGCTCGAAATTCATTTACAAAACACCAACCATGTTTGGCTTCCCTCCAGTCCAATATGCAGAGGTGGAGACTCAGACTTCTACCATTCCCCTGTGTCTCTCTGTGCCCTCTTCTTTCCTCTGTCAGCGAGAAAGGGGAGCATCACTGGGGCTGTTTAATCCCATTGTTCTGAAAGTTCCACTGGGGCCTGGTTCTGCTCCTGACACAGGCTTAGCTTTCTGAGGCAGGAGGAACCCCCTAAGGGATTTCAGACCCTATTTCAGAATGTAGCTCAGGGTCCAAATTACTTCTGGAAAATTGGACCTGTTTGCTAGACCCCTTGAAAACAAAGTGGCAGTGAAAATGAACCCCTGCTCCTTTTTCCAGTAACAGCCCTCCAAGCGTCTTTCCTAACCTTTCTTATGGTTCTGTCTCCCCCCGTTATGGTGTGGCCAGAAACAACTGTCTCCCCCTGGGAAGGACTACCGAGTCTTCCAAAGGCTTTTACCCCTGTTTCTGAAGCATGTGGGGTGGCCACTGTCTGAGACACGCCGTGGGACTAGATGGACCAATAGGTCCCAATCCTGCAATGAGATGAACCTCAGTGGAACCTTTTGCCCACCCAGAGCCTCACTGAAATCAGTGGAAGGACCTTAACTCAGTCGGGTCCGACATGTCTGTCTTGCAGTTAGAAGGGTGGGAATGAGTAGATTACAAATTCTGAGGGCCATTAAAGGTATCTAGACCCTCCCTTGCTGTCCTGCTCTGTTGACTCCATCCTGGAGAGAAGGGACCATTCCCAGAAAGGGACTATAATCCCCACCCCCCAAAGATGCTTTCAAGGATCCCTCACTTCCTTATGCGTCTCTTCCTATGTTTTCTTCCCAGGGTGCTTTCTGGGGCCTCATGTTCGGGCTGGTAGTAGGTGGCATTCGAATGATCATGGAGTTTTCCTATGGTGTGCCATCCTGCGGCGAGGAGGACCCAAGACCAGCTGTGCTAAAGGATGTGCACTACCTGTACTTTGCCCTCATTCTCTGCGTGCTCACGGGCATCGTCATTACCCTAATTAGTCTCTGCACCCCACCAATCCCAGAGGAAAAGGTAAGCAGCTCTCCAGTTCAAACCTTTCAAGCCCCGCCCCATCATAGGGTCCAAGAGTTCTCCCTGATCTGTACAGCCCTGGCTCTCCTATTGCTGAGATCTCAGGGCCTATAATGCACGTCTACAAAGAAGCACCTTTCCCAAGCCCTTCTGTTTTCCAGGGCTCAGAGTGTTAACACTGCTTGAGGCTCAATGAATTATTGAAATGGAGTGTGAGTTCCCATGCTGTATGTACAGCTCTGCACACACACACCACAGCACATCATATCTGGGAGAGAAGGTAAAGAAGTGTGTTGCTGAGAAGGAATTAAATAGATCTAATTGAAGCTTCTGTCCTATTTCAGCAAAGCCCCCATCAATCTTGCAAGCAAACAAGATTAATATCTTTGCAACACTGGCATTTAGAGAAATAACATTCCATCCCAATGTGATCT
Source organism: Terrapene triunguis (assembly GCF_002925995.2). NCBI lineage: Eukaryota > Metazoa > Chordata > Testudines > Emydidae > Terrapene > Terrapene triunguis. The sequence goes on along the minus strand of NW_020664456.1, from coordinate 2,293,219 downwards.
CAATTACATTTAACAACATAGTGTCATGGTACAGAAGAAAGCAACTTTCTTTTACTTACTGTATTAAAACAGAACTGTGCATAAAGGTTAAGGTTTTATTGAGTGTCAGCTTAAAGAGATACTGTCAAGTAATTTAGGGTCTAAGGAGGTTTGGTTTCCTGAGCGGTTGCATAAAAATTGGGGGCAGGAAAAGGAAAAAAACATCAGGTGCTGCCATGTTCCATGACTAGTTTTTTTTAAAAAGAACTTCTGAATGGGGTATAGGATATATAGATTCTCTGGGCCACATGTAGCCCTGGTGTATCTCTGTTGACTTCAATGGAGGGGATAGGTTTAAATCCAAGTGATTGAAATCACCAACATTACTCATGATTTAAATCATCACTTTTAATTGAGTCTTGCATTTATACGTTTTAGTTATTTTCCTATTGATTCTCATTGGTTGATAACCATTAAAACATGTCGATTTGCAACTAAATATAGCCTTTACATGAAATTTGGTTCTTTTTGCTAACCAGGAAGATGCACCAAACTTACACAAGCTGTGATTATGTCATGTGACATTGACCGCCGTGACATTTTCTGCCCTGGGGCTGGAGCTCCCACCCAGCCCTGCCCTCGCAGCCCCCAGCCCCCAAACTGGTGGGGGGACCCACAGCTGCCCAGCCATGGCCCATAAATCATAGAATCATAGAATATCAGGGGAGGAAGAGACCTCAGGAGGTCATCTAGTCCAATCCCCGGCTCAAAGCAGGACCAACCCCAACTAAATCATCCCAGCCAGGGCTTTGTCAAGCCTGATCTTAAAAACCTCTAAGGATGGAGATTCCACCACCTCCTTAGGTAACCCATTCCAGGGCTTCACCACCCTCCTAGTGAAATAGTGTTTCCTAATATCCAACCTAGACCTCCCCCACTGCAACTTGAGACCATTGCTCCTTGTTCAGTCATCTGCCACCACTGAGAACAGCTGAGCTCCATCCTCTCTGGAATCCCCCTTCAGGTAGTTGAAGGCTGCTGTCAAATCCCCCCTCACTCTTCTCTTCTGCAGACTAAATAAGCTGGCCAGGGCCAGCAGATGGGGGACCCTGCAGCTACCAGCTGCCCAGGCGAGGGGACTCAGCAGCCGCCCAGCCCCAGGGCAGGGGAATCCCGGAGCTCCCAGGCACCGCATCGGTGGGGGACCTGGAGCCCCAGCACAGCGGGTGCTGAACCCACCTCTCCCTTTTGTCAGGGATCCTTTTAGTGAAAGTCAGGGACAGGTCACGGGAAATAAACAAAAATTCACGGCAGCCCAGGACCTGTCCCTGACTTTCACTAAAAAGATCCCTGACAAAAACTTAGCCTTAATTATATAGCTTAATGGGCATTTATTCAGATTCTTAATTTTGACATTATCTTAGGAAATGATGCATTTTTTATTTGCTAGATGATGATGAACTTTTTACTTGTGATTTGTGTCAAACTCTATTTGGATGGAAATTCAAATTCAGTTCAAATGCTCCAAACCGGCATTTTAAATTGTGTATTATTTATTATTATTATTTATTTATTTATTTATTTTATTATTATATTTATTATTTATTATTAAATAAAGCTACCTTAAATGTGCTGGATACGTAAGAAAGTTTTCTTATCAAAACATGTTTTTCATTTAAAACTAACTGCTTTATTCAACAAAGGCTGCATTATTTGAAATTAGTGAATTGAACTGATTATTTCTTGTCACCGTATCCTTTAAGATTTTAGAACTAGTTGATCTGGTCCTCTCACACCTAGTTTTTATTCACTGATTGAAAGAGGCACACAGGTTTTCCTTGGTTTTCAACTCCCATTGGTTTCTTAACTTTGATTGAACCAGTCACTGAACTGAGCTAGTTGGATAAACTGAAACGAAGAAAATACCCTCGCTGCACTTGTAGAAAAGCCCACTGCTGTGAAAAGCTGGGTTAGCACTTCATACACTTGTTCCAGGTTCTTAGCCAGTGACGTCCACCAGCTCGGTGGTTTGACATTCTTTAAAAGTTGGCACCAAATATATACTACTCGATATTATTATTTTTTGCATTTAATTTAAAAGTTTTAATAGATTCATGATAAATATAGGCCTTAACATAGGTTGTCATTATTTCAAATTTCATTTTAAATA
>NW_020664456.1:2289869-2291060 GCF_002925995.2 Terrapene triunguis | reverse complement strand
GCCTTTTTTTTTTTTGATGCTCCCCCTGTTCCCTCCACCTGGCTACGCCACTGCAGTGCTGGCTTTTGTGAATCCCATTCTTAGACACCTAACGCCCTCTGTGCCTTGTGTAGGGAGCCTGGGCACCTAACGTGGGGCTGCAGCTTCCACTAGGCGGCAGGGGGCCTAAAAGTGAAGCACTGCAACACGGAATCTAGGTCCGCTGCGTGGATCTGGACCCTGCTCTTTGTGCACTTGCCACGATAATAAAACAAAGTGCTCTTTGTAGCTCTACTGATTCATGAACTGCTTCCAATCAGAAAGACCACGTGCCTTCAGCAGTCAAGTCTGTGCTGTCTGCATTCCAGCTCTTCTGCTACATCCAGTCTATTGAGTCAAATACTGTCCTAAGGTACATGGAAATTATGCTGCTAACTTTCCCCCGTCAGCAGTTGTTTTTTTGCTTACTCCAAAATAGCTGTCCTGTTAGCCATGATCTCCCTTTAGTGAATCCCTGCCGACTGAGCTTAATGAGATCACAGCTCGTGTCCTTGGCTTGTCAGTGTTGAAGGCAAGCTGCTGCAGTCGTAGTTTTTAGGACATTGCTGGGTGGGTAGGACACACGATAAGGCTTGTCCCCAACATGACAGCCCGTCGACAAGCTCCTGAATGGAAAGGTGAGCGGTGGAGGGAGATTTGGAGCACAGGGCTGCAGGGGAAGGCATTTCATCATTGCAACTCGGCTGAAGCTGAAAGGGAAGCTTTTCAAGGTGCCTAATTCCAAATGACTGTCCATGGGAGTTAGGCACTGAACTCCCATTAGTGACTTTGCAACTCTTGCCCCTTAAAAACTTGACTTCTGAAAGTAAAGCTTTTTGGGGGGGAGCATGAAGCTCAATGCACCTTAAGTATCTAGGCTCTGCTCCGTAACTTTCCCTTCCTTCCCCGTCTACTGAACTGGGTTTCCCCCCTTCCCAAAAATTGAGAATCACATTTCTCAAGTGTTCAGCACCAGCAGCTCTCCACAAAGTTCCACCTTCATTTAGGCAGGGAGGTAAAGGTCAGGAGTGAAATCTTGACGTCAAGGGCAAAACTTCTATTGACTTCAGTGGGGCCAGGATCTCTCTCTCTCTCTCACACTCACTCACTCTCTCTCTCTCTCTCTCACACACACACACACACACACACACACACACACACACACACACACAC
>NW_020664456.1:2255982-2289859 GCF_002925995.2 Terrapene triunguis | reverse complement strand
CACACACACACACACACACACACACACACACACACACACACACACACACACACACACACACACACACTCTCTCTCTCTCTCTCTCTCGCTCTCTCTCCCAGGCTTTCAAAAGAGGTATCCAGCATTGCCAGAAGCTCAGCCAAAGGTGGGCTCTGAACTTCCATGGATCTCAATGAAAGTTAGGAGACTGCCTTTGAGGATCTGGGCCTTAGCTCCCAGTCTACCAAATTCATTTGAAAATCTGGCCGTATTTTGCGGCCTAAATTGGAATGGGCCTGTTTTGAAAATCAGCAATTAGTTCTGAGCTCTTAGGAAAATTCTGGCCTTAATACATTAATTCCAGGACAAACCTTATGCACAAAACAGCCATTTGTGTTTGGGGAGGGAGTGGGGGTGATGGGGTCTGGGTAGTTTCTTGAATTCTTTTGTGCTCAGAAACTTTGCAACATTCCGGTGACATTTCCTAAGTGATTTAAAAAAAAAATCCTCCGTAAAGATGAGGATCATCAAATCGAAGTAATTTAGCAAAATGTGACAAGAAAGATTAGCCTAGCCTTGGTTGAAAATGATTTAAATAAAGCTATAAATCTTCTGGAACACGTTGTATCAGTTGGAAATTGCCATCTAGATTTTGGCGTGTTTTAAAAAAAAAAATCTACCTTTAAACTGGTGATACTGTGTGTGCGACCCAGTGGAGAACTTAATTTCCATGGAGGCAGAGAGGAGAAATCTGCGGTTGGGAGAAATGAGTGCCTTCTCCGGAGCAGTCTGGCAGAACTGTCGGGCTGAGAGGTGTGGTTGGCCAGTGTCAACTGCTCCTGGTGGCTTCTGTTCCCCTCTCACAAACACATGGGAATTCAGCAGATCAGAATTAACTTAGCCACCTCGCTCTCAATAATGTTACGTGGGACGGGATGCCAGAGGAAAGCAGCAATTCCCTTCCCCCACCACCCCAGGACAGAATGGGAAGGAAATTGCAAGTGCAAACACCAACATTTCCCACCTCCAGCTGGGAATAGGCTGTGTAGGGTATGACCATATAAACCATGGTGTGCTAATAGTTAAGGACCCAGGGCCATTAACATTCAAGCCCACACTGTGCATTTCCCTGGAAGGTCCAGACTTTTTGACTCTTGTGCTTATACACCACACATGAGCCAGGCGTCGCGTCTCTTGCTACTAGCGCAGTGTTTTGGCCCATCCTGGCATGGCTTCGAAAGGGAGGGTGAATGAGGGCGCACGTTTCTGGAGTCAGCAGCTGCCCTGCTCCTTGTGGAGGCAGGAGAAGGCCACCCAGGCCTGCCAAAAGCCAGCGAGAAATGTGGCATTGGCAAGGCCTAGGCTGTGAGTGTAAAACCTCCCAGCTTTTAATCAAAAGGAGAGGTGGGCAGACAGATCAGCTGGCTCTGTTGACAGCAAGAGATTGCTTTGCTGAATGTCTCTTGTTCGTGCCAAGTCAATGGACATGCAAAGTGCCAGGCCAAGACGCTGCTCTGTAAAGTTACAATGATGATGCAGATTCTCCTTTATCTGCAACTGATTCCTACTGGCTATTAGCACTTTTCCAGAACTTAGCACAAAATGCCAGGGTGCCTTGAATCCCGGGTGCAGACTGGGCCTGGGTGGGTGCCACAGACAGGTAGGGAAGAGAGGACTCCTCCGCACCAGGTTGTCAAAGAGCAGTTGCAGCATCCTCTGTGATGCCAACGCTGCCATCCTTTTGCTGTGGAATGGCCAGTGGACCTGTATAGTGCCAGGTCCCTGGCCCTGCTGCCAACTTTCCCTGAGGCCAAGTGGCAGATATGGCAATTTCCTACAATGTGACTGTATTACATTTCCGTATCGTTGTGGGCCGGGGACTGTATATAATTCCATGGAGGGCAGGTGACCACAGCTCCTGCAGGAACGAAGAGTGTGTGTGTGTGTGTGTGTGTGTGTGTGTCTCCCCATTGGACAAGTTCACACAGGTTGTATCCAGGAGCGGCGCCAGGGTTTTTGGCGCCCTACGCGGGATCCTTCCGCACTCCCGGTCTTTGGGGCACTTCGGCGGCAGGTCCTGGAGCGAATGAAGGACCCGCCGCAGAATTGCCGCTGAAGACCCGGAGCGCGGAAGGACCCCCCCGCCACCGAATTGCCACCCCCCCATATCCTGGCGTCCTAGGCAACCGCTTAGGTCACCTAAATGGAAGCGCCGGCCCTGGTTGTATCACCTCCAGAGAGAGATACCTCCTCCTGGGGAGGCTCACCTGTCCTAGTTCAAACCGGATTCTCCAGAGGCCAACAGTCTTGTGGATAAATAGGCAGCATTTAAACAGACACAGGTCCTGCTTTCTGATCCAGCAAATGGACCTTTTGTCCAAGGGCTGGGGAACCCCAAATCCTTAAGGAAGGGTTGGAAGCGCTGATACCTGCCGGGGCTCGGAGGGGGGGAGCCGATCGCTCATCAGTTTTCTAGCATGTGTGTAGGTTCTTTTGTTTGTTCTAATATGATTTCTCTGTAATGCTTTCACCTTAAGAATAAAATCTGCTTGCTTACAAAAGGCGACGTGGTAACTTACAACGGTGGGCACGTATGCTGTCCATAAGCCTGCGAAGAGAACGCTAAGTGCAAATGCTGGCCCGGTTTGCTAGTGTTGCTTGCTGGGAATAGTGCAGTGTAGACAAGGAACTGTGCAGCTTGGAAAAGTCTAGCTCAGGAGGGAGAGACAGAGACACTCAGGTCTCTGCCCAAGAGAGGTGATGGTGGGGGAGCCGGGACCCTAGAGTGGGCGCCTTTGCTGGACCATGGGGAATACAGGTGAAGTTGCCCTGAACTGTGACACCTAGGCTGCAACTTTATAATCTGCTTTGCATAAGGGACAGTGCATGGAGTGAGTGAATTGTGTTTCAGGCAGTCCCACTTCCTCCCCCATGCTTTCCCCTTGCTCTGGTGGAGGAGTGCACATAGCCAGCAAGAAAGAGGGGGAGGCCAGGGTGGGCCCCACTCCCTCCACCCCCATCACAGCAGGTCATATTGCTGCTGGAGTCACAATCCATGCAGGGGATTGAGGGACATTCTCTCCTGCATGTCCAAATAAGGGCTGGAACAATCTAACCGTGAATGAACATGATGTTGTCAAGGTCTGTCTTGGCCCAGTGCCCTGGGTGTGGGAGGGGTTGAAGGTCCTGTCTCTGCCATGCCCTAGCCTGTTGTTGTTCCTTCCGTTGGTTGGTCCTTTGCTGTAACCTTGAACTTCTGGGCCTTTGTGCCTAGGATTTGGGCTTGGTTCCTTTGATGGTGTTTCACTGTGAAACGTCATTCCATAGCAGCAGGAGTGAAGTTCTGGATACTGCCGTTGTCGCTTTGCATCTCTATGGCAAGCCGGCTGTTTGTGTTTACTGGCCCTGCCTGCAACTTCAACACCTACATCTTTTGGGCCCCCAATCCAGCTCTCTACCTGTACTGATCATGCCATTTCCCAAAGCGAGGAGCCTTCACACAGAGAGGTGTGCTAATCTCCAAAAGATTAAAATGGCACCAGCCAACGGAAAATACAAGAACTGTTGGAAAAAAGCAACACAGATTTTTGTGAGGTCAAACCCTGCCCATTCTAATCACAGCTCCCGTTTCCAGCCGCGTCACCAACACTGGTCTTGTTCTATGAACTGTCAGCTCTTTAAATTGCTTTCCCTGTTTGTTTTGCATCGCTGCATCCAGCTGGCTAGCCTGACGTGGTGGACTAGACACAGCAAAGCTCCCACAATTGACCTGGTGAGCTACAAGAGCGAGTCGGCGGAGGTAAATCCTTCAGTGGGCGAGAGTGATGGGGATGAGCCGACCTGGGAGAACACGGATTCAGGGAGCAAAGAACATGGAGGTAGGTTAGCTGGGTCTTCCAAATATGTGCATGTGTGGGCGTAGGGGACCTGGTCCACCAGCATCCTTCCAATGACTTCAATGGCATCCGGCCCATGGATCTAACGATACCACGTTTGTGGAGGTGACAGCTACATGCTAAATTAATTTATCTTTGACCACCACACCTGCACTCTGCCTGCTACCCCGTCCCCCCTCGGGTTTAGTCTAACATTCCAACCCTCTGTATAGTTCCAGAGAGCGTCCATGTAAAACCAAAAAACAAACCAACTTTCCAGAGAAATGGTTCCTCCTTCGCCCCCTAAATGTGGAATTTCCTTCTCCCACATGGCCCTGGCCTCAGAGCCAGGTTCAGCAACAGCATTTTTAGACTTTAAAAGTATCCCAGCTTTAACTGCCTGCATCGGCCAGGCCGGCTGGATGCAGAAACTTCCCAGCAGATCCTGAGCTATACCAGTGGTGGGAGCCAGATAAGCACCTAGATAGACCAACCAAGCACCTGCTTTTAGGTCCTAGAGGGCCTGCGATATGGACTTTAAAGTCAGGACATTCTTAGATGCAGACAAGCTATTTTAGGTAATTTGTTGCAGTTTTTGGGGTGCCGGGACTTGGGGCACCAGGCTTCATCTGTGGGGTCACGTGGCCCCCCCTGAAATAGCTCGTGTTCCCCCCTAGTTGAGAACCACTGATCTAGGCCATCCCAGACAGGTGTTTGTCTAACTTGCTGTTAAAAGCCTCCAATGATAGAGATTCCACAAGGTAATTTGTTTCAGTGCTTAACCAACTATTTAGCTTAAATAGCTCTTCACCCTCCCTAGTATTTACAGACAGTACTCATAGTCCCTTTCAGTCTTCTTTTTGCCAGGCTATAAAAGCCAAGCTTTTTCAGTCCCTTCTCATAAGATAGGTCCTCCATTCTCCGATCATCCTAGTAGCTCTTCTCTGCACCTGTGGCAGTTTGAATTAGTCTTTCTTGAACGTGGGTGCACAGCATTCCAAATGAGGTCTTACCAGTGCCTTATACAATGGCATTAATACTGCCCTGTCTCTACTGGAAATGCCTCACCTGGTACATCCTAGGATCGCATTGGTCTTTTTTTGCACCTGCATCGCATTAGTGGCTCATAGTCAACCTGTGATCAACCCCTATACCCAGGTCTTTCTTCTCCTCTATCACTTCCACTGATGAGCCCCTAGTTTATATCAGAAATTCTTATTAGCCCCTAACTTTGCACTTTGTACTATTGAATTTCATCCCGTTTCTGTTACTCAAGTCTTCAATGTCATCCTGATCTTCCTGTCTCATATTCCGATCCTCGCTGTGTTGACAAGGCCTCCCAACTGTATCAGCAAATTCCATTAGCACACTTCTAATTATTAGTTTATTAGAAAGAAAATAGCCCCCGGCCCCTTCTCAGCATGGTCAGAGGTTTCCTTTGGCAAACCATCCAAAATTTCAGGTGCACGTTTTGAACCTAACCCTCCTGAGTCCACAAATCTGGAGAGCTCGCACGATGAGAACGCTCTCGTGAGATTTTATACATTTCCTTAGTCTAGACTGGCCGTGCTTGAATTCATTCTCATCACAGCCTCAGAATGAAGAGGTGAGAAACAACAACAAAAGTTCTCCTCCATTTTTTTTTTTAAATGGAGGCCGTTGGGATTCAAGTTTAGTGTAGCTGTTCCGGGTGCTGATGTTGTTTCTTATCAATTCTTCTTATACCTGACCCAGCGCGTCTTTTTATAGCCTGACGTCTTGGTAATTTGGTAATTAGCAATGATGGGAAAGGAAATGCAGAACAGCTTATACAACAGTTTAATGAGGTTTTGGTAACATGTTTTTTCAAGCTTTTATGACATGCTACCTTTCAAAGCGTGGAAGGAACAGCCAGTGACAATTAAAAGGCATAATTCACACAGCGCGTCACTCCTGATAAACAAGCCATGAGTTCTGTGTCGGAGACATACAAGTTTTGTGGAGCTTGGTGGAAGCTGGGCGGTGGAGAAATAAGAAGGGTTTTTATTCATTAAACAACAAATGCTTCGTATGTCAATCGACTGGGACGATTTAACCTCTTTGGAGGACAGATTTTCTTTGTCTTTTTTAGTTACATTTTACGAATGCCTGGGCAAAGTAAGGCAGGTTGGATTTGTGGCCTGAGTGCAGGGCTGGGATCCAGGAACATCTCAATCCGAATTGTAGCTGGGCCACTGATTTAGGACAACTATTTTCCAAACTGACCACTGGTTTTGGGTGCTCACGTTGAGATTCATTATGCCTGATTGTCCAAGTAGCTGAGTGCCTGTAGACCAGATTCTGGGAGATATGGACACACGGAGCTTCTGGAAATGGTTCAAGCGGCGCATCCAAAATCGTAGGTGTGGAAAATCAGCAGCCACTTTGGCAAATCACCTAACCTCTTTGCAGCTCAGTTTCTGTACAACATTATATTCACTTGGCTACCTCCAGCCAGGAGCAAGGACTGATTCATGCTTGCCCAGCACTTCGAACATATCAAGTGCTACTAATGTAACGTGCTAAACTGTGGCCCCACCCCCTTATGCTGCCCCTACCCCCCTGGGTCCCCACCCTCACGTTGCCCCTTCCATAGAGGCCCCGCCTTCGCACCACCCCTTCCCTCAAGGCCCTGCCCTCACACTGCCCCTTCCCCCTGAGGCCCCACCCTTGTGCCACCCATCCCCCCAAGACACCGCCCTCTTTCAGCCTCTTTCTCCCGAGGCCCCGCCCTCACACTGCCCCTTCCCCCGGAGGCCCCACCCTTGCACCACCCTTTCCCCCAAGACCCTGCCCTCTTGCAGCCTCTTTCTCCTGAGGCCCCACCCTCATGCTGCCCCAACCTCCCAAGCCCCCGCCCTCGCGCCGCCCATTCCCCCCAAACCCTGCCCTCACGCCGCCACTTCTCCCCAAGACCGGCCCCCCGCTCCTCTCCACCCCCTCCCCCTGTCACTCGCATTTACGGCCAGTAAAGAGTGGGAGGGCATAGCCCCTGCGCAGAGCCGTTCCTGAGCTGCAGCCATTGGTTTCTGGATCTATCATCAGCTGAGAGGGTGACGTGTTCCCTTCCATTGAGGATGTGGCTCAGGGGGGCTGGTTTTCACCCCGTACGCCTCAAGCAGTAGTGCTGCATGGGAGATGTGCAGACAGGTGACACGGTGTATTTAGGGCGTGGGGCAGAGGTGAGGCGAGTGGAATACCCCAGCGTTTAGAATATGGGACTAATTCCCCCTCTCTGTATGTATTTCCTGCAGCAGCGAGCCCTCCTTGCTGGAAGAAGTTATACTTCTGGTTCTGCGGGATCTCCAGCAGCCCAGGACCCACACTGACCAAGGAAGAGAAAGCAGTCCTGGAAAGGAAACTCACCAGCATTGTGGAAAAGCCCCTATCAAAGACTCTTTGCAACATTAATGCTATAATCCTGCTAGCTATTAACGTCTTTCTGTGGGGTTACTTTGGCTGAAGACGGGGCTGCAGACAGTCCTCGGCTGGCTTGGCTTTGATTTAGAATATCGCAGTAATGCTTAGAGACGTCAAGCAGGTCAGGGCCACATTGTTCTAGGGGCCGTGCATACAGTAAATGGAATTCCCTGCCCCAGAGAGTTCACAATCTAGAAGACCAAACCTAGCAGGCAGGGATATTGTATTTACCAGAGAGGGTTTTTATCAGGTAAAATCATGGTTTTTTGTCACCTAGGGAAAAATTAGTTGGGCCCAGTTTATGATATTTTCTATTTTTAAAATTGTTTTATTATCACACACATCACACTTAGTCGTAGTTACATATTCAAATTGCATGACAGAGTCAAATCAGGCACTAGATTAGGAGATTAATGTAGGGTTGTACAAATAAACAAGTACAATTGCAGTGAGCGTAATACTAATATATGTAATTCTAATAGGGTCAGAATGTCTGTAAACAACTTAGTTTGGTATTTTCTCCAGGAAGTTATACAGGCCATGACGCCTTTCAGTTTTCAACATTGTATAACCCAAAGTCAAAAACATTCAGTGACTGTAACGCAGAGTTGTAGCCATGAAGCATTAAGCAATCCGAAGCATGCTGCGCTGTGGACAACCTGAACCTATTTCTCAGTTTTGAATGGATGTATCCAAAGTCTGAAAAGATTCATGCTATGCTTGCTGAACTTGCTGGACACTGATGGACTTCCACCACCAGTTCTGTGAAGTCAGAGGGAATCTCGGCCATTTTCAGATTTTTTCCACCATGTGAAAATGGAAACTTTTTCCTTGATAGCGGATGAAAAACGTCAATTTTGGTTCCAGTGCATCTTCTGTGTTAAATGCAAGTAAATATGTCAGTAAGTCGGGATTTTTGCTCAGCAGCGACTGCTTGCAATTTCTTCTTGTTCCAATGACACATTTCTTGCCTGCGTATTTTGGATGAAGGAGGTCGGCCAACATTTGTAATTGCCTCATGAAATCTCTTCGGTACGTCTGCTTTATGTGGGGCAAGATCTTCATTTATCAGTAAATCCAACCGTCCGTCTCATGCACCATGAGTCCTTTTGAGATTATGTCAAGTGCCACAGAAACTGAATTGAATCGACTGATCAAGTTATTTGCTTCTCGGTAAATCCTTTGATTATTAATTACACTGACCACTCTATCTTTAAATTCTGCCTCTTGATCACTCGTAATCCTGAGATAATGTGGCCAATTTTTGAACATCTGTTTCCAGGCATGTAGTTTGACTGTTCCATTGCGTGTTACCAGGGATTTGGGGGGGTTACAGAACTTGACAGGCTTTTAACCAGGCTCCAGGTGATTACGAAAATACTTTTGTAAATCGACCACACGTTTCATCAAAGCACTCGGTGTAAGGGCTTGTCCAACTAGATTGAGCCAATGTGATGCACATCCCTACGCAGCCAAAGTGTGGTTATCGTGTGCCAAATCGCTGCCCATACTTGGCATTTTTTTCTCATTGTCTGCCGAGTAGCGCTTAACACAACCATGCCGTTCATTGCTAATGCCTTGGCTTCTCTTGTCAGTGTAGCACAATCCTTTCCAGTCTTCTTATTGCTTCTAGTATCAACTGCTGATACAGAAACCACAGTCAGCTCTCAGTGGGACAATGTGCATGTTACGCCAGCCATCTTGTATTCATGGAACTGCGTTTCCATATCATTTGTTGTGTGCCTCCACCTTTAAGCCATCAGTAACTGCATCTAACCGTTTACCTGCTTTCGACTGGGTGCTTTGTAGCCTGGCCTTAAGCAGCTGATCAGTGCTTGAAAAAATTGGATGTTCAGTAACTGAAAAGGGAATATTACAGCCATAAAACAGTTCTGCAGTTTTCAGGGCTACCTTTTGTTTCAGTTCTGGCGGTTTTTTGTTTGTGCCAAACATAGGCATGTATGATTGAAAAACCATGACACTTCCTCCTCATTGTCTTTGGCTGATGTGGAGCTGCCTTTCTCTTGCTGCTCTTGGCAATGGCAATGCAGTATTATCAGTACCTTCTGTGGTTAGATGTTGATAGATGTTTGGCTGTGTGTGTGTGTGTGGTCCCTCTGCGTGCCGCCCCAGCCCTGCGCAGACAACTGGTACAGCAGACCTTGAGCGAAGCGCCCAATGACCACAAGATCCGTTAAGGGATGAAGGCACCCAGCCAGGTTTATTGTCAATGAAGCACAGTACTAGTATCCCGCGGACTCTACTAGACCACTAATACATGTATGCCTGTAACAATGGACCAGCTCAGTGAATGGTGGGCCTTTCCATTCCTGTGCCAGACAAAAATATGCCCTCTGAGATACATCTTTATACCCTGATACAAACAAGTTATATACTGCCCTTCTGACATAGTTAGTTACTGCCCCCGACATGGCAGTTTTTACCCATTACCTTGTACATGTTGGTTCAATCAAAACATCTCTATTACATACTGTCATCCTGACCTTATCTTTTGGGAGGGGTCAGTGTGTGCTTGTTATCCTTGGGGAATGTTTTTGTACCATCCTTGATATCGGGATGTTCTGGTACCACTTGATATCGGGATGTGTTTGCATGAGTACGCTGTGACTAGCACTTCTTAGGAATGTGTATTTCTACATGATCAGCCCTGTTCTTGCCCGATTCTGAGAGCAGGTCCTGCCTCATACCAGGCCTTATGTCTCAGGCTCTCTTCCTACAACACTTTCATCCTCAGAGTCTGATTCGAATACTCATCTATATTGTTGGGGCAATGAATGTGTCAGGCCTGATGTGAGTTACAGTATGGGAGGCCCTCAGCCAGCTGGTATCCGGGGAGGAGGGTCACCCTCTTGTCTGGGGCTGCGTCGTTATTTAATTACCAACACGTCCTATTGGAAATAATGGTGCTTTAAAAATTAAGAGGGTTTTTAGAATGTCTGTTTCCTGCTGCTGTCAGCACTGGGCTGGTGAATGAAGCGACTTATCCAGCCTCACAGCTAACCCCACTGCAACCAGTGTGATGTAACCAGACTCAGGGCCAGATCCTCAGCCAGACAGTCTCCTGGGCTGCCATGCTTCTCACAGACGGGTGGGCTAGGGCCTGGGCCTTTCATATTAAAATGAGCATATTTAGCTGCAGTGGGTGAGCTAGTGTGCAATGCTTGCTCTGTGGAATGGGCACGTAGGGGCTTTGGGCACCTGCGCAGGCAGAATTCCCACTGGGGAATCAGGACCAGCCGCTCTGGGACTCATCTAGCATTGTGATGGCCTCCTAGCATCTGAGTGCCAGGGCTCTCTGTGTTACGGCAGTGAGGGCCAGGGACGCTGCCACTGGTGCCAATAAGCCCGTGCCATCCCACTCAGTCTTAGTAGGAGCTGGATGGGACATGCCATGCTTACAAGTGTCAGCATTGCCGTGCAATGGTGTGTTTTCTTTTCCTATCTTATCTGGTTTCTATAGGGCTGGTACATAGAGTACTGGCCCTAGCATGAGCTCCGACAAAGGCAAGGTCACATGGCCGTGATTCAGATATGACCACATAAGGCGTCAACGATGAACGGAGAAAGACTTGTGCAATTTAAGAGAGCGTGTGACAGGTTTGTAAAAGGCAGTTCCCAAGCACGTCTTTCACCGGTGTCAGGATTATTAGGCGGGAATAAATACAATGGGGAAGCAATAGAGCGTCTCAGACTCACCACCAGCCCCGGTGACATTCCGACAGGGAGGAGTTCGGCCTCTCAGAACATTGTATGTCCAAGAAAGTAGAGATGCTTTTGTGCTGTGACAGATGAAGACATACGAGCGCTTACACTTCTGGGGCAGACATTGGTGGGAGCTTTTTGTGCTCTACACGTCGGGGCTAGCACACAGGACAGCGGGTTTGCGAATACTGAGAGCTGAGCTACTTTTACCTAGGTGCCGGTAGCTCAGCTGGTGCAAATTGATAAAGCTCCTCTACCATCAAAGGCGCTATGTGGATTTACACCAGTCATGGATCGGGCCCAAGCAGTTGTGGTTTTTCAGAATGGGGCCCGGCTGAAGCCTGTGGGTGCTTCAGAAACACTTTAACAGAGAACGGCTCCAGGTTAGAGACTAATACAATTGGACCTTTGTATGTAACATGTTCAGGTGGCATAGGAAAGGGGGAATGGCGAAAAAGGAGAGATGAAAAAGACACACAGATCCACTCAAGAATGGGTAAAGCTGTTATCTTCCATGCCAGCATTTCTCACAGAATAACTTGTCTGCATTGCAAGGCCTCGTACATCCTTGTTGCTCAGCGCCTGTGATAAATGGCAATAGCCTGACAAGACTGCATTGCATTCAGAATTGTAATTGATATACAAGTCCATTGGCAGCAGACATTATTAATGATGCCAATGCGTATTTTCTTATTTATCGTCCCGCCTAGGCTTGTGTCTATCAGCAAATGATTATCATTCATTTTCCTGACAAATCTAGCAAGATCATTCATGATTGTTCAGCAAAGGAGCGTCTTTTAAACAAAGATTAATGACTTGGCGGTTTGGCTGGCTGGCTGAGCAAAAGGAAATGAAATTAACAATGAACCCTACAAACATGTCACCACTTTAATTTACCAGAAAATATTTTAAAATGGTATTTAAAAATGTACGCTATGATAGGCACATTTTTTTTTTTTTATAAAAAAAGGAAACTCCATAAATTTTAAGGGGCTGGACAGCAAGTTAGCAAACATGGAGCCATCTTTACTGTAGTTCTTTGCCTAGATTTTCTAAGAGAAAGCAAGATCTCCTCAGATGGGTCTCCCCTCAAGTCAAGATTGTCTACACGGACAATCTTACGAACAACCTTGGGATGAACTCTGGCAAGGGGGTGACAAATGAGGATCAAAAAAGCATTTAACGAAGCCAACCAGAGCCAATACTGAGCTCAAAGCCCGTTGCCTCACTCGGGTGCCACAAAGGAGCCAGTATCCGGCTGTAAGTGGCCATCAGAAAATTCCCTGGCCTAGAGGAACAGCATGCTGGCGTGAAGCCGGTGGAGGCATCAGGATCATGGCAGGAAAGGGAGGGACAAGGTGGGGGAGAGAGGGGCTGTGGCAAGCAGAATCCCATCACGGCTATCCTCCAATGGCCTACTAGAGGCTCGACAACAGAAGGAAGTACAATGCAGCTGGATTAGTGTTTTCATTTTCCTTTCCTCCACATTCTCTTTTATAGTGCTGAGATGAAAGGTTAAAAAACTTTGGACAGCCAATTCGCATGAGGCCGGCTCCTGCAAACACACATGCTTCAGTTCCCACTGAAGAGGATTACTTATATGCTTGAATGCTAAACACATACATGTGGAACTTTTTTTTTTAATGGTGCCCAAGTAAGGACTCTATGATTTGGGTCATAAAAGACCCACATGACCAATCAAACCAAATGTTTCCTGGCTTACAGGAAGGAGTAGTGTAATTACAAATCCAGTTCCTCTTTGATGTCATCACAAAATGGCTGCGCATTAGCAGCTCCCATGGGAACATGAGCATATGCGACTAATACTATTTAGCACTTATGTGGTGCTTTACCTCTCCAAATCACTGTACCAACATTACAGCTAAGGCATAGGGTTGCCAACTTGGTAATATTTAAAAACCAGACACTCCAGCAGGGTTGCTGGAAGCTCCCCTGCTCCATCTCTTCCCCCTGAGGCCCCACTCCTGCCCCGCCTATCCCCCCCAAAGTCCATCCCATGCCCCACCTCTTCCCCGAGACCCCACTCCTGTCCCACCTATCCCCCCCAAAGCCCCTCCCCTGCCCCACCACCAGGGCCAGCTCCAGGTACCAGCGTAGGAAGCAGGTGCTTGGGGCGGCCAATTCAAAGGGGCGGCACTCCATCCGGTAGCTAGGCGGCACGTCTGGGTCTTCGGCGGCAGGTCCCTCATTCCCTCTCTTCCTCTTTGAGCTGCCACCAAATTGCCGCCGAAGAGGAAGAGAGGGAGGCACTGCCGCCGAAGTGCTGCCGCTCGTCTTTCTTTTTTTTTTTTTTTGCTGTTTAGGGCAGCAGAAAAGCTGGAGCCGGCCCTGCCCACTGCCTCCCCCAAGCCCCTGCCTCTGCCCCAGCCCCACTGCTTTGCCAGAGGCCCTGTCCCAAGCCACTCCTCTTCCTCCCTCTCTCTCTCCCTTTGCTCACTACTTTTCCCCTACCCCCCCGCCCAAGTCAGGAGGGACTTGCCTGCAGAGCCAGGCCTGGGAGCTGAAGCCACCCAGCATAGGTAGAAGGTGGCCCCAGCTGAGTAGGGGTTGGCACGGGTGACGACCCCGGCGCCGCCCGGCTGCCCCCACCTGCAGTAACCGGACTTTGGGTAGCTGGTCAGTAGAGCTGACCGGACACTGTCAGGGTCCCTTTTTGAGCGGACTTTCCAGTCGAAAACCAGGCACCCGGCCACCCTACTAAGACAGCCAGGGGATCTGACTAGTAAAGGGAGAGGTGAGAAGACGCAGGGCAGATACATACACTACTAAGAGCCCTTGAGCCTGCAGTCTAGCCAAGGCAGCCAACGGGTGGTAAAGGAAGCAGCGAGCGAAGACAGTCAGCTGGGAAGAGACCTGGTGTTTTTCCCAGTCAGTGCCCCACCCACCAGGCTCCACTGCCCCCGCCAGCAGCAAGCCCTCCAAACAAAAACTCTGCATGCTTTGGCCCCAGTGTAAAAGCTCTGGCCCAGGAGATTAGATGCTTGAGAGCCAGACAAGCACAGTGGGAGACTCTGATCTGCTGTGGCTTTCTCTGTTGGGCCCCACTGAAGTTAATAGCGAAACACCTGCTGGCATGTGCGCTGAGAATATCACACCCTGGGGCGATCTCGCTCTTCCTCGCATGCATTCGTTTTTAGGATTTGGGCGGTGGGGGCTGTCTGTGGGTTTTGGTTCATGCCGGAGGAGGTGGGTGCTTTTGCTTTGCTAGTCAGTTGGTAACACTCTGATAACTGATGTGGATTAGAGAAGGGTTTTACAACCACTCTGCTCTTCCAAGCGGGAAGCCGGCCCGCACTGGGCTAGCTGAGATGGGGAGTCCCAGGGGATGGGGCGGCTGAGACCACCTGGGTTTGTTTATGTGCATGACCCAAGACAATTAAGGCGAGATGTGAGGATGGCCATCTGGATCTCTTTGGCCTTTGAGGGGGGAGGTGCATGCTGCCGCAGGCAACTGTGTCCATGGGCCTTTTCCCTGCCAACGCAGGCTTGCCCTCGGTAGATCAGTTGCCCAGCTCTGCCTAGACTTCAGGGTCCCAGCAATGGGGCTTTCACCACTGCCCGTCTAACAGCTCTTCATGGCAGGACGTTTTTCCTGATTCTGCACCTGCCCTTTCCTTCTCCTCGTGCCTGCGTCTCAGCCACACAAGGACCTGAGTAACTTTACTCACACACGTAGTCCTCTGTGCCTGTGTCTTCAGGATTGGGCCCTTAAGTTAACCCTCTTACTAGCTTTACCGATGCTCCATCCTTGCTGTCCCTGCCCTGAAGGAAGGCAGGGAACCGCTTTCATCCTCGCCGGGGAAAGCAAACTCTTTGGCACTGGCCCGCGTTTTCCTGTGCTAGCGCCTCAGGGGTTTGGTTAAAACAATTGTGTGTTATGTATGGGTAAGTGTCTCTCATCCAGAAAATAATAAAAATCCAGCCTTCCTGGTGGGTATGCACCTTAGCTCACTGAGCCGCCCGGTTAGCAGCACTGTTGTAAACCCAAGGCAAAAAAAATAGGGTTGGTTTTTTTTGCTGACCTCCCGCTGCTGCAGTTGCAAAGTGATTACATGGTCGCCAGAGGCGTTCGGCATGTGTTTTGCTGTAGCGCAGAGGGGCAGCTGGCTGGCGTTTAACCAGCCGTTTCATCGCTACAGCACTAAGCGTACGCTTTCATCTTCAGGGGAGATTTGAAAAAACACCAACCCATCCTTGCCCGTCTACAGAACCAAAAAGAAAAGCTGATCTGGACCCACCAGCAGAGGGCCAGTCCTGGATGTGGCTGCAACCGCAGCGAGCCAAGAGGAGAAAAAAAGACCAGCAATCACTTGTGTCAGTTACTGCGGTATTTTAACGTGGTAGGCTGAAAATGACAGAGCATCACGTCAGGTGCAGAGTTAAGGGTGGCTTAACTGTGCACCGGTTATACAGCTAAATAATTGAGCTGCTTGAAAAATTAACCTGAATGCTGCCTTACATTTAACTACAATGTCCGGGCAAGGTTTTTGCACCCGTGAGTTACTGATATGTAGTATCAGCAGTTGAGCAAAGCTGTTGGCCAGGAACAATATTTAGCTATTACTCGGCGCATTTAGCCATAGAGTTTACTGCCAGAAAGTACCATTATGATCATCTAGTCTGGTGCGTCTCAAGCTTTTGGTGTTGGCAACCCTCTTTAGACTGAAAAAAATTGCCCCCCCCCCCACTAAAAAAATTGCAACCCCCTACCTTACACTCGGGGTTTCAGCCCCGCACTCCCACGGGGCTGAGAGTCTGTGTGGTTTAGACCTCCCCATAGGGCTGAAACAAGTAAATTAGCTTCACGTGGCCCCCTGGGGCGCGGGGGCCCAGGCAATTCCCCTGCTTCCTACCCCTAACTCCAGCCCTGCTTGCAACCCGCCCTCCAAACCAGTCCCTCACCCCCCCTTGAGCGGTCACAAGCCCCCCCCCCACCAGGTTGACAAACACTGATCTAGTTCAACGTCCTGCACAGGTACCTCAGAGAATTTTAACCAATAATTCCTGCATTAAGACCGTCTGCTTGAACTACAGATGTTACAGATTTGCACACTATCCAGTCTTGATTTAAAGCCCACCAGGTATGGAGAGGCTGTAACATCCCTAGGTAAGGTAAGTTGTTCCAATGGTTTATTACCCTCCCAGCTGAAACTTTGTGCCTTATATCTAGTCTGAATTTCTCTCACTCCCACATCCAATGGCTGGATCTCATTATGCTTTTTCTGCTATATCAAAGAGCCGTCTATGCTCAGAAAAGATCTCAAAGCATTTCATAATGCGAGAAACATTTTACAAACAGGGGAAACTGAGGCAGAGGGACGTGACGTGACCTAAGCAAGCACAACGCTAGCCACAAATAGAAAGCGGGGCTCCTGACCGTCCCCTAGCCATTGGCCCAGGGCAGGGCTCTGGTAAGGAACATATGACACAGTGAAGGGTAATCATATATTCTTGTGGGATGACAACCAGTCCCAGTTAATCTCCGCAAATATGTCAAGTGGATTACGGTGTCTACCGATTGCTTGTGTCTCGTTTAACCACACAGTTCCGAGTTAGAGCTACAGCACCCAAGTTCAGGGTGGCTGGTGAAAGGGATTGGCGGCGAGGGTGGATTTATATTTAAGGTGAGAGTTTTGGTGACGGGTTTTCTTCTAGGCTGTATCTACACTTGGAGCTGGTGGTGAGCTTTCCCAGCTCACTAAGGTGTGCGCTCATCAAGTTAGCACGCTAAAAATAATAGTGTCACCTGGTAGTATGGGCTCTCACGAGTGGTGGCTTGGGCTAACTGCCCCAAATGCATACCCCCAGAGTCCCGAGGGTTTGTGCTCGGGCCGGGGCCAGCTACCCTGCCACTCACCACTGCCAGTGCTAGCATGGCTACATGACTGGTTTGAATGCATTAGCACTGTGACTCAGAGCCCTAGCTCCAAACATAGCACGTTTTTATAGGTGAAAGGTGCTAGCTCCCCGCTTTGAGATTTTTGCAGCACTGGCTTTGACATATCTATACACAAGTGGTTTAGGGGACTGAACTGTGCACCCAACCATGAGAACCGCTCACCCCCCAAACACGTCCTTACAGGCAGCATTGGGACATTCAATATGTAACCCTCTGAAAACCAGGAAGTGGAGAATTTCTGGCCAAGCCACTCGCACCACACAACCGTAACGTTAGGTTAGCAAGAGCGAGCAATAGCCCCTGCGGACGGTTACAGGGGCGTGGGCTCAACCCAGGTAAACATGAGGAATTTCTAAGCCTGGGCCCTTGTTTGCATGGTGCACCACAGATTGAAATGCCAACACTTGGCTGTGGGCACATTCACTGTGCACTGAATGAGGGCTTAGCTGGAGCCGGTGGGTAGAGTCGTGGCTGTGATAGGTGGAGAGGTGCACGTGTGCCCTGAATGAGCATGTATGCCTCATTTCGGCACCGCGTCCCTCCATTTTGTCAGCAGAGGTGCACAATGGTGCCCTTCTTGCCATGTGAATTGGCAGCAGGCTGCTGATGGTAGGCTCCAGGGCTTACTCAAGGACACATGAATTCAGGGTCTCAGAAGGCGCTCTCCGCGTGAAGCGATGGTAACATTTTTCAAGCGTGAGTGCGGTTTCTGTGACTCAGGCAAGGCTGGTCCTGTTTCCTACGCCCCACCTCAACCCAACTTTTGCTTTAGCAAAGAGAAAGGGTTAAACCAGGGGTCGGCAATCTTTGGCATGCAGCTCAGCAGGGTAAGCACCCTGGGGGGCCAGGCCGGTTCGTTTACCTGCTGCGACTGTAGGTTCAGCAGATCGCGGCTCCCACTGGCTGCGGTTCGCTGCTCCAGGCCAATGGGGGCTGTGGGAAGCGGCGTGGGCCAAGGGATGTGCTGGCCACCGCTTCCTGCAGCCCCCATTGGCCTGGAGTGGCGAACCGCGGCCAGTGGGAGCTGCGATCGGCCAGACTGCAGATGCGGCAGGTAAACAAACCGGCCCGGCCTGCCAGGGGGCTTACCCTGGAGAGCCACGTGCCAAAGGTTGCTGGCCCCTGGGTTAAACTTTGCTCTACAGCAGGGGTCAGCAACCTATGGCACGCGAGCTGATTTTCAGTGGCACTTTGCTGCCGGCCTGGGGTTCTGTTCGCCAGCCCCCTACCAGCCAGGGTCCCGGCCGCCGACCCCGCTCAGCCCACTGCCGGCCTGGATCGACAGAACCCCAGGCCGGCAGCAGGCTGAGCGGGGCCGGCGGCCAGGACCCCAGCTGGCAGGGGCCAGCGGACGGAACCCCAGACCGGCAGCGGGCTGAGCTGCTCAGCCCACGGCCAGCCTTGGGCCCCAGCCACCGGCCCCTGTAAATGTAAAATGTATGACTGGCATGCAAAACCTTAAATTAAAGTGAATACATTAAGACGTGGCACACCACTTCTGAAAGGTGGCCGACCCCTGCTCTACAGTGTTCACATGCTCAGTTCAGAAAGTGTTCTCTGTCAAGCATCAGTAAGGGCAGGGAGCCAGGCTGGGTGTTATTGACATATTGGCACATCGAGGACAGAGTTGTGGCTGTGGTGAGGAGGTGACGCGTACCGTTAGTTCCTGCTGTATTCCTTCTTTGCATGTTCCTGTTTTAAGAGATTCAAGGTTGCATTACTTTAACTTTTCAGTTCCCCATAATACATTATTTTAACTCATCATTTGCTGTTTTGCAGAGGGTCAAGTATTGGTGCATTTCACATTTTAGAGGGTACAAGGCCCTCCTTAACCCGTGTTTTTTCCTCTCTGGGCCCCGCTGTTTGTCCATCACTCGCCAAAGAGTCTAAGGCAATAGAGGTTGCAGCTATGAGCATTCTGTAAGCAGAGGTGTTAAAGCTTTTAGAATGCAATAGCTTTTGCAATATTTCGAATAGCCTCCTTAATACCAGCCGACAGCAGCAATCAAGGGCAGTGCCGACTATAAATTTCATGAAGGTCAGATCCTTAGATTTGCCCTGCTCTGCACCAAAGAAGTTATAAGACTCGGACAATGTTGTTAGCAGCTCATTGAAATACTGAAACCAATAGAACTGTGGCTGTACTAGACTATTAAGGCTGCTGGTTCCAATTTTCAAAAGAACTCAGTAAGGTGGGTGCCAAATTCTTTGGAAAATCTGCTCCAGTTGTAAGTACAAAGTACTTGAAATTCTGTCCCCCGCTGCAGAAGCTCCAGTTGTCATGCTGCATAATCCCTATTGAGAAAACAAAGGATCCCATCTCACTTTAACTAGTCTATGCAGAAATGGATCATGTAACATGCCATCAGAAGCCAAATTCGAAATCTGAGCAGTGGTAAACAGTGCCAGAGGGCACAACTTGTCCACGTGCAGAGGCTCAGAAGAAGGTTTCTGCACTGTTCAGAACCTACTCAAGCGAGACTCAAGTGCTGCTGCCTGCAAGGACAGGGAGGAATTTCATCCTAGAGAGTGTGCATGTGCATCTCGCTGCAGTCATCTGTAAGTGACTGGTTTTAGGGTAGTAAAAACACCATTTGATTAAGGTGGCAGTGGCCAACTCAAGCCAGTATAGGAATGAACAAAAAGTACAGCTTGCATCTTCCCCTTAACTTGACCGTTATCCACACAGAAAAACCCCTCATGGGTGGCTAGCTGACACACACGTGAGCATTGGGCAGACCTTGAATAAGTTCACCATGTTACCCGTTAACAAGGTATCCATAGTGTGGACACGGCGCTGCAACCACCCTTGAGGCGGTCCTCCAATGCCTTCCCAGGCTTCCTAGAGGCCCCCACACCCTATGGTATTTTCTTGTTAACTAACTGTTCCCTGCTGCTTGACGGGAAGTCATCCACCACTGCATATAGGCCTGTTCCTCTCTTTGTGTCCATGTCCTCACGCAGCTTCCATGCATCAGCTAGACTCATCCATCCCTGGTACAGAACTCTTTTTTTTTTTTTTTTTGAGAATGCCCCCGCCCCAATGTGACAGCTCAAGCATGCTGCCAGATGGCCAGGACCGGACACCACGGTACTTGTGGGTCTCTGGTGCAATGCAAGCAGGGCCCATGGTTTCAGGAGCAAGAACCAAAATCCCAGGCTGTGTGATACTTCACAAACTGCCTGAGCACAGGCTCCATCAAACAGGACCTCAGTGCCAAGAGAAAAACAAAGGGATTAAGATGGCAGCGGATCCTAAGCTGGAGCATGCCAAGCCAGAACTAGCTTATCTGAGGCATTGCCGGGTTCATGCCATTTCCACGCAGGTTCTCCAGAAGGGCCAGACAAGTTCTCTCACAATACACTGCAAAAGTATTCACAGAGAGGCACCGTTTATAGAAGTGCTACGAACCACGGGACGTGTCCCCAGCTGCCTAAAGTGCCACATGTAAGCAAACAGAGCACCGCTATGGGCACAAGACATTTTGGAAATCTATCTCCTGCAACAGTCGTCTATTACCCTGTAGTGTGGCCGCTGCCTCGCCTGATAGGCTAATATGAGGACTAACGCAACAGTAGAGTCTGCTATGTGGTCACTCCCTCAATGTTCGGGGCAGATTCTTCTGACCACGTTCTGGAATAGGCACAAAGACGGCTTATTTTGAAGAGAAATGTGTAATTTGTATTGCATCCGTTTAAAAAACAGCATTGTTGAAAATGTTCACGTGTGAGTTGCACAAGACACATTCAATTTAGTAGGAGAGACTCAGACTTGTCTCAGTGCGAGAATTCACATCAGTTTGAAGAAAAAAATTCCGCTGGAAGCACGGGCAAGTAACAGTGTCATTTTTTTCATTAACCTACAGCCACTGTCTCTGTAGACGTGCAGCCATAAGTAAGATTACTGCTATAATTTTGTCTGGTCCCCCGGGAAAAAGGTTTTGAGAACTTTAAAGGTTACTAAACAAGACTTAAACTGGAGGTAGTTTCAGTTTACTTTCAGATTTCAAAATCAAATCGCAGCTAGACACACATCAAAGCAGAAATGTCAGTAGTTTTGCTTTGTTCTTCGACACTGTAAAACCTACAACCCCCATAAATCAGATTCCCTCATATAGAAGAGCTGAATGCCAAGTAAACAGCTTTTTAAAAAGCTTATTCTTCAGGAAAGACTATGGCAACAGAGTCCACGGGGCAGATTCTTCTGTCACTTATGCAAGCTCTACTAGGTGTAACACCATTGGCTTCAATGGAATTAGTCCTGACTTACACCACTGTAAACAAGATCAGAATCAGAGTGGGCTTCCACTGAAGCCCCCCTTTAAACCATCTGAACAGAGGGGAAGCACTTTTTCAAAGCTAATGCTCCCCACGCTTGCTGCTTTGTAACATCACTGAATCTTGGAAGTTGGGGCTTGATATTTGGCTCCTCTTATCTAATTATGTAATGCAGAAGCTAAAATGTCACCAGAGAAGTCCTGGCAAACAAATGCTTGGGTCAATTTCTAAAGGCCGAAATTAAACGGAATAGAGCAAGAGAGTTCATCAGTGGATGTAACTTATGGATTCATAGCCTGTAAGAGCGGTAAGCCAAGGTTGTATGGTGGGAATGGATTGCTTATAAAGTGGAAGATGAAGGTTTTCTTACAGGATGAGACAATCGAGCCCATGGGGAGGAAGGACCGCTCTCCAGTTGCAGACATTTAATGGGGAAATGTAGCTTTCATGACACCAAAGCAAAGCCTCATACCTTTACTCATGTGCTGCAGAACTCAGCTTTCGTACTTTTACGTCGTTATTCAATGACAAGCGTCATTTTCTGTGGGGACAAGTAGTATCTTCATCTCCAGCATTTAATTTCTGACGCAACATTGGGCTGCACTGGAACCTTCGTATATTTTATATACTCTGCACAAGCCACAATTAAATGAAATCCTCATACAACATGTTTTTATCTTGATTGGCCAGGTTACCATCAATTATTTATAATGCAAGTCACTAGAGCATAATTCAGTGTTTTCTTTCCCCTGCTATTTTATCTCCTGACAAGTTTTACAAAAGAGAAGAATGGAATATAGCTTAGTTGCACTACATCCAAGATGCTGCCTACACAAATGCCAGAGAGAGACGCTAAATGAACCCCAGAACATATGGCGCTCTGCTGACAGAGCTCAGAAACTGGTTCTGCATGAGCAATACGGAACATCTTGAAACGTACGAGACATATGTGTTTTAGGAAGAAGATTGAAGTGTTTCATAATAAAACAGGACAAAGTGAAATACAAGCGCTGTATAAAATTTTAATTAAAAATTGGTTTTACCCTTCCACGTGCATATACAATATGCTTCACAGATGGATTTCATATTTAAGTATTATCCAAACCAAAAACGTAAATGAGACAAATAAAGCCTTCAAAAAATGGCACAGAGGCTAAAATGTATGTAAACACTCCATGATTGTGGTGAAAACAAGGCAGGCAGGGAAAGCCACCTTCTGTCAAGTGTTTACTACTGGAGTGCTGAATGAACCGGTTCACAGAGCTATCGCCTTTGAAAGAACACATGGAGCTCAAAGTCCAAGAATTCCAGTTGGTTTAATGATCTAAACATAAGCATCCAATCTACAGAAGTTCGGAGAAGTGGATATTGGTTGTGTTGCTTTCAAACCATTTATTTAAATGACTATTTTATAAACCCCCTCATCCATGGCATCTGGGTGCGTTGATGCATATGGAAAGCGACACATTAAACTGCCCCCAACAGACTGAACAAAGATCTCCTTCTTTTGTGCCACCCCAACCGATCATAAGAAAAACCTCCCCAGCAATTCCACAGAGTTAAGTAAAAGCCTGACCAAAGAACAGCAGCTCACCCTATGCCCGGAAAGGTGGTAAACTCTGAGGAACAAAGAGAGAAAGTTCTACAATCAAAGCCTCTCCACCAAAACATGTCGGCCTCTAGGCCTAAAAGTTTTCAAAGCTAGGGACCATAGCAAGAGTAGCTCAGCTGATAGCAGCCGTCATAGTGGAGCATCGTGGGGAAAGTGGTTTCAGATGGCTAGGTGCCACGGCTCTGTTAGATCAAAGCCAACCATCCTGACTGGATGGGAATCCCCAGCAGAAAGCTTGCATGACCTCTGAAGTTGATATGCCAAAGGTAAGGTTTAAATTTCCTACAGGTTTTCATCCAGAAAATTATCCTGGATTTCAGAATAGTTTTCCCTCACAAAGCAAGCACATGAAACTACAAGGGTGGTAGGTGATTAGGGTGCGGGGAAAGGGGAGTGAGAGCAAAAGTTTCCTTGTCTCTTTTTTCAATCTGTGGTGACAACAGTCAACACTTTCATAGCCACAATCCGCCCCCTCTTCTTTTTTTAAAAGATTGGGATCAAGATGTTCTAGTGGTGACCACTGATGATCGTTTGTGTATTCGACCCCCCTACATGACAGAAATAGGAATTATTGGAAGACCTTAGTGATCTTTTCCTAGAATACCAATTCGTTTGTTATGGGACATAGGACTTGATCTAAAAAGACTTCCCTCTTTACTGCATCATCTCCGTCAATGAGGTAGTTAATTCAAGTCATCCCCAAAGGCTGGCTTCTAGTGGTTTTATTGCTGTAGAATAGCTTGGTCACTGACTTCTAAAGTTTCAGGGTTTTCCCCATAAACTTTTTAGAGAAAAAAAAAAAAGCTCAAAAAGTCCTTGTCACACTCCACAGCTAATTCCAACTTTTAAATCTTCTCAATACTAATCTCTGATAAATTTTATCATTATCTTAATCAGACAAGTAAACACACACTATCATAATTAAGACAGCTGTTAGACTTCACATGGTCCAAAGACTCTCTATTAAATTATAGTATTTATATACTGAGGCAACTAGCAAAATTTTGCTTTGCACAGTTCAATGTTGCTAAAATAACATCAAGTTTAGGACTTAGGAAGACGAAGATTATATAGTGATAGAATGACTCACCACCTTCCACTCTAAGTGCAAGGCACATTTTGACCTTGACTCTACTAAGATAAATTAATAGCACAGCATACGTATGCATACATGTATACACATAGATGAAGTATAAGAACCTGTATAGAGTAGAAGAGACTCCAGTAGGAACAATGCAGGATTAGACATGCAGGATCAAGACCTAAACCAATGAGGTTGGCTAGGATTTTTATTATGATGATTAGACTCTAAGCCACAAGCTGTCAGAGTTGTATATTTTCTTTCTCAATGGACTCTGTCAGATTTAACACCAGACTCCCATCTCAACAAGAATAGTGCTTGTTTAATTTTGACAGTTACATGATAAAAAAAGTAAGAAATTGGGAAATCTACAGTAAAGCCCTTTTTATTGAATAGTAGATGGGACTTGGTGAGGTTTTTTTTTAGGAATAAATCGCTTCTGTAACAAATTCTATCTCAGGATCTTTAAGCACTTTTCCCTGTGTAGGAGAGGTATAGTCTCCCTATTTTATGGATAGGGTAACAAAGGCACAAAGAGGCAAAGTGATTCACCACAGATTTCCCGAGTCTTCTTGTTCCCAGTTCTATAACTTAACCACAAGGAGAGGTTACTCACCTTGTGCAGTGTCTGGAGTTCTTGGAGATGCGTCCCCGGGGTGCTCCATTTCAGGTCCGAATGCGCTCTGTGCCTTTATCAGAGAAGTGCCCGTTCATCCCATGCATGCGCCCTGTGACCAAGCCTATATAGGGCTGAGTGGGCAAACCGCCCTCTGTTCCTTCTGTACTACAAAGTCCCACAAAGGAATCTCTGAAGCAGAAGGGTGATTAGTGGAGCTCCCACAGGGACACACATCTCTAAGCACTCTAGTTACTGCACATGGTAAGTAACTTCTTCTCCTTCATCGAGTAGTGTCTTATGGGTGCTCCACTTCAGGTGACTTCCTAGCCGTAACCCCTTAAGGAAGCAGAAGGTTCATAACAGAGTCCAGCACTGAAGAAAGGACTGTGTTGTCTATTGTAGCATCTGATCTTACAGCATAACCCAAAGCATAATGGTTGGGAAAAGCAAGTACTGAGGTCCACATTGCAGTGCTGCAGATTTCCACAACTGGAACGACCTCAAGTTGGGCTACAGTTGTAGACTGTGACTGAGTAGAATGTGCAGTCACTTGTAGGGGAGGTTGAACATCAGCCAAACTGTAACAGGTAAGAATACATTCAGAGATCCATTTAGAGAGTCGCTGCAGGGAGATGGTGGATCCCCTAGGCCTGTCTGCAATAACGGCAAAAGTCTAGGGGACTTCCTGAACGGTTCATGGTTCAGTTTTGTCCAAGTAAAAGGTCAATGCCCCTTTAACATCTAGTGTATGGAAGGTGGCTTTGGGTATTTTCTTATGCAGCTTAGGAAAGAAAACTGGAAGGTGAATAGTCTGGTTAATGTGAAACTCAGAAGAAACCTTAGGTAAAAGTTTTGGATGGGGTTGTAATGATACCTTCTCCCTGGAGAACACAGTAAATGGAGGGCCTGCCATTAGAGCCCCAATCTTCCCAACCCTTCGAGCAAAAGTGATGGCCACCAAAAAGGACATCTTCATAGGCAAATGTAACAGAGCATGTAGCTGGTGGCTCAAAGGGCTGTTTCATGAGACAGTGAAGGACAAGACTGAGATCCTAAAGCAGAACAGATCTCTAATTTACAGAACAAGTTTCATAAGACCTTTCAGGAACCTCCTTGTGGTTAGATATGTGAAAACTGAGAAACCTTTTACTGGTGAGTGGAAAGTTGTTATTAATTCTAAGCGAACCTTGATGGAACTCTCAGATGGATCTGATATCTTCAGTTCCAACAGGTAAATACAAGACTGTGGAAAGAGATGACTGGACAGGTGAGTGATGAAAGTGGCTTTACCAAAGATGATATCTTACCTCCAGAAATGGAGGTAAGTGCATCTTGTAGATTTTTTCCTGCTATTTAACAGTACAGGTTGTACTCCTGATGAACAGGACACCCCTAATTCCAAGAATCATTGAGGAACCGTGCCTGGAGTTGCAGAACATTCAGATTGGGGTGAAGTGTTTGACCTGCATTCTGAGACAATAGTTGAGAATTGAGGGCAAGAGGTGAGTTCGATGAGGTAAGGAAGCCAAACCTGCCTTAGCCAAGTTGGTGCAATCAAAATGACCCCGGCTTGGTCCTGCTTGATCGTGTTGAAAACCTTTAAAAGCAGTGGAATCAGTGGATAAGCATCAATAAGACCCTTTGTTCATGTAATGAGAAAGGTGGTTGCTAGAGATAAAGGCTTGAGTCCTCTTCTGGAGCAGATTTTTTTGCACTCTGTGTTGGCTGCAGTGGTGCAAAAGTCAACCTCTGGAAACTCCCAAATTAGGAATATTTTGTAGAGACTCACAAGTCCAACTCCCATTCGCAATTTAGGGTAAAATGTCTGCTGACATCATTTGCCATGGTGTTTTGTATACCTGGGAAGTAAGAAGCTGAAATGACGATCTGGTTGACTATTTACCAATTCCAAATCTTTATCGCTTCGGTGCAGAGCGAGGGGGGGACACACTCCCCGCTGACAAATAATATAATATGTACAAGCTATGTTGTCCATCATGATCTTGATTGACTTGTTTTTAATTAGGGGAAGAAAGTGGAGGCAAACATTTCTGACCGCCCTCAATTTTAGCAGATTGATGTGCAAGCACTGTTCTTGTTGTGACCGTTTGCCTTGGGATACATGAGGATCCAAGTGTGCTCCCCATCCCAAGAGAGAAGAGGCTGATGTTATCATGACCATAGGGGGATGCTGGATGAACAGGATTCTTGCATAAACCTTGCAAGGATACTTCCACGAGGTGAATGGCTGAGTATAGTTTCAGACTGTTTGTTGGATATATATGCTGTTCTGAGTCACTCCTGGACATACTGAAGATGTAACCTGGTGTTCTATATTACGAAAACGCAAGCTACCAGATGACCCACAAGCTGCAGCCATGTTCTAGCTGGTATGTGAGGCCTGAACTGCATTCTTTGGATAGAGCAAAAAACCCGTCTGGAGACTTGCTCGTCATCGAACCCAGGAACACTGCTATAAAAAATATACGCAGTATAGGGGTCAAGGCCGATTTCTCAATATTTATTTGTAAGTCTACACTGTGGAAAATTCAAATTGTTGTTTGAGTTGCTGACAACACCTCCTGATAAGACCACCCTTTGAGGAGCCAGTCGCCGAGGAACAGACAGACTTATTCCTAGACGATGGAGGTAGGCGGCTACAATCACCATTATTTTTGAGAAAATCATTGGGGCGGAAGAATGGCTGAAGGGTAGGAATTGGTAGTGATCGACTATGAAATGAAGAAATCTTTTGAGAGAGGGATGAATTGCAAGACATAAGTAAGCATCTTTGAGGTCAAGAGTTGCAAACCAGTCCCTGGACTTGGGGGAGGAAATTATAGCTGCTAGGGACATCATTCTGAATTTCAGATGTCTGATGTACTTAATCAATTGTTTGAGATCTACTTTTGGTCTCCAACCCGTTTTTCTTGGGTAACAGAATATACCTTTGACAAAGCCCTTGTCCTTTATGTTGAAGTGGAACTGGTTTTATAGCCCTTTGACTTCACAGTGATGTGATCTTGTGTCAGCAATTGATCGTGAGAAGGTCCCTGAAGGGAGAAGGAAAAGGCGGGTGGGAGGGCAGGATGGAGATAAATTGGATCATATAACTAGAAGTAACAGCGGCTGATACCCATTTGTCTGATGCATGGGAGACAGTAACCCGTTGGAATAGCGAGAGACAGTGTCCAAATTAAGGGAAAGGGGTGCAATAGTGTAGCCAAGAAACCCTATCAGGTGGTTCAAACTCCCGACTAAACCCTCAAAGTGAAGTTTGGGAAATGTTGATCGGCTCGGATGAAGTATTCAAGTTAGTCACTAGCTCCTTTTTAGAAAATCTTGACCTCTTAGCTGGCGGTTCAGATGGTCTACGGAGGGTGGAACATTAAGCAGGATGGGATCTTTGCACGGATTGAGTCCTGCTGAATTTCTTTTTATTTGCAGGCATGTATATCTCCAGGAACCTAAGCGTAGACCTAGAGTCATTTAGGGAATGAAGTGAGCTGTCTATGGAGTCCGCACATCACTACTGCAGTGGAAATAGACCTGGCTGCAGTGTCGCCCACATCAAGTAAAGCCTGAAAAGATGTCTTTGCCACAAGCTAACCCTCCTTTATTATGGCACTATACGGATCTCGGTAAATGGTCAATGAAAACATTAAACATCTCATAATTCAGGTAGTTACATTTCAACATCAGTGCTTGGTGATTCACAATCCCAAACTGTAATGTTGCCAAATAGTAGCTTTTATGACCAAAAAACTCCAGCCACTTCTGGTCCTTGTTATACGGGGTAGCTTTAGAAATATGCTGACTCCCCCTTTCATTAACTGTGTCCACGACTAGAGAATTTGGTGCCAGATGTGAAAACAAAAACTCAGAATCCCTGGCTGGGGACATAGTATTTTTTATTGGCATACTTGCACGTAGGGGGTTCCACTGCTGGAGTTTTCCAGATGGTCTGGGCTGGCTCAAGGAGAGCATCATTAATTGGCAGTGCCACCTGTGCTGAAGTAGAAGTCTGCAATATGGCCAGGAGCTTGTGAAGGGAAGGTGGGTGAGAAAGGACCGAAGGCGCTGCACTCACACAGCCCTATATAGCCTCAGAATGGGGCATGTGGATGTGTAGGGTGCAGGCGAAGTCTGAATGGGCACTGCTACCAAAAATCTCCAATCAGAGGCACAGGTGTATGTGCACCTGAAGTGAGGCACCCATAGGGACACACCTCAAAGAAGACTAGCTTCTTTTAACAGATTTCTTAGTTTTCTGGTGACTCACTGAAAACTTCAGGTGAAGAAATCTTGAAGAGCTAGTCTATAAAAACCCAAAACACATACAGTACAGAGAACCTGGAGCACTTTCCTCATCAAATGAGTTTAAAGAAGTTCAAATTTTGAGCCTAAAAATTCTCAGTGTCTTCATTACCCGAGGCGTTCCACATCGTCCGCTCCATCTGACATTCTCAAGGGACCAGGCTGAGGCTTCTATCCTTCTAGCTGGGAAGCTAGATAATGCTGATCCTTAAAGAGCTTGACACGTCCACCTCTTAATCACTACAGGGCAATGCTGAGGGATTTTTAAAGTGACTGCTATTTAGCAAAGAGCCTGACTTGTGATTGAGCCCCACTGTTTGTACAGTTTGTGTTTGCGCAAACTAAGTTTCTGCCCCAGTGGGAACGGAGACAAAAGTAGCCTCAGTTTGACTTATTAAAAGAAAAGTGATTAAAATATTACGCTGATTACATTTTGTGTCACACACAATACCAAAAAGGCAAATAATGTCTGGTTAGAACACTCCTGGGCTATGACAGTCCAGGGGAGGGGAAAAAAAGACTGATGCAATAAACTCTAATTCTCTCAATCTATCCCATTATTTCTAGATTTGAGTAGGCAGGTAAAATGCTGGTGGTGGAATTATGCCATCCTACTGTCACTAACACACCACTTTGTGGATGGCAAAAGATAAGGACTGAGCAAGAAAATGCTAT
Source organism: Terrapene triunguis (assembly GCF_002925995.2). Taxonomy (NCBI): domain Eukaryota; kingdom Metazoa; phylum Chordata; order Testudines; family Emydidae; genus Terrapene; species Terrapene triunguis. The sequence continues at coordinate 2,260,342 of NW_020664456.1, read as the reverse complement.
TTAAAGCTCTGCTCAGGAACCTAGAAATTTGCATTTGATAGAAGGGATTTAAATTGTATTAGAAAGCAAGGTGCACTAAACAATCACAGTTTATTACTATGTTGGTTCACTGCCTGAGACTATACTTATCGCACACTGCAGTAGCAGAGGAGAATCAGTCTTCTCTGCACTTGAGCTATATGCATATTAATAGAAGGGTAGCCAAGCACACAAACAGGGGAGAGGGCCAAACACTTGTTTTAAAAACGGCTTGCAGATTTCAGATGGACAGAGCTGTGTGGCTTGACTCTTAAGTCACATTTCGCATACACGTTTTCCCCTAACAACAGAACTGGATTCCAATACAGGGTTTGGAAGAAAACCCTCAGCTAGATCATGGTGTACATATTACAAGCACAATCCTGCTATCAGAGAGGTGGTTAGCGGATACTGATGATACTAGCTGATTCTAAGAGGCAAAACATCTACACACAATAGGAGCGGGGCCAAAGGGTGGCCATTCAATTTATAGCACACGTTACGTTATATAGCAAAACTTCATATGGAGAATATTCCTATCCAGCAAAATTCAAATATGAACGCTTCGTTTCCTCTCCCGTTCTTCCTAAAGGAAGCCCAGACTAAGCAAGCCTGTAAGTTCCCCCCAAATTTAAAGAACTAGGATTGCCACCTGTCAATCAGGCTAAAATGGAACTTAAATTACAGCCTCGTCTTTCCCACCAAACTCCTGCCCCTTTAGCCCACACTTTCTATCCTCCAACTCATTATCCTGGTTTCTCAAGGTGGGTCTCTCTCCCCTGTCTTCCCCCATTCCTTGATTTTCTGGCTGCACATGTGGGGCTGGGGTCTCCAGTCTCACACACAAGGAGATGGCACCTCTATGTTCAGCACCTCCCATGTGTTTAACTAATTGGGCTCAAATTAGTAACTAATTGGCTGAACCACCAGAGATGGGTAGTGGTGAGTAGCACTCCTATATCATAGAATATCAGGGTTAGAAGGGACCTCAGGAGGTCATCTAGTCCACCCCCCTGCTCAAGGCAGGACCAATCCCCAGTCAGATTTTTGCCCCAGATCCCTAAATGGCCCCCTCAAGGACTGAACTCACAACCCTGGGTTTAGCAGGCCAATGCTCAAACCACTGAGCTATCCCTTCCCATAGAGAGAGAATGGGCCAAGGTGCAAAACAAAGGATAGCAGGTGATATCCTAAATATTCTTAGTCCCTACACCACAATTACACCTGTCCTGCTGAGACTGTGAAGGATGTTTGTGGCTGCTAAAATTTTTTAGACAACAGGAAGCAGTCAAGGTGAGGCACACAGAGCGTGTGCATACACAGCACACGCTTCATGTCCTGCAGGTCTAGCATGCCTAGGGCAAACACCAGCTTTGCTCTGGTTACCTGAACAGTAGTAAAGTGCATGCTTACAGTTTTCACTCAGCTATGACACTGAGGTCAGGCCAGGAGGGAATACTGAACAAAGAGGGCTTGACTGCATGGGCAGGAAGACAGGACTCCTGGCGGAGTGCTCATTCACATCAGGAAATCATTTCAACCTGCACTTGCAATGTAGATTTTGGTTGGGTAACTCTAGGTCACATGCTGGCAGAGAGCCAATCAAATTCTGCCTTGGCTTTTCATGATGCGTAAGTGGTCTTCCCAGTTTCTTCCCGCCATCTTTTCATTGGTCATTTTTATCTATTACAAAACTATTGTAGTACAGACCAATAGGGACCAGAGCCACAGAAAAGCAGCCCAGTTTAATGGATGAGCACAGGGCCAGGATCCAGAAACTTGTACATTCTAAACCCTGCTGTGCTGGTGAGTACCAAGCTTTGGATAAGTCTGTGCTGTACATGTCTATCTCTAAAAAGTGATTTACTAATACTTCTCTAGATTATAGGAGGTTGTGAGGGTTAAATAACTGGTTCATTTTTGTTTTGCACTCTGAAAATCTAAAGCACTGCAAGGGCCAAGCATGATCAAGGCCAGGAACATGGAGTTGTTAATCCAACCATTGGTTTAGCTGTTACCAGGAGCAGAAATGCCTGTATTCAGTACATTTCCTTCAAAAGCCCCCTTTCCCGAAGCTGCGCTGCACAGCCTTTCAATGTGTTCTGCACCTGACTTACTCGTTCGCTGGCTGCTTCCTTAAATCAATTAGGTTATCTTAGTATTAAAGCACGGATTGGAGTAGGCCAACATTTAGTCCATCCCCGTATGATGGCAGGTTACAGTCCTAGATTTCTGCCATCTGTACAACTAGTTTTCTCCTTTGTCCAAAAGCAAGATATAAGATGGCACTAGTGTGACTGAATCTGTCCCAGCTGCCTGCTTCTGTAGCGAATGCGCCAGGATACACATTTCCTTTTGAAATGGGAGAAACAAGCGGGAGATGGACATGCTTGCCCTTTTAAATCACTCAGATGGGCAGCTTGCCCTGGTCTGTTAATGTGGGAGCTGTTCACTGTGAGGCTGAAAAGGTTCCCTCTCCTGGGAAAGCATCCAACTACTGCCGAACATTTGGTGGCCTTTAACGAAAAGATGCAATTGCTGCCAATACATCCCCAGCAGGCTAGTAAGGATGGGCTCCAAATGTGGTGGGATTGTGATGCAGGGACTTCATAATGCTTGCATGGGGCATCTGGCTCTAGCGACGAGCTCCGAAAGTGATCCTGGAAACTTTTAGACAGCGTTACATTGGGATGCATGAAGAAGAGATGTTTTCTTATAATATATAGATAGTTCTTTTCAAAAGAGCTTGCCAGTAATAGAAATTTCCTGGCTGAGAGTGCTGAGAAACACTTTCAACACAGCTACAGCGTTACTACTGTATCAGAATTTTTCCCTTCTCCATTTCTAGACCTGGAATGAGCAGACATTATCCTTCTAAAAAAATCCCTCCAAACAGATAGTCTTGTACTATGATCATCTCACTAGCTCTTTAAACACTGGGGCAGGTTTCACTTTCAACCACTTATATTTAAATTGCTAATAACTGAAACAGAGTTGGCTGCAATCAAAGCCTGCATTGATGACTGATAGGAGCATCCACTTTACTCAGCGCCTGCTTCAGAACTGAAAAGGACGAAGAGGGGGTGGGTGAAATAGCACCATCCTAGGAACAATGCGCCTGCTTAACTTTAATTGTTTCAGATTTTCTTTTTATTTTAAAATTTTGCTTTTGGGGTCCCAGCCTCAAAGCCCCACTAGCCCAGAAGAGTTCTTCCCAGTGAACAATCCGTGTTAAAAAATAGAGTACAAATATTTGTTACACAAAAATAATTCTCATTAAAAATAGTAACCTTGTGCACTGTACATTTCTGGTGGTATTGCTATCAGGAGGGTATTTTTCTTTTTGAAATGGTGCCACAAGCTTTTTTGTACATGTTTCTGTATATTTTCTCCAGGCTGTCTTCAAAGATAGCTCTGTGGGGTTTTCCTTTATACACAGCTGCACGGTTGGACCAATATTCACCATTATCCAAGTGAACGGTGGTGTTCTGCTGAGCCGATGAACTGTTAACATAAGCAAAGCCAAAATGATCAGTCTGAGGAGAAGAGGAATCATGAATCTGCAAATGCAGTGTGAACCGTAATAGAAATTAAAACAGTAATAGATACAGTGCTGAGAAACCGTGACATTTTACAAATAGAAATATAATTATACCGAAATTATTCTAAGAAACAGAAGCCCATGTTATTAAAATACAGAAGACTTAGTTCATGTAACCAAGTACACTTTATAAATACCTCTGCAACAGAGGCAGAATTCGTTTTGGAACAGAATGTGGTTGCTTTACTGTATTTTGATTGGCAGTGTGATTAGGCATTGAGCCCTATGCAGCAGCTACATAGGATGCGTGTGTCCTTTGAAGGTCAAAATGTAACCATAAGCAGCTATTTCAATATGAAGACAATCTATTCAAGGTAAATTAAATGACTGCAGTTGCAGCTATAATGTGTTCTATCCTCACCATCTCAGGTTAAAAATATATTTTACCAAATACATTATGATATAATGGCAGTGGAATGTTACTTGTTTCTTCCCATTATGTGTCAGTGTTTTAATATTTGTAAGAAAAGATTTTCATATACCAGTAGCTTCCAGAATTCATTTTCCTAGAACTATCAAGTAGAATTTATCCTCTGAAAGTCTTCATTACCAAGCACTGACAAATTTTAATGCATTTATATATCTAAGCTTCATGGATTGTTTGCTTTCTGTTAGAACCTTTGAAATAAATGGTTGCATTATAATAAAACCAACCAGTTTGATTTTATGTTATTATATCTGAAATTAGGTCATCAAACATTAAAAAGGTAAAAATCAGTTCTGGGGTAAATGTTTCAAACA
>NW_020664456.1:2195158-2245982 GCF_002925995.2 Terrapene triunguis | reverse complement strand
GACCATCCTCCCATTGAGTAGTATTTTACTCTGCAAGCAGTCCCATTGGGTATGTCTACACTACGAGGTTAATTCGATTTTACTTAAATCGAATATGTGGAATCGATATTGCAAAGTCGAACGTGTGTGTCCACACTAAGGAGAGTAATTCGACTTTGTGAGTCCACACTAACGGGGCGAGCGTCGATATTGGAAGCGGTGCACTGTGGGCAGCTATCCCACAGTTCCCGCAGTCCCCGCTGCCCATCGGAATTCTGGGTCGAGCCGCCAATGCCTTCTGGGTAAAAAAATGTGTCGTCATCCGTCCGTCACTAACGCCCTCCCTCCCTCCATGAAAGCGCCGGCGGGAAATCAGTTCGCGCACTTTTCTGGTCAGTGACAGCGCGGACGCCACAGCACTGCGATCATGGATCACGCTGCGACCATCGCTGCAGTTGTGGCCGTTCTCAACACCTCGCAGCTTATCATACACCTTTCCCTGAGGCAGATGCAGAGAAATCAGGCGAGGAGGTTACGACACCACCGTGATGGCCTGAAGTCGGAGAGTAGCACAGAGCTGTCAGAAACCACGAGCCCCAGCGCCCAGGACATAACGGTGGCAATGGGTCATGTGGATATTGTGGAACGGCGATTCTGGGCCCGGGAAACAAGCACGGACTGGTGGGACCGCACAGTGCTTCAGGTCTGGGATGAATCCCAGTGGCTGCGAAACTTTCGCATGCGGAAGGGGACTTTCCTCGAACTTTGTGAGTTGCTGTCCCCTGCCCTGAAGCGCAAGGACACCCGGATGCGAGCAGCCCTGACTGTCCAGAAGCGAGTGGCCATAGCCCTCTGGAAGCTTGCAACGCCGGACAGCTACCGGTCAGTCGCGAACCACTTTGGTGTGGGCAAATCTACCGTGGGGGTTGTTGTGATGCAAGTAGCCAACGCAATCGTTAAGGTACTGCTCTCAAAGGTAGTGACCCTGGGAAACGCGCAGGTCATCATAGATGGCTTTGCCGCGATGGGATTCCCAAACTGCGGTGGGGCTATCGATGGGACTCACATCCCTATCCTGGGACCGGACCACCAGGCCAGCCAGTACATCAACAGAAAGGGCTACTTTTCAATGGTGCTGCAAGCACTGGTGGACCATCGGGGACGTTTTACAAACATCAACGTCGGATGGCCGGGCAAGGTTCATGACGCTCGCGTGTTCAGGAACTCTGGTCTGTTTAGACGGCTGCAGGAAGGTATTTCTTCCCAGACCACAAAATAACTCTTGGGGATGTGGAGATGCCTACAGTCATCCTCGGGGACCCAGCCTACCCGTTAATGCCCTGGCTCATGAAGCCCTATACTGGCGCTCTGGACACAGAAAAAGAACTGTTCAACTACCGTCTGAGCAAGTGCAGAATGGTAGTGGAGTGTGCTTTTGGCCGTCTCAAAGGGAGATGGAGAAGCTTACTGACTCGCTGTGATCTCAGCGAAACCAATATCCCCATTGTTATAGCAGCTTGCTGTGTGCTCCACAATCTCTGTGAGAGCAAGGGGAAGACCTTTATGGCGGGGTGGGAGGTTGAGGCAAATAGCCTGGCTGCTGATTACGCCCAGCCAGACAGCCGGGCGATTAGAAGATCCCAGCGGGACGCGCTGTGCATCCGGGAGGCTTTGAAAGCAAGATTCCAGACTGAGCAGGCTAATCGGTGACTGTTAAGTTTGTGGACACAGATGCTGAACCTGCCCCCGTTTCTTTACCCAGTTCATTTTGACTATCCTCTCCAGTTACATACCCCCTTCACCCCCTTCCCCTTCCCAAAAAATAAAATCAGTTCTATTTTGTTAATGAACACCGTTGTCTGTATTGCTGTTTTCGCGGGAATGTTTTAAACCGGGGACACATACTGTGGCGGGGGGCGGGTTTAGTGTTCTGATGCAAATGATGCTTCTAAACTCCCGGAATGACAGGCTCCGCACTGGTGCACTGGTTATTTCAATGGAGCCTGCCAGCACTCCTGGGGGGGACTGCATGTATGTGTCGGCTATGTGACTTTCTGGCAGGGGGGGTAGGGTTACAGATCCCCTGCTGCGTGGATCTGTGAGCTAGGATAAGGACCGCTGCATAAGATCTGTAACTGCCCTCCCCCGCCACAAAGTCACAGAGCAACAGCCCCCACCCCCCAGAACATGAAAACCACCTCCAAGACTGACCAGGGTAACCAGTGACTGCACTGTGTATGTGTCCTGATGCTGGACCTGACCCCGCCTCTGTACCCTGCTAAAGGTGACTGTCCTGTCCAATTACCAAGCCCCTTCCCCCCCTTCAGACAGACTCTCCTCCAAAAGAACATGATGGAAACAGTAATGAACAGAAACTAATATTTTATGATGAACCACACATGAAACGTGGGGGGTGAAACTTGGACGGGGGCTTGTGTGAGGTGGGTAGGAAAGGACTTTTCAAATTTTGGGGAATGAGAGCCTTCTAGTGCTAGAGCAGTCTGCAGGGGTTGACTGAAAGTTTTAACGGCCCTTGCCGCCCCTCCTTCTTTGGACTTTGGGTGAGGGTGGTGTGGGACTTGGTGGCGGGGGAGGGCGGTTAGAGATAGACTGCAGCGGGGCTCTGTCCTCCTGCCTCCGGTCTTGCAGAACATCCACAAGGCGCCGGAGCGTGTCCGTTTGCTCCCTCATTAGTCCAAGCAGCTTTTCAGTAGCCTGTTGGTCCTCCTGACGCCACCTCTCCTCCCGTTCCATGACTGCTCGGTGCATTTGTGACAAGTTCTCCCTCCACTGTGTCTGCTGGGCTGCCTGGGCTCGGGAGCAGCCCATTAGTTCTGAGAACATGTCTTCACGCGTCTTCTTCTTCCTCCGCCTAATCTGCGCTAGCCTCTGGGAGTGTGCTGACAGGCTGGGTTGGGAGACAGTCGCAGATGTGTCTGTGTGAATTGTAAAAAGGGAGTGAATTCCTGAGACAGATAAATGAAATTGTGCACAAAGAACCTAGTCTTTCTCTGTGAACAATGCACTGCACCTCTCACATGCGCACTCAGGACAAGGTCGAATTTTCGGCCCTCGCCTTCAGTGCCTGTGGACTTGCGGTGGTCTTGGAGTGATCTGAGAAGCGTGGCTGGAGACCTGAACTTCTGTAGCGGGCAATCATGGTAAGCCGTAGACTTGTGGCTGCTTAAAACTCTATTAGTAGCACTGGCCTCCTTTCACATTGAAAGCAATGCCAGTCTCTGCTGCCAGCAATCAGGACAGCATCAACTCTGCCCCTGTCCCACCCCCTCGCGGCTGTCCCAGGGAAAGATCCCTGTATGCTGCCCCTCTCCCTCCACCGCGTGGCTGTAAAGCAGTCCCAATACTAACATTCCCCTCCCTAATTCAAAGCAGGGCGTCATGAGCGACATCACCCTCCTGAGGATCTCGGACACCCAGAAGGAACGCATGCTTAGGGAAAGCATGCAGAAACCAGGGCCGTATGCCGCCATGCTATGTCGTGCGATGATCCCGGAGTACTTGATTGTGGCGTGGCGGGGACACGTGTGCTACCACGGAGGGCCCAATAAGATCGCCCTACCCAGGAACCTGATGAACAGGCTGGAACTGTACCTCCATGAGACCTACGAGGAGTTCTCCTATGAGGATTTCGCCTCAATCCCCGGCCATATTGACCGGATTTTCGCCTAGGTGCACTGGGACTATAGAGTGGAGCGTCTTGGGCCGCAGAATCATGAAGTACTGGACATTGTAAAAAAAATTTTAAATACTTGGGACTAAATTGTGAAGAGCCTAAGGCAGAGAAATCATGAGAAACCCTTTGTTACCATTGTAAATATTCCAGTTTTGTAGCAGATAATTTTTTACATGTTTAAAGCACTTTGGTAAAAACACATTGTTAATATTATGAATATTCCCGTTCTGTTAAAAATAAATGTTTACATGTTTACAGCACTTACTGCTTGATCCTTCCCCTGATTCTGTGTAGGGGTAAGGGATGGGGACGGTTGGTACGGGATCTCGGTAAGGGTGATGAAGAGCTCCTGGCTGTCGGGGAAATCAGCGGTGCCAGCGCTGTCGACTGCCTCGTCCTCCTCATCTCCTTCTTCATCTTCCCCGTCCGCTAACATGTCCGACGAGGAACCGGCCGCGGACAATATCCCATCCTCAGAGTCCACGGTCACTGGTGGGGTAGTGGTGGCGGCCGCACCTAGGATAGAATGCAGTGCCTCGTAGAAACGGGATGTGTGGGGCTGGGATCCGGAGCGTCCGTTTGCCTCTTTGGTTTTTTGGTAGCCTTGTCTCAGCTCCTTGATTTTCACGCGGCACTGCGTTGCATCCCGGCTGTAGCCTCTCTCTGCCATGGCTTTGGAGATCTTCTCGTAGATCTTAGCATTCCTTCTTTTGGAGCGCAGCTCTGAAAGCACGGACTCATCGCCCCACACAGCGATGAGATCCAAGACTTCCCGATCAGTCCATGCTGGGGCCCTCTTTCTATTCTGGGATTGCACGGTCACCTCTGCTGGAGAGCTCTGCATCGTTGCCACTGCTGCTGAGCTCACCACGATGTCCAAACAGGAACTGAGATTCAAACTGCCCAGACAGGAAAAGGAATTCAAAATTTCCCGGGGTGTGGCTGGTCAGAGCATCCGAGCTCGGACTGCTGTCCAGAGCGTCAACAGAGTGGTGCACTGTGGGATAGCTCCCGGAGCTATTAGCGTCGATTTCCATCCACACCTAGCCTAATTCGATATGGCCATTTCGAATTTAGCGCTACTCCTCTCGTTGGGGAGGAGTACAGAAGTCGAATTTAAGAGAGCTCTATGTCGATCTAAATAGCTTCGTGGTGTGGACGGGTGCAGGGTTAATTCGATGTAACGGCGCTAAATTCGACATAAAAGCCTAGTGTAGACCAGGCCTAACAGTATTCACCCCATACAATGGTAGAGCTTCAAGAGGGGAATTATCGGACTAAATGGAACATCACAAAAGCGTTTAACAGATTGTCATACTGTTTAACTTGTCAACAGAGCACAAAGGACATAGATGAACTTGAGCAACTTGAAACTTCAGGAAATAGGTTCAGACTAAAGAGATTACTGGCTACATAGATTTGAGGTTTTTTAAGCGCAGTTCTACTCTGAAGAGTGTTATGAAAAAAAGAAGAAGAGATGCCTTCTTGTCTTTGGATAGGGTAGCACAACAAGTCAGGAGACCAGTTTCTATTCCCAGCTGTGCCACTGACCTACTGGGTGACCTTGGCAAGTCACTTCACCGTTCTGCACCTCAGTTTCCCCATCTCTAACACTAGCTCTTTTGTAAACCCTTTAAGTTCCATGGATGAAAACATTTAAGTATTATCACTACTGTGTAGATCTGCTCCAATTTGAGTTTTACTAGTGTTTTTACTCTCATTACCTCTGACTAGCCAACACAGCTATAGGAGAGTGACTTGGATTCCAGCCTAGCTTACAGATCAGCAGCACTGTTAATTGCATTTCAACTACAGAATTATTGTTGGGGGACCATGAGCCAGAATGAACACATACTGACTTTCAGATTCCAGGTTGAGTTAGGCAATTATAATAAAATCTTTTTACTTGTAAATTGATTTGACCTGGAGTCACCAAGACACAAAAACGGAATCTCATTATGCCAATTTTACAAAATCATTTTCAGAGCAGAATTGCTTTTATGGCTGTAGAAGCTTAACTTTTAAAAAAATCTTGGCTTATGTTTCTAGGACTCCAACACACTAGAATATGGGTTCACTTATCTAACTACAAATGCCCTTAAGTTCTAACTGAGAGAAGAATGAAATTTGCTGATCTAGGGCATAAACTTCTTATTTACGTAAAGAGCACTCTCTTCCTCCACCATTCAGAGAAGGTCAGGTAATGAAGAAAAAATTACATGCATCTGAGGAATAAAGATACCTGTACAAAACAGCTGAATACAGTATCCCCGGCTGGGTGACGTCCAGGCACCTGGGAATTAAGCTTTCTGAAGTCACATAACACATTTCTATTAAGTTTATTTTAAATTGGAGCAGGAGAGAGAAATGTAAAGATTAACACAATGTCACTATCCCTTGACGCTCTGTGAGGGAGTTACCCACAACCCCGTCCATAAAGGCTGCATAGTGCCTGCCATACTGTCCATGACTTCCACAGAAAAGAAACCTTTTATTACTCAAAACCTATAGGAGGCACAATTTTTTCCCTAAAATATTTTGTGGCAAATAATGTTTTTTAGCTTGTAAACATAAAACTTACAAATGTTAGCCTTTGCCTAGCACTGTGCGTCCTTAAAATGTTTTTCACTCGTTTATGGATCTCTTCTCCATTTGCTGGTGTAGACCAACCAGAGTTAAATCTATAAAAGAGGGGGGAAAATAGAAGAAATATTCTTAGTTTAAAGAGGGCCAACACTTTTTGCTGTGAAGTTTTTTTTAAATTAAGAAACACAAATTATTACTTTCTACTTGGAATGTATAGAAGGTTAAAGTTCAATCCTCTCTTTCTCCTCTGGGATAGAGCTAAAGCAGTGATACTCAGACCTTGGTGGTATTCAGGAGCCAAATTAACAATCAACAATACCCAAAAGAGCCACAGTAGTGTGAATTTATTGTTTCATTTACTATATATTCATATTTAAGCAGTACAACAGGGGAAATACTTAGCATATATATATATTAGTATTCTCACAAAAAATGACTGACCAAGTATTATTATTTTATCAACTACAATTGGTTAATAACATAGTAAAAGCATCCTGATTGGTTAATAACTTAGATTGGTTAATAATTAAATCACACAGCATTTTAATATCGTTTGCAGCAATGAACCTCAGTCTGAGTATCACTGAGCTAAAGAAACCTTTCAAAGGGGCGCATTGGGAAAAGATCGCCACAATTTCAATGATGTGTAAGCGTTGTCCATATTATCTGTGCACTGATTTGTAACTGTAAAGTTTGTGTGTCATATCTGTACTATTGCTATGGTATAGAAAAGCTAAACAATCATTTCATCCCCAGCAATGAAGTCCCATTTTCTCTTCTTACATGAAGAATTAGATACATTAAATTCCCTCCACCAAAATGAATCAACAGAACAAACTCCAAACCACCAAAAAATCCCTGAAAGTCACAGAACAGTTTTATGAAACTGCAAATTCAGTTTCCATCTTACAAGACGTAGCAAAGTTCTAAGTCCTAATTTTTTTATAAAAGACGCCCATACCAAAGAAGAAACTCCATCTGTTAATGCAAAACAAACGGATGGATTTTATTCTTTCATGACATGCACCCTGTTTATTTCATTTTACTTGAAAAAGTAATTTAAAAAGATTTCAGTTCTACCTTTCCCCATGCATTTAACTTTTCAGAATAGGAGTTAATCTTTAAATAGTTATTTTTCTCCACTAAGATTTTGGGATCAGCTCTTTTTACACGTGTTCTTCATTGCTGACCTACACTTTTGCTGTCTCTCTCACACACCCCTCGCCAAACTCTTTACTATGTTAGAATATTATTATTTAGGTTGCAAAGTCCAGCACTCAGAAGTTAGGAGATGCCAGAATTAAGGTTCCCTGTGCAACCTTAATTCAGCCCCCTTACATCTACGCATTACGATACAGTCTTTCATTAGATGATCAAGTACTATTTTTTCCCACAAGACCTCTGCCTCAATCAGTGCAGTGGATTTCTTCTGAAGATAAAACAGGGCTGTGTAGTGAAGGAGGCTGTTATCTGTACAAGTCCTGTCTCATTTGTTGCAGAATTTGGAAGGCATGTAGTGAATGAGGCCAAGGACCGCAGGAAGAGAAAGGCTGGTCTTCTGGTTAAGGAGTTGAATGCTGCCTGGAGGATGGGTTTCTATTCCTCCTGCTGCCACAGTGTTCCTATGTGATGCTGAGGAAGTCACTAACAGTATGTGATCATGCAATTAAAGACTATGACAAGGCATATGCACAAGGGAGACGAATTAAGGTTGCACAGAGAATTTTAATTCTGCCATTACATAACTTTTGAGTGTTTGACTTTGCAACCTTAAAAATGTTCTTTTAACAGTTTTTCTGTGTGTAATTTCCTCGATTTTTAAAATAGCCAACTGAAAAAACAGGATTTCTACCATGTTGCATCATATTAGCAGGGATGGAACCTTTAGATCCACGACACAGTCCTCTGCTACTTGAGCTAATGGAGTAACTGATAGCAATAGTAGGTTGTCAACCTCTGTGTGGACCAGCAGTAGAGTGGTATGGGACCTTTGCCAGCAGGTTGCACAGATCTCTCCCCCCAAGCCCTGTCACCTTACCCAGCTAGTTCCACTTCCCCCTTTCCAGCTCCACACCTGATCTCTCTCTCTGCTCCCCACACAGTAGCTCCCAGTCTCTCCTCTCAGGCTCCTCATCCCATCAGTCTCCCCCACGCCTCCTCCCCCGTTACTTTCCCCAGTATCCACCTACACTGGTTTCTAGCTCCAGTCTCTTTGTCCAGCAAGCCCCAGTTTAAGAAGTTTCTACTGAGCATGTGTGAACTGCAATTTTTCAATGGCTTACAATTTGGCCAAATTTGGGGCGATTTTAATGTGGACAACACAGGGCCATACTCTGAGACATTTCAAGTCCCTGCTCAAAAGCACGGAGATGCTAGAGCTGTTTAAAGAAAAGAGCACTCGAATTCTTAAACCTGGACAAAATGTACCTTTCACTAGCCTCTTTCTCAGAACTCAGGGAATCATTTTGGCTGAAATTTTCAAAACCAAAATCAGCCTGAGGCAGACACCCAGCATGGAAAATTTCAGCCCAAACAGCTGAAGTCTGGTAAAGTTATAAACTACTGAAAATAGGGTCTTATGGGATATGTTGGGCAACTTTAATAATAGGCAGGGCTACCACCCCAGCCTATAATTATTATTGATTGCTTAGGCACAGTTGCTAGATAAAAGGTGTGGGGGGGGGGGGGGGAGAGACTGTTTTTTGCTGACCAAGAGTTTGCAAAGAAGGAAGGCTAAACTGATGATGATTAAATATGTTTATAAAAAAAAACAAAGGTATTGCCAGGGCAGGTGGAGCTTGTCACCCTTGGTAGGCAGCTCAACTAGGAGAAGGGAAACTCCAATTTCAAACCAAAAGGTCGCAGGTTTGGATAGCTGACCTACAAAGCTCCTCCAGCAGACATGCTCATGTGAACTGATGTCTATGTCAAGTACCCCAGAGAGCTAAGATGTTCCCGGCAAGCTATGTACAGCAGCCTTGTTTGCAGTTCATAGAATATCAGGGTTGGAAGGGACCTCAGAAGGTCATCTAGTCCAACCTCCTGCTCAAAGCAGGACCAATCCCCAGACAGATTTTTACCCCAGTTCCCTAAATGGGCCCCTCAAGGATTGAACTCACAACCCTGGGTTTAACAGGCCAATGCTCAAACCACTGAGCTATCCCTCCCCCCATAAGACCTATAAGACCTACTGTAACTAGGAAAAGGCCGCTAAAAGAAGTTAAAGAAGCAAGTGAGTAAGCAGACGTGCAAGTTGGAATGTAGAACATTCTCTGGAGGAAGTCTGGAACTATGCGAGGTCTGAAAATGAGGCGAATAGTAAACATGACACGTATACAAGAGATCATAGGGAAAGTTGTAGAGCCAAGATGCTGATGGAGGGTTACAAAATCTATTACTCAGGGAATTAAACTTCCTGAAATAGTGTTGTAAATTGTTCCAGATGAAACCATGCACAGGTATATGATGGAGATTATCAGAAGGTTGGACTGACTAATGGATGTTAAATTGTGTTGGGAAGATGTCACTATCCGTATAATAAGTTGACGTGCACCACAGTTAGGAGAGTTCTCATAGACTTTAAGGTCAGAAGGGACCATTATCATCATCTAGTCTCACCTCCTGCACAACGCAGGCCACAGAATCTCACCCACCCACCCACGCCTGTAACAAACCCCTAACCTATGCCTGAGTTATTGAAGTCCTCAAATCATGGTTTAAAGACCTCAAGATGCAGAGAATCCTGAGAGGATCAAAAGAGAAGTTTTTCGATGAGTTGCTGTGCCTTATTGGAAACATACCATCCAATGAGAAGACATTTATTGGAACAGATCTAAAATGCACACATTTGAACTGACAAGGCTGGATATGAAGCAGGCCATAAGGCACTGGAACCATAAGCACATTTTCCATGAGGGGGGAAAGGTTCTACAGACTTGTCTGGCATTGGAATTGGTGACTGCACTTGCAGAAGAGGGAAAGCCATCTCATAACTTGTGCCAGTGGAGGACAAGTCCCAAACTGATTTCTTAGATAGATCACAAATAATTAATTGTAAGGTAATACCCAGAAAGCGCACTGTGAGACAGCACAGACTTCTCCTGATGGACTCCAGAATGCAGAAACGTCTGAGCCCCTGGGCACCAGCGAGGCCTAAATGATGGCCACTTAAAGATGGGAATGAGAAAACCTTCAAACAAAGAGTAATGCATAGACTTCCTGACTACACACAGGGATGGGGGGAGGACAACTGATTCAAATGAACGTAAACTGTTAGAAATGGCACATGAAGTCCTAGAAATGATGTAACCAACGCCAAAAAGGATATGAAGGGAGATGTGGGTGGTGGACTCCGCAAGTTAAAGAATCTGTTGGGGTTGAAAAATAGTAACCTTCAAAAAAGGCTGGTCAGTGGCTTGAGGAGAGCTAAGATGGCATACATGGAGGCAAAAAAGCAGCCAAAACAAGTGTTGTGGGGGCTAAAAGTGTGGCCCGTGATGTGTTATATAACCGCCTAGGAGGACATGAGGGAGAGAAGACCATCAAAAGACTTGCCAAGGCAAGAGAGAAAACGTTGAGAGACGTGAACAAGTTTGCTTACACTGGAAATGAATAAGGAATATTGCAAATAAACGGAGAATTAATCGGCAAAGTTTGGAGTGATTACTGTGAAAGAGTGATGAATGAGGAGAACCCAAAGGAGGAAATAAGAACATGTAAACTGAACTGAGGCCTGATTGATTGCATACAGAAGGAAGAGGCTACAGAGGCACTTAAGAAAATGAAAAAGGGGAAAGTACTTGGGCCAGATGAAGTACTAGTGGGTGAAATGAAATCACTGGGAATGAAAAGTATCTTATACGTTTGTTTATCATAGAATCATAGAATATCAGGGTTGGAATGGACCTCAGGAGGTCATCTAGTCCAACCCCCTGCTCAAAGCAAGACCAATTCCCAACTAAATCATCCCAGCCAGGGCTTTGTCAAGCCGGGCCTTAAAAACCTCCAAGGAAGGAGATTCCACCACCTCTCTAGGTAAAGCATTCCAGCGCTTCACCACCCTCCTAGTGAAATCGTGTTTCCTAATATCCAACCTAGACCTCCCCCACTGCAACTTGAGACCATTGCTCCTTGTTCTGTCATCTGCCACCACTGAGAACAGCCGAGCTCCATCCTCTTTGGAACCTCCCCTCAGGTAGTTGAAAGCAGCTATCAAATCCCCCCTCATTCTTCTCTTCTGGAGACTAAACAATCCCAGTTCCCTCAGCCTCTCCTCATAAGTCATGTGCTCCAGACCCCTAGTCATTTTTGTTGCTTTCCGCTGGACTCTTTCCAATATTTCCACATCCTTCTTGTAGTGTGGGGCCCAAAACTGGACACAGTACTCCAGATGAGGCCTCGCCAATGTCGCATAAAGGGGAACGATCACGTCCCTCGATCTGCTGGCAATGCCCCTACTTATACAGCCCAAAATGCCATTAGCCTTCTTGGCAACAAGAGCACACTGTTGACTCATATCCAGCTTCTCGTCCACTGTGACCCTAGGTCCTTTTCTGCAGAACTGCTACCTAGCCATTCGGTACCTAGTCTGTAGCAGTGCATAGGATTCTTCCGTCCTAAGTGCAGGACTCTGCACTTGTCCTTGTTGAACCTCATCAGGTTTCTTTTGGCCCAATCCTCCAATTTGTTTAGGTCCCTCTGTATCTGATCCCTACCCTTCAGCGTATCTACCACGCCTCCCAGTTTAGTGTCATCTGCAAACTTGCTGAGAGTGCAGTCCAACCACTCTAAACTATTCTTAAGTAAGGGAAAATGCTGGATGAATGGCGTGAAAGCTTTGTGGTGCCTATTTTTAAACATAAAGGAGATATTACATTGTGTGCTAATTATCAACCAATTAAGCGGATATCACCTGCTGTGAAAGTATGGAAGAAGATTATTGAAAAATATTTATGTGGAATGGTTGAAATTTGGAAGGATCAGGCTGGATTCATGCCAGGAAGGAGCACAATTGATGCCATATGTGCACTATGAATCCCCACGGAGAAGTTCAGAGAAAAAAAGATGGCAGTTGAGTCTGGTCTTGGCATATAATTATGTACCATAAGAAATAGTTCGGTATAGTGTGTAACAGAAGGGTTTCCCAGAAGGATACCCCGTCATATCCAGGATATGTATGACAGAGTGACTACCATAGACAAATTGAATGGGGCCACAGTAGAGATTTTCCAGTAAATGTTGGTCTATGTCACAGGTCAGTTTTGAGCCCCTTTATGTTTGTGGTTGTCATGGATGTGCTAAGTGAGAATATACGAAGGGAGGTGCCTTGGAATCTGCTGTTTGCTGATGACTTAGTGATATATGTGAAAGATTGAGAGACTCTGCAAGCCAACTTTGAACAATGGCAACATAGTTTTGAGTGGTTGGACTTCAAGTGAATGTTGGTAAGATC
Organism: Terrapene triunguis; assembly: GCF_002925995.2. Lineage (NCBI taxonomy): Eukaryota > Metazoa > Chordata > Testudines > Emydidae > Terrapene > Terrapene triunguis. The sequence goes on along the minus strand of NW_020664456.1, from coordinate 2,233,272 downwards.
AAGGCTAGGATAATTGAAGGAGGAGGACTCACCAGAAAAGATGATATATGCAGACAGCTTAGAAGAGTGAAAGTGATTAAATATCCAGGATCAATGGCTCATGATAACACAAAAACCAGAGGTCACCCCATGAAATTAATAGGCAGCAGCTTTAAAACAAACAAAAGGAAGTAATTCTTCACACAATGCAGAGTCAACCTGGAGAACTCGTTGCCAGTGGATGTTGTGAAGGCTAAAACTATAACAGGGTTCAAAAAAGAATTAGATCAGTTCGTGGAGGATAGGTCCATCAATGGCTATCAGCCAAGATGGTCAGGGAGGCAACCCCATGCTCTGGGTGTCCCTAGCCTCTGATTGCCAAATGCTAGGAGTGGAAAACGGGATGGAACACTCTATGACTGCCTGTTCTGTTCATTCCCTCTGAAGCACCTGGCACTGGCCACTGTTGGAAGACAGGATAGTGGACTAGATGGATTATTGGTCTGACCCAGTATAGTCGTTCTTAGGATGATGATTCCCCCCGAGTAATGCCTGGCACTACTCTAAAACTCTGTGGTGGAGGTGGCAGCAGCTGACCTCAATAATGTTAAAAGGCAGAGTATCTAAAACTGTAATTCGATCCATCTTAACATATGGAACAGAGAGTTGGCCAGCCACGATAAAGGAAATCAGTATGCTCTTCACCATAGAAATTAAGACACTGAGATGGTCAAAGACAGAACAAGAAGCTATGGTCTCAAGTTACAGTGGGGGAGGTCTAGGTTGGATATTAGGAAAATCTATTTCACAAGGAGGGTGGTGAAGCACTGGAATGGGTTACCTAGTGGAATCTCCATCCTTAGAGGCTTTTAAGGCCTGGCTTGACAAAGCTTTGGCTGGGATGATTTAGTTGGTGTTGGTCCTGCTTTGAACAGAGGATTGGACTAGAGGACCTCCTGAGGTATCTTCCAGACCTAATAGTCTATGATTCTATGAAATGGTTGGACATTCTATGATAGGAAACAAAATGAGGTCGTAAGGGGCCTAATGTGGGTTTCTCCAAGTGAAGACAAGTTGAGGGAGGCTGGTCTACATTGGTATGGGCATATCAAGCAGAGATCAGACAGCTACATCAGTAGGATGGCTCTTTCATGGTTGTGCACAGAAGATGACCCAGGGGAAAGACTAAAGGCACTGCACATTGGCCTTTCTGAGGTCTATTGATATCTGGTCAATCTGCACAACAGCCTCGTGTATGATCATGAGTTCAGGAAGAAGACTCAAAGTCATCGACCCCCAAAAGGGAAGTGGCAAGAAAGATGACAATGATAACCCAAAGGTTTCGTTGCGATCTAAACTCTCATGCTTCAGAGAATAACCAACCTCTAATTGAGCAACTCCAAATATGGGCAGGTTATTCCATATGTGTTCTATTTCAAGATTCCTGTTCTTTCCTCCATTTTTCTGTATCCATTTTACCTGTTCTAAATTATTCATTATTTGGTATGCCTCCATGTCTTCCTGTAAACAGTCCCAATCTTTTCAACCTATCCTCCTACAGAATATTTCCATGCATCTAATCATTTGTCATCCATTTTTTGACCCCCTCCTGTTTCTACTATCTCCCTTTGGAGAGAGAATGCGTAGAATTGACACAGTCATCCAGGTGAGGGTTATCACTGATTTATATATCAGCATATTTTCAGATTCTTTATATAGTTTAAGATTTTGTTTGCTCTTTAACCATCACTGAGCAGATTTTTTCCATTAAGCCAGACATAATGTCTTTTTCTGGAATGGTTACAGTTAATTGAAAACCTAGCAGTGTGTATGAGCAGTTCAAATTATTCTTTTCTTCTCGAGGTAGAACCTAAAAACAAAACAAATCGTGTCAGAGTAACAGATTTTAAGTAACCATTCTTAGAAAAAGGCAGAGTGGTCTGTTGACTTTTCTTAACTGATCTGACATCAGAGAAATTATGAGTGAGAGGGCTGGATTCTGCATTTTCATCATATAACTGAACTAGGTCTGAACATGACAAGGAATACATTATATTATTATCCAATAAATTGCTAGAAACCTGCAGCTCTGCTGAAATGCTCTGACATAGAATGAACTAGAGCAGGTTAGAATGAAATAACGACCCCCCTCCGCCCCCCCAAAAAAAAGAAAAGAAAAGAAAAAAGAAGAGCAGGGTTAGTAATGTGATCTTCCAACTTCTGGTCACTAATTTCAAACCCTAGCACTGGGTAAATTACTGCTGAACTTGTGCATGTAAAAAATGTAGATTTGCAAGCAATTCAAGTGTGCCAGTTCCTATTTCCACAAATGAAACATAATCCATGAGAGCATGGCACTTTGTCTCATGTATACAGCAATTTCAATTTGTCAGATTTGCTTGTGTTGTTTAATACTGGAAAGAGAGGTCAGACATGTTGCTGTAGTTTACAGTATTTGCTTTTTTGAAACAGAAAATAAAGCGGCTAAAGTTTGTTTGGAGGATTTCAAAGCACTGTTACTGATCGTATGTTTATAAATATCCATTAGGGGTCAGATGCTCTATCTTGGAAAATATAAAACCATATTTGCTATTTTAGTCACTCATATGAGATGTATCCATGTACCACAGCAGAAGACTAAGTATTTAGTGCAAAAGCTATATGCATTTCTTCAGTGGCATTACTGAACAATCCACTAGTCTGCACTGTGGTATAAGAAATGTTTGTTGATCACATCAGCCCTGAACTTAATTTACAAAAATCAAAACCTTAAGTATGATTAAAAACAGTATCAGCTCCTTTTTAATTAGTTTTGCCAGTATCTTTACTGTCTAATTTTAGTAATAACTATAAAGCCTAATCCACATTTTAAGTCAATGTTAATATTTACACCAATCAAAAGTCACCCGAAAATAAAATGATGCCAGAAAATGTAACACCCATAATCTAAATTGAAACCATCTAATGATGTGATAACTCCTATTGGAGATATTTTATAAAATGGCTTTCAGAGCACAGCTTCTTAAATTATAAATAAAGGAATTTCAGTTGCCCAAAACCACTAATAATGCATTTTAAAAACCACTAGCTACTTATTTATGTGATTAAGGTGTCAGTATTCTATTGCAATGTTGGAGGAAGTCATTTCATTTCAATGGCTGTTTGCCCTGATAAACTTCTATAGCTGTATTTTGTCATACTTCCAATTTTCCTTGGGCCTTGCAAACATTCTGCAGTTACATCAGTTTAAATTGTTTATTGATTCCAATAGATTGTATAAACACTTTGGAAGTATAGCTCAGTGACCTAGAAAACGCCAGATCAGAGAAGTTCTCATCATTCATTTCAAAGATGCTATGTCAAGTACGATCTAAGGTACAAAACTATTTTCCCTTGGAATGTGACTAAAGACATTTATTTTCTTTTATGAGGTAAGGATTTTTTTTCAAGTCATGCAAACGGACAACATTTACCTTAGTGCAAAAAAAGAATTAAGTCTGGATGTTATAATACAGATGAATACAATTCTCAGACATCCACTAGGATGGAACAGACTATTAGAAATTCAAATAGATGTGTATACTATTTAAACACCAGCTTACAACTCTCAACTTGTATAATAAATAGGTATTTTCAAATGTCAGACAGTCCAAACATTCATTTGCACATAGCAAGAAATCCTACACCATCTTGGATAGCAGAGTTAATGCAAAAGCTTACTGCAAAACGTTTGCATCAGGTATAACTCCTTCCCCACCAGCAAACCTTCCAACTGTGTGTGTAAATGTGCGCATGTGGCCTCCATGAAGAATTTATCAACTTCAAAGCAGAAACTTCATGCTGAGAAGAAACTACATAGAAGGACAAACTATCACAGGACAGAAATCAATAAAGTACTGTAGTAGTAGATTCACAATTGGAGAGTTCTATTGCAAGACAGAAAAAGAAAAAAAAAAGAAATAACTCCTTAGATAAATATAATCAGACAAGCAGCTAAAAGAATCTTTGAGAAACAACCCATGTAACATAAGAGATCATCCAGAAAAACCAAATGGATAGAACTTGGATACTTTGTATCTCTGCAGTACTCATGGTAACCAGAAGTAGTAACTTTATTCCCAGTTAAAGGATAGGAAGTGGCTACTTACCAAAAACAACCTGTTCTCGGCATATATTGCCAACACAGAGAGATGCTGTAAGGATTGGTCTTACTGGCATAATTATGTCAGGAAGAGGTGTGATTTTTTTTGCTGACCTGATTATGGCAGTAAAAGCCCGCCTGTAGATATAGCTATACCAGTAAAAGCTATATGGTTTATAGTATATAGCTTATTTCAGTTTCCAAATCACAAGAAACTATACTGGTATAAGCACCTTTATACTGATATCGCTGCTCCCAGACTATGTCGCTTTTGCTGCTTTAAGTGTGAAGGAGTAGCTACAACAACCAAATTTTTTTAAAGTGTAGACAAGTACTAGGAGTCATACTATGGCAGTACATAATTGTTTTGAGCAGTAGCTGGTGGGTGCACTCAATTCCTCTTGAGTGCTAAATTCTGTAGACAGGGAATGCATCATCCCTTCTAATGGTCCCTCAGTTCCTTTAAACCCCCAGAGGCCCTGTGTAGAGCTGGGCTCTGAAGCAGAAAAGAGGTAGCTCTATGGAGGCACACAGAGAACAAGAGCTCTTGCTGATAAATTTGTTAGTCTCTAAGGTGCCACAAGTACTCCTGTTCTTTTTGCGGATACAGACTAACACGGCTGCTACTCTGAAACTTGCTGATAAGTAAACTCGTTTAATTTAAAGCATGAAGGCTAGCCAATCACCTTCTAAGGAGGTGGGTCTTAAATAATGTCCTTTAATACTACCATTTGCTCTGGATGTGGTGTCAAGAAAATAGTGATTCGTAGGTGTGAACTGACCTCTAGGTAGCAGCCCTACAAATTTCACATAAGGGTACATTGCATGTATACACTATCAACTTTGCAATGCCCTTGTTGATCGAACCCTTAAGCATTCAGGCACACCTGGTATATATCAAAACTGGATGCATTTTCTTATCCATTGTGACAGTCTTTGAGCTCAGATGGTTGATCCTCAAATTCTTCTCCAGAGACCATAAATTGTCTGACTTCTGAAATGGCTTAGTCCTGTTTAAGTAGAAGCCAGTGCTCTTGACATCCATGGTGTTCAACTTCACCTCCTCAGCATAATTATGGGGCATTGTGAAAGAGACAGGCAGAGATATCAGTGATTGAGATGAAAAGTCAGATATAAATTGGTCTAGATTGGGGTAAAGTAGCCACTGGTCTTTGTGGAATACGGTATAAGGTGACAGATCATCAAGGCCTGTAACTCAAACCCTCCTGGCCAAGTTAACTGTGACAAAATAGGAGATCTTCACTGAAAAGCAATGAAGAAAGCAAGACCCTAAAAGCTCAAACACCCTCCCATGAGTTTATTTAATACCAAGTTCAAGTCCCAAAGTTGAGTAGGTTCCTGAACAGGAGTGTACAAGTTTGTATGACCTTTAAAGACGTGTTTCTCTGGGGAACAGACAAAGCCAGAGCACCTTTTCAACGGGCCAGGTTCAGGGCCAGCATAAGCAGTAATAGCAGATGGAAACTGCAGATGCTTACCTAAGAACAGCTTTGATAACAGAGACAGAAGAAAGTCTAAATCAATTGGAACTGGACAGGAAACCGGGTCACAGCCTCTACGGTGAGCAAACTTTTAAAAACAGTTATATTTACCAGCATTCTGCTTTCTAGTGGAGGTGGCTTTCTGGACTCCATTTTAAGACATCTCTATAACATGAGATGAAGGACCTTGAAGTCTGGATGCATTACCCTGCTGGGACAGGGGATCTTGACTCAGGGAGAGAGTGAATAAACAACCTTGGGACAAAACTAGAAGCCAAGAAACTGGGATGAAATCATGACTCCATTGAAGTCAAAGGCAAAACTTCCATAGACTTCAATGGAGCCAGGACACACATGATCAACTGGACCCATATTGGATTAACTAAGATCATCCAACTCTATGCTGCCAAAACTTTCCCAGTACTCTGGGAATGAGAGAAAACAGAAGAAAGGAGTAAAAGGAGACTCTCTTGGCAATGCAAAAGAAAGGAGTCCTACACATAGATCTTTGACTGTTCTCAAGCAAACCTGATTGTGGTTTGTTGTTCTGACTTGGAGCAGATGAATCCATGTTACAGCGATCCCACCTGGCAGGAATCACACAAGCACCAGAGGGCAGGAGTGACCACTCATGATGCTCCATACCTTTCAGACTGAAATCAGCAGTTAGGAAGTTTTTACACGTGCCAGTTGCAGAATGGAAAGGATTACTTCAAACTGGATGCATGATTCTCAAAGCCTGATTTGTCTCTCAGCAAACTAGAAATGACCAAGTATCATGACTGTGCATTCTCTTCTCAGCTCCAACCAAAGAACTTCGATCTTGAGCTGGTGGAACCCATTTCAATGCTTGTAAAGGAATCCCAAACAAGGGGATGATTTCAGCTTGAGATTTTGCATCAGGCTTTATCATCTTGCAAGGCTTAGCTGCCAAATTACTTGTGCTTGAGGAGATGGGGGGGTACTTTCATAGGAGAAAACCACCTGTACGTATGCGCTATTGGAGCCTCTTCCAAAAGCAAGTTATGGACCAGTCTTACAATGCTTTTGGGCCCTTTTTGAGAGTCACGGCCTTTAGCGGAGGGGTAGTCAATAGGCAGACTGCAGGCCAAATCCGGACTGCCAGGTGCTTTTGAATGGACCCCAAAAATCTGTTAGTTTACTTATTATTGTTATTTTTTTATTATTTTCTCTGGAGTCTGGACCTTGACTATACCTTGACACAATTCTGAATCTCTGCTGGGGAGAGACCTGTGAAGTGAAACAGCAAGAATGTTGACCTGATTTTGAGCTGGACTGGCAAAGATGAGTATCATGCAAAAAAAAGCTAAAGGTTGTTTTCAAAGTGTTGTTCTCTCCTGTCTACTGCCTGTGAAAGACCCACACAAAAGAAAAAGGGGGTAAAATCGACTAGGGTGGCATAGTGACCTTAATTACACACACAGAGTTATCAAATACACAAACAAGGAGAAAAAAAGAGAAACATTAACACACAATACACACCAACCTCTCAGTTATAGTCAGTCAGAACGCTGTAAAAGTGTCAGGCAGAGGGCGATGGTAAGGGGACACCAACTTAAACTCTAACGAGGTTTTAAAATCCAGCCCACATATGCCCCACTAAAACTATATTTCTACATATTTTTAAAGAAAACCCTAAAGTAACGTTTCTATTTATAAAAAGAAGCGGTCATTGTATTAGATATAAATACAAACAAATATTGGGGTTGAAAAACAATCAGAAGTAAAAAGTTGAAAACACCTTCAGAATATTTTACCAATACAATCACCACAGTTAAGTTCCTGATGTTTAAGTCAGTCTTTGGAATATTAGCATTTTGCTTGAGATATATAATAGACATTCAGAGCCAAAACTTGGACTGAGTTATACCAAATATTAGAAACATGCAATTGGAGAAGAGATTTTTATTGCCATGATATTGGGACCCATGTCAGTTGGGCTGTACTGATGCAGTTGAGAGAAGATTGACACCCTAAGTTTTGTACGTGTGATCCTTTGATGACAGCTCAAATGACTACATAAAGTAGCAGGAAATCCACAGTCATTTTAGCCTGTATAACCCCAAACAGTCAACCTACAGTTATGCAAACATAACTGTTATTCACTATTGCCAATTCTTCCAAAATTTCACAGACAACAAATGAAAACAAGCCTTTACCTTTCTCTAAGAGAAGAACGGTTTAATACAGGACTTGAGGAATGTTTCTGCAATGAGGAGGGTGCTGAACGTATTAATGAACTAGTAGAACGAAATTGCCTACTAGCAGTACCCGACATCGGGTGCTCATCACAGCTGTCAGAAGAGCCATCTAAGTCTTTCCCATGATGAGACCTGATAATCTGTCAGAGAAAAAACAGTAGCAGAACTTCAAACAATATATAATAAGTGCCTAGGCTATGCCTGTGCATAAGCTAACAGGGAGCAGAGATGTACACTTTCCACTTTTTCTGTATGTAAAACAAAGTTTAAAAATTAGACTTGTCTGTATTAAGAAATACACATAAGACAATTATTTACAGAGATTTGCATATAACATAGGAGTGGGAACGGCAGCACCCCCCATAATTAAGATTGCATTCCAGGCTAACCCCCTGTTTTCAGTCACTGATATCTTTTTGAAGTTTTCACCTTTCTGGCTGAAATTTTCCAGGATTGGTTCTGAACAGGGACTTTTTAGTCTCAGCAAAAGCTCTTCAGCCATATTGGATTATCAAACAAGATGGTGGTGGGGAGGGAGACAACATTTTCCCCATAATAAAAGAAATTTTTGCAATTTTTTTGGACCAGCTACAGAGCTGAAAAAAATTAGAAGCAAAAATCTGAAACAGCCCTCACTGAAGAAAGTGCCTTGCAGGTTTCTAGTGAAAAGAGACTTTGGAGATTTCCACTGGAAGTGTTCTCTATTTGCCCAAGTTATGACCCTTTAAAAAACTGACTACTACACACTGACTACTACAAAATGCATTTTGCATGGGTTTTCTCTCTAAGCTTGTAAAGTGCTAAGGAAAGTTACACCTTGCACGCTTGAGTGATGGGGTTTGCTGCTAATGAAAAATGTGCAAGCAGTGCAAAGGGCTTAGAAAGGTTGCTATATTCCTTAAGTTTCACAGAAAGGTGTCCCACTGTAATGAACCGTTTTAGTATTCCACCATCTTGATCCAGCATCTCACTCCCTGCTGGTCCCATCAACTAGGGCCAAATTCTTGATCTCTAGATACTGCTTCAGCCCCATAAGGGAGATCTTTGGACACTGTAGAGATGCCAGAAAAGACTCCATGACAAAGATGTGGGGCAGGATAAGGATGCACGTTTTCCAGCTTAGGGGAACAGGCCACGTCTCATCTTGTTTGCCATGCCCACTTATGCAGAAATAGCATTTCTAGATCAAGATTCAATCTGTTCCCATATATTCCTACAAAGAGAGTCATCATAGCCTTATTCACATGTAACCTTGACTAAAGCTTTACACCATTGGCCCTTTAAAGCTTCCTGTACCCTGTGGGAGAAAGGAATTTGATGTGTTATTTTATACCACGCATGTACAGGAATCACAGCATTTGTAGGATTGGAAGGGACCTCAAGAGGTCATCTAGTCCAGTCCCCTGCACTCATGGCAGGACTAAGTATTATCTAGACCATCCCTGACAGGTGTTTGTCTAACCTGCTCTTAAAAATCTCCAATGATAGAGATTCCACAACCTCCCTAGGCAATTTATTCTAGTGCTTAACCACCCTGACAGTTAAGAGGTTTTTCCTAAACCTAAACCTAAACCTCCCTTGCTGAAATTTAAGCCCATTGCTTCTTGTCCTATCCTCCTCAGCGATTAAGAACAATTTCTCTCCCTCCTCCTCCTTATGTACTTGAAAACGGTTATGTCCCCTCTCAGCCTTGTCTTCTCCAGACTAAACAAACCCAATTTTTTCTGTCTTCCCTTATGGGTCATGTTGTCTAGCCCTTACTCATTTTTGTTGCTCTTCTCTGGACTTTCTCCAATTTGTCCACATCTTCCCTGAAACGTGGCGCCCAGAACTGGGCCCAATACTCCAGTTGAGGCCATATCAGTGCAGAGTAGAGCAGAAGAATTACTTCTTGGGAACTCAATAATATTCCATGGAATCGTCCATGCTAGCCAGGAAACCCTCTGAAAGGCAGGACTGTATCTCACCCCATTGTATAAGACAGTATTTTTAGGTGAACTTTAACCAAAGTTTAATGCCCCAGTCACACCACACAGAAGACCTAAATTAACAAATAAAAGCCAGGAGAGTCCTAACATTTTGGCCCCATGAGCTAATTCACCTAACAATTTTAAAAGAGGCAGCCAATGTTTGTTACAAAATTAGAATCCCATTCAAATGTAATCTTCAGATTAAACACACACACACACAGACAAACAGAATGCCCAAATATCATCTGCTTTATTAAATTTAACACTGATTTCCCCTTAAGAGCTACATTACACCCATAGTAATTCTCAGGTCCTCTTACTCTACACAATATTAACAACATCTAGTTCCGAGCTATACAATTATTTTTGGCAACATAAAAGGTATATTCCCTTTTGCCTGTATTTTTTTTGTTGGAACCAGGAATGCTTAAGGGCATCAGGAGAGTGATGAATTTAATCTGTATCTGTGATATCTATGTGCTCCAAACAATGAGTGCCGCTAATATCTTCTTCCCCATTTGAGAAAAATGGATTTGAATGAAAACATCCATCATAAAAGCATATTTAGAAGTTCTCTGTACAGTTTATCACTTATCACTATGGAATAATCCAGAAGCCGCACAATATGTTAGACTTACATGCCACATAAAACTGCAGTCCTACATAGTGAAAGTTGAGAAGCTGACAAGAATGTTTGGCCTGAACCCAAGTTTTATCCTTTTAATTCACTTTCCTTCTCCCTCCCTGCATCACCTCTCTTGCCAGCCATTAGGAAATCTAATAGGGCACACACACAATAATTAACGGTCTACAGTCTGCTAATAAAATTTCCGGGGTATTTCAGGAAAAACAAAAATTAGGAAAAAAAGGATAAACAAGTTACATCTCATTTCACACGTCTATCAGGTGGGTGAGATAAACAAGCCCCTCCATCCCACCCAAGAACATGTGAAAAGCAGCTAGCTGAGAAAGGAAAGACAAAACTTGAGAATAAGCACAAGAGCCAAACATTTGAAGTAATGAGCAGCAATTTAAAAATAAAAAATGTGGGCCCTGCTCTCATTTACACCAATGCTCTGGTGATCCAAGAGATCCTCTCGAAGTGAACGTAAATGTAATTTCACACCCACTTGAAAGTGCCTTGACTCACCCCGGCATCATAAAGTGAAAGTGACTTTACTGTAAATAAAAATTGGGTTGTATAACTGCAGAACATGATTAACTATGAATTTATGTCCATAGTGTTAACAGTTTGTTTGTGCAGAATGTTTTGAGAACGTTTTATAGTACAATGAAACAATATCTATATTTAATAATGGTCCAATATACAGCATCAAACAACAAGATGAAGAAGTTGTATACTTGATTTCACTCAGGCACCTTCAACAGAAATCCCACACACTTTTCTATTCCACACACTCCAAAACAGAGACAAATTTACATGCAATTTTATTTGCATTACTTACTTTAGTATGCTTGGGTCTATAGCTGCCAAGAAGAGAAGGATCTGGAAAAAAGTGCACCCCAGCAGAATTTTTAAACAAGTTTTGAGTCTATAGGTCTAGAAGCTACATGCAGTTTAGGGGAAAAAAATTAAAAGTCTTTCCCAAAAATCACTTATAACTCACCCTTCAAACAGTAGCCAAAGCAATTTACTGTTGTTATATATTTACATGCATTTACATTCTTCAGATGTAATTTACATGCATCTGAAGAAGTGGTTTTTTTACCCACGAAAGCTTATGCCCAAATAAATATGTTAATCTTTAAGGTGCCACTGGACTCCTCGTTGTTTTCGTGGATACGGACTAACACGGCTACCCCTCTGATACGTGATATTTTGAATTACACAATGTAATGTCACGGCCATTAGTGTTTTAGGGTTTCAATTTCTTCATCTGACAACAATAACTTCAGGTCTGACTGCAGCCTAAGGCTATGTCTACACTAGAGAGCTTACAGTGGCACAGCTGTACCGATGCAGCTGCGCTACTGTAAAATCTCTCACGTATCTGCTCTATGCCAATGGGAGAGAGCTCTCCTGTAGACATAACTAAACCACCCGCAACGAGCGGCGGTAGCTATGTCGGTGGGAGAAGCTCTCCTGCTGACATAGTGCTGTGCACAATACCATTTATGCCGGAGAAACTTATGCTCAGAGGGGTGGTTTTTCCACACCCGAGTGACATAAGTTTTGCAGACATAAGTGGTAGAGTAGACATGGCCTAAGTTAATGGGATCTCATCACAGAGGATGAGTACAGTTTTGTGAGTGGACTGAAGTGACTCATATTGTTATTCATTGCTTAAACCAATGTAAAGTAAAACTATAACCAGAATATGGCCCATATTTTATACTACACTATAGTAAGCCACTTTGAAAAGGATGTCAAATTTCCATCCTAAAAGAGAAGTCCACAGTGTATCCACAGGACTGGAAATGTCCCAATTATTCTCACTCTGTGCTGCTATGCCTCGAATCCATTTGGTGGATAGTACATCTCTACCCCGATATAACACGAATTCGGATATAACGCAGGAAAGCAGCGCTCCGGGGGAGGTGGGGCCGCGTGCTCCGGCGGATCAAAGCAAGTTCGATATAACATGGTTTCACCTATGACGCGGTATGATTTTTTGGCTCCCGAGGACAGCGTTATATCGGGGTAGAGGTGTACCTACAAGGTAAGAGTGAGTTCACCTAATAATATCTAATGCTTAGTTCTTCTGTGCAACTTTAGATATCCAGAGAGCAGGAGAAACAGAAAGGGGCTACCATTCTATCTACAGATACATGCACAGAAATCCCACTGATATCAATGGCTCCCAAGTATTGATACAATGTGCTTATATCTAAAAGAGGCCATATATTTGGGATCCTTCAGGATGAAAGCTTCCCTCTTAAGCACTGGGGCAAACCCTTCTTTAATTAAAAGCGCTATAGTATCTGTAGAGCCAATTTTTCAATAACTGTCTCTGATTCTGCAGGCACAAAATGAATTTAGTATCTAATTTGGGGGTGCAACCAAGTAACCAAATTTCTAAATCCCCTCCTAGAAAGCAGACAAGACCTCCAGTTTTCAGTCTCATCCAAAAGATCAATATATACATGCAGTAAACTGCGTGGACTCAGTTAGCTACCTCCAGAAGGATGAAAGAGGACCGAGCTGTCATTTCTAGGATTAGAACATTTGATTCCAGGAATCTGTATTTTTTAGAAGTCTGATCCTTATAACTGTTACACCCCAGGACATAGGCAGGGGGTTGCTCTCTACCAATGGAATCTTATGACTGTTAGAAGTGACAACTCTTTTCTGAGGTAGATTTCAGTCCCCTAGTGACTGGCCCGAGACCACTAACTCATTTCATATAAGTGTTTGATGCCTCTAAGGTGGTAACGTGGCTTTGATATTATCAAACTGCAACAGATTCAAGTTTATGACCCTGAGGTGAAAGGCTTTGCATCCCAATCTCTACATCTGGAGCCTCCAGTCCTTCCACTATGGGCAAACTGCAAAGTACCTTTAATTCATAGTGAATTGCAATGAAGGTATTACTAGTGAGGAGTCACAATAAAATGTAAATAGAAGTACACATAAATACCGATGAAGTTCACTACAATTCATGCTCTCATACATGAGGAATACTGAACAAATTAAACCATGTTTTAAAGTACCACCTTCCCTAATTTTACTTGAGACAGACAGGGAATCTCCAAGGCTGTGGAAATATACTATATGGAAGGAGGATTCAACATAGCTCTCCACTAAAGGATTCTAACTTTAATCCATGGATTACTGGAAGCAACAAAACAAATAATCCATGTCATGCATATGGGAAATAAGAGATCAGAAGCTAAATAAAATGGCAAAGCATAGCCAACACTGTAAGAAGGCCAGTATTTTTCAGTGCATATGAAGATACGTAATTATTTTCCCTGCCCAGTACACCAACCCTGTAGGCTAACAGTAGCACGCCGGATGTACTGAAATTCATAGGCAAGCATTACAGGGGCTTCAGCAGCTAGGCCTGGTGGGTCCCAATAACCAATCAGACACATGGCTAAGTGAAAGAGTATTTTACTTTGGCTGGCAGGAAAGGGAAAGGTTGCAGATATCCTAGGTACAGAGGCTTAAAAATAGTTACAGTTCAGAGTGAGTATTAGGGATTTTTGTTCGGGTTGTCAGGGCTCCTCAGGCCTAGTGCTTGGAGTGCCCTCTCCAGTGCCATCTTTATTCAAGCAAATAGGCATTTGCAGGTTTCCAAGCCAGGGTCTGTGAGTGTCTCTCCCCGGGTTCTCCGTGCCTTGCTCCTTGCTAGCGTAGGCTGTACTTTACCAAGGCACCAGCCTATGTTGGGGGACACACTGTTTTCAGATGATACAGAACTAAGGACCCAATCATTGGAGTAATTAGATATCCTAAGCCACTTTTTTTATAACAGTAGTTTCATTCATCCCAGCGTCCTGGCTAAATCCTAGGAAGAAAGGACAGTCTTTCCACACTAAGGGGTTAAAAAGCCTAACCTGCTGTATGGAACATGAGTATCTAAGACGAGATACACAAGTCAATACCTACCATAAGATACCCTGGACCAACCTTCTCGTCCACTGTCTCTGGTGGGACGCCAAGTATGAACATCAACAGTGGGGCTCGGATGTTCAATCTGGAGCCAAAACATTGTTAAAACGTTTAGTGTTGGAGATAAACTTTTTATATGACCACATACACACAAATAAATTAAATTATCTTTCCGTCTCCTGTATTTACACCTCTGCTCCTTTCTGGTTCAATTTATAAATTTACGATTTTTGATAATATTTAGGAAGTTATTCTCAGAATTTTGTCTGTGTAAATGTAGTATTATTACATATACACAGACAATACTGTAAGAACATAGTTATGAAAACCCTTAGATGAGAAATTATAAAGCAAACCAGAAAGGAGGTGCGAGGGTGACACGCAGCAGAACAAGACGTAACTTATTGTCTTATATATTGATGCAAATCCACTAGAACCTTCTTACAGTAACTCAAAGTAACTAATAAATACAAGTTCTTGTTTTGAATTTTGCCAAACATGCAGCTTTGTTACAGATAGTCTGCTACAGGCACCAGTTACATAACAGGAGAAAAGGAAAGGCCTTCCTTTTTGCATTCACTACAAATTAGATATCTAATATTTACCAGAAATAGTTCAGATCTTACCAAGATATTTAAAGCGTTGCTCTTCTTCCTAATTAAAGGATAACGTTTTAGCAAGTTCAAATTTTGATCTTAATGTAACACACAGAATTCCCAGTCCAAGAAGACCCCAGCCTTAAAGATACCCGTAAGGAGTGTTATCACATCAGAAAGGTAATGGAAGTCTGGATATGGTACATTAAAAGAATGCAGCAGATACACATTTTCTTTTTGTAGAAGAGGCACAAAAGTAGTCAGTAATCAGAATCAGCAATTGTCATGTAAAGGTGCTGTAATTACACTGTGAACATCACCTATAGATCAGAAACAGAAGAATTGACTAATTTGAGTTAAAAGAAAAAATAATATCCATGGGAGTACGATAAGCGGTAGGATGAAGATTAATGGTTGCTTAAGGCTCATCTGAATTTCTAAAGGGTATCTAGGAGTAAAAGAAAAAACTTGTAAGTGAATTCCAGAGTTTGACAACATATGCTAATGAATTAATTAGTAATAAGCTAAAAAAAAGGAATAATCAGAGAAGTAACTAAGATAATCAGGTAATGTGGCAGATAAGATCGCTGGAATTGCACGCAAGCCCTGATATCATAGCACAGAAACAAAAGAGCCCAATTTCTCTTTCTCTCTGCAATCTTTCAAGGTTGGATTCTTAAGGTAGATGTTTATAGTGATCATGGGAAATATTAAGAAAAAAGAAAATTAACAAAGTACATATCAAACAACATGATCCTTCAAGATGTTAAGCACTCTGGCCCCAATCCTGCAAAATACTTAAGAACATGCTTAGCTTTAAGCAAGTGTAGTCTGTTGACTTCAGCAGGACGACCCACATACTTAAAGTTAAGCATATGCATAAGTGCTTTGCTAGACCAGGGTCAGAATGCTCAGGAACTTGAAGGATTAAGTTTATATTTTAGTAAAGGGACAATTTCAAAGACAAGATGATAACGTAAAGAAAGGTACAAAGGAGGGAGTCTGACTTTTCATAAAGTCACTACACTCTTTTCAAATCCTACTCAGCCACTTTTAATACTAATACCAATTACTTCCAACTTGAATTATGCACCTATTATGCTGTCCAGTGTGCTAGAAGAAAAAGAATGGGCACTCAGAATTTAAACATGGTATTCATGAAAGAGTTTGATCCTTGTCAGTTACCAACGCTGACAAAAGGACTTTTATTCTAGTTAATTTTACATTTAAATCACTATGTAGCAGGCTGTTTAGGAGAAAAAAAGATTTTTCATATAAACTAGGATTTGGGGAGTAATATTTAGCAAAAGAATAATGTTTGATCTGAGCTTAAATGGGAAACACTTTGCAGAGAATACATACATGTCTAACTACAAATGGAGGTTTATCGGTTTCTCTTCTGAATTCAAAAGGCCCCAGATTTAAATGGGCCAGTCGTTGTCTGGCTTCTTCTGATAGCTCACACATTCGTCTTTTTGTGTATGGAGATGGAGATCGTGATTTAGAAGCTATTGTGGGCTGCTCATAGTTCTTTGTTGCTAAGCAGTGCCTGTTTTTCTCAGGTGAAGGGGTGTTTTTCTTTGGTGACCTTGTTTGTAATCTTCCATTTGGTGTTGAATGATGCACCCGATCCAAATTATCCTAAAGTGAAAAGAGAAATTATGTGGCTTGACAGCATGCCGAGCAAAGATTGCTACTGATAATACAGCAAACAAACATCTGCAAAGCGGGAACCAACATCTCCGACAGAAATAGACGTATGTCAGTTCAAGTTACCCTAACAAAACTATAATCACACAGCAATTTAGAAAAAAAGCAGAGATGGTCCTTTTAAAATAATGTGCTTAAAACCAGGAGAAGGATAAAATGCACATTGTTAAATGTCAGACTTTAAGGTTAAGTGCCTGATATTTATCCAATTAGCTTGCTCACACAGTTGGTGCTAAAGACACTATATAAAATTAAGTTGAATTATGTTACTTTAGTTCATTTAATGACAACTCTGCCTAGCATATATGATTAAAAGTTTACAGATTCGAAAATATTTGCTCAACTTGCTACCATCTTTTTTTGTAAAATATTTTCAAGTTTTTACCTTTCTGAGTGTAAGGTTAAATAAATCTGCCTATTTTTTAAAAAACAGTGGATGGCAACAGACTGAATTCTTGTTTATGGTTAAATTATATGCATTTTAGAAGCTGACCAGAGATTCATAATTAGTTAACTGCTTTGAAAAATGCATTTTCTTGAAAGATGGGGAATTTACTGGGGTATTTTGTTAAAGAAAAGGCTATTAGCCAAAAGCTATAATAATACAACTTTAAGGACCCACTTTCCAGTGTTCCTCTTCAGTTATGCCAATAATATAATACAAATGCAAAACCAAAACATTTGCCTGTAAAAATGGCATTTTTTGCATCCACAAATACAGGGTTTGGAGGCAAAGTTTGGAGACCATTTAAAATTCCAGCATAGGGGTCTAGCTCAGAGTTGACACAAGCTTTAAAAATACCACATTGTGACACGCATGGTATATTAACA
Organism: Terrapene triunguis; assembly: GCF_002925995.2. Classification (NCBI taxonomy): domain Eukaryota; kingdom Metazoa; phylum Chordata; order Testudines; family Emydidae; genus Terrapene; species Terrapene triunguis. The sequence continues at coordinate 2,215,745 of NW_020664456.1, read as the reverse complement.
AGCCACAATTCTTTTGTAACCAGCAATACCAAACTAAGAGTTATTAAGAAAAGAGCCAGCCCGAACTATTAACTTCTTCACTTACCAGTTTAAAAGTCAACTGTCAAGATTAATGCTTTCAGTACTGAAGTTTAATTTGAAATACATTATCACTCTTTTGTCATTTCAGCACAAAGTCATCTTTCAGCTGCCTCTACAAGCTTTATAGTTTGAGACATGCTAGGAAAAAAGGCTATGCTTTGAACGCTTTCTCAATGGCACATTTTGGCTTTGATGTCACAGTATAATGAACTGGAATTTCAGGTAAAGTTTGGCTCCAAATACCTTATTTTATTGGTATTTCATTTTGTATATTTTTTATGACTTTCCTTTGGAAATTACTTTTCCTTTTAAAATAAAAAGAGATGACAGACAATATTCTGGTGCATATGCAATGCAACTGCACTACATCAGTGCATAAGAACTGAAACAGAAATTGACTAGAGTAACTGGGCTGTATTCAATGTTTATTGCTTGCCTTTCCATCTGCACTCACGTTTACATGTTTAAGACTATATATGCTAAGAATCTCAGGTACCTTTTAGTACATTAAAATTCTCAAGTACATGCTATATACATTTCAGAAAAACACCAGTATGACAGCGTCTCTTTAAAGTGACAATGTCAACTTGATTTTTTTTTTTTTAGGTTTATCAGTTTAGAAGCGTTCAGTTTTCTAATAGAATGTGCCTTTTTAAAAAAAAAAAATCCTCCTTTAAAAATGTTGATAAGGGTTTTTTTTTTATTTTGCTCCCCTGCTTAAGGATAGACCCAACATCATCACCACCACCCAAAAATTCACAGGCTACCCCTTTCGCTCTCTGTGCACATTCCTGCCTACCGCCTGTTCATTTTCAGTTTTGCTGTCGCTATTACTAATAAACACCATTTTGAACAACGTGGAAAAGAGTGATGTCATCATATAAGTGCATAAGACAGGAAGCCCAACGGAGGCTCAAAACAGTGAAACTGACTATACACAAAATGCTGTCAAACACACAAAGTAAACAAATTGCAGAAAAATAGTTTCCTCCAGTCTGTTCAGTTAGGGCATCTAAAGTATTACTTATTGTTTCATAATTTTCAGGTGGCTATTTGATTGACAAATTGATGGTCGCCTGAGGAAGTGAGGTTTTTACTCACGAAAGCTTATGCCCAAATAAATCTGTTAGTCTTTAAGGTGCCACCAGACTCCTTGTTGTTTTTTAAAATGAAGTCTTCATCTCCATTACAAAAATAATTTCTCGAGATAATTACAATTATACTTTATGTATTGGTTTGTTTTGTTTTTAATAATTTGTCATCTCCAGGTTCACCCAGCTACTGTTAGATAATGACGAGAAGACATCTTCCCGACGCCACACACATCAGGGACTCGCCCCTCAGCTGATCACAGGATATGGCAACTGTTAATTGTTTCGTATTGGAGGAACTCTCAGCACCTAGCCTTCTCTTTACTCATGCTTGATTAAAAATTTAATCAAGTTGTCAAGCACCTCTGACAACTGTTTTACCCAAAACAAAAGGATGAAAAAAGTTTGTAGGGAGTAGCACATGCAAACATTTGACAGCGCAGCTGTCAATTTAAATCTGGAAATTAAATCACAAACAGTTAAATTATGCTAACCTGCACATGAATCCTTCCTGAACTTAACAGGCTTTCTGTAATAAGGGAGCTGGTAGAAAATCTCAATTTTGGTGCAATTCCCTAGAAGAGAGACAATAATTGAACATCAAGCTCCAACTAAAGATAAAGGGTATCAAAGAAATAAATGTCACCTAATGTAACAAACCATTCCTAATTTTAAACCATTTCCTTTGTTAATTTCAGCCTTTAATAAAGATAATTAGAAAAGACAGAACAGCAATGGTAAATGTCAAGAAGATAACATTTGCATTTCTGACAATTCAATTACAGATGATTACATTGCTTTTGTACAACAATTAAGGTCTGACTTTTATTTCAATATATTTCTTTGTCAAAAGCAGTTTTAAAGATTTTTCATGTCATGTTACAACATCAATAAAAATTCAAGTAATGCTTTGCAAGTTTTATTCCTACTGACTTTGCAAACTTATTTATAAACACATTATTGCTTGTGGTTTCTGTAGCTTATGCTAAACCAGGGGTAGGCAACCTATGGCACGCATGCCGAAGGCGGCACACGAGCTGATTTTCAGTGGCACTCACACTGCCCGGGTCCAGGGGGCTCTGCATTTTAATTTAATTTTAAATGAAGCTTTTTAAACATTTTAAAAACCTTATTTACTTTCCATACAACAATAGTTTAGTTATATATTATAGATTTATAGAAAGAGACCTTCTAAAGACGTTAAAATGTATTACTGGCACGCGAAACCTTAAATTAGAGTGAATAAATGAAGACTCGGCACACCACTTCTGAAAGGTTGCCGACCCCCTGTGCTAAACTAATGTTTTTCTATTTACTTATATGTGAACTTTTGGTATTCACTGACTGTGTATAATGTTAGAAAAAAATTTATACAGAATTAAGGGCCATACCATGTTCTGCAGATCAAGGGACAGAGGGACCCATCTACACATGCATTTTTCTCAGCTGTGCAGAAGAGAGCTAGGGGTTGGCTGTCCCTAGGGAACCTCATCCCCCAGCTCCTCCAAGCACCACACATCTATCCATGTGCAGATCCCCAGACCTGCAGAGGACACTTGGGTCTAGGTATCTGAACATGGAAATGGTGGGGAGAGGGAGACAGGAGGGTGAGGGCTGGGACATTCTGCAGGACAGCCTGGGGGTCCTGGGCACTGTCACAGGTGGTAGAGAAGGTGTACTACCACAGAAAGACAGAGGGGCTTTGGATTCAGTATGGAGGCAAAGGACCTCTTCCCCAGTAGATCTCCAAGATCATCCGAGATTTCAAGGTAGCCTTCTTCCATTGTGAACCCTGCTTCCGTCACCCTAAGAATTTTGGGGGAACTCCATGAGTGAGACCTTTCTCTGCCCCTTCTTCCCCCATGCCTACGCCACTGATTTCCCTACCCTCCATGAGATGGCATGATCTGGCCCCAAGGTAGAGTACTGAAATCAGAAGTGCAAGAGACAAAAAAGCCCAACCTGATCTTCGTTACCTTTAGCAATGACAACCATCAGAGCCATGGATGGTGACAAATTCAATCTAGTGGTTAATTTTAGTGAAAAAGTCAAACCACAGGGTATAAACACATCTTAAAGCTGACCTTCTTTAATCAGCACTCATTTTTATTATCTACATGAATTATCAACTGTCTAAAAAGGAGAAAATTAGAATTAATACATCTCTATGAAAAGCCTCAGTAGAGTGCCTACTGTTCTTAAAGAGACCAAGAATTATTACAGAAACTTTAGACATTTGTTCAACAGAGAAACAGTTTCTTGAGAGCAAGTTTGGACTAGCACCTAGGTATTATAGTAATGGATGCCTCAGAAAACCCGACAGACTAGCAGCAAGAGAGGACAAAGAGTCTCAACTCCTTTGTTCTACTCACTACTCTGCCACTGGCTTGAGGGTGTAGGCATCCTTGGGCAAATTACTCAGCCTCTCTGTGCCAACTGTTTACCCAGCTGTCAAATGGGTATAAAATGAACTAGAGCAAGGGAACACCGTAAAGCTAGTTAATGCTTCTAAAGAACTTTGGAAGCATCAGATGACAGGTTTACAACTGTTAGCAGTAAGAGGAAAAGCAGTCTGTTTTTTTTAAAAAGAAAAAAAACAGCTCCCCAATTGGGACCCTAATGAAAGATACTGGAGGGGAGAAAAGGTCTGTTTAAGTGATGCTGCAAATATTTCACAGAGGGAGAAGATAGTACGTTATATAAGCAGTCACAATCAGAGCAGGTTAATCATGTTCTTAGAGGTGAGGTCTGCACAGAAATGTTGAAGAATCAGCAAAAGCATCAGCAGGACAACACCGGAGCAGGAAAAAAGAAATAAAATTGTTCTGAGAGAACTCCAGGAATGCCTTGTATTCTTATTGTGTGTTGTGAGCCTTGTAAGACATTTAGCTAGAGACATTATCAGACAAGTGCCAGCTTTCTGGAGGAGTTCTGATTTCTAATCTTCGGATTCTTTCCAACTGGCAGATTAGCAGTGCTAATCAGACACTGCTTGTCACTGCCTAGCTGAAGTCCAGAACAGTAACCTTGCTTTTGCTACCTTTAGTTTTAACACAAGAAAAAGTTACTGGGCATCAAAGCACTACTGTAGCACAGCTATCAGTCAAATATACTGTGACCTTGCACTCCATATGTTTTATGGAAATATGCTTATGAGTCTGAATATGACGTAACTGGAATATGCTTTATGCAAAAGGTCTCTTGTGAGGTATCATAACAAAGGTTATAAACTACTGAATATATTCCTCCTATTTGTATGCATATATCATTCTTGTATCTAAAGCTAGAAATATGAAGTATAACTCTGAGGTCCTATTGTAATTATGCAAAGTGTGGGCCACTAATGGTAGTTTAGAATCTTGATGGCTCCCCTTGACTAGGACAACTGGTTGTAAATGGTTTATTTACTTGCAAGCCTTCCTGTGTATGCGTGGGCCAACCCAGGAAGAATGGAGACTAAGGGTCTTACAGTGACATGTGACCATGTCACCGGATAATGAAATCCATCTTAAATCTGGTACTTTTCCATTTAGTAGGAAGGGTGGGGATCCAGAGAGACAAAAGATTCCTGCCTTGTGCCAAAGCTATAAAAGGGGGTGGAGCAGGACAAAGGGGGCTGCCAGTCATGAGAAAACCCCTGCTTACCACCTGAGATGTCTGCTGGAACTAACAAGGACTGTACCTGGGGAAAGGATTGGGCCCAGACTAGGAAGGAGTCTAGCCTGTGAAAGAAGCTTATTGGAACATCTCTGAGGGTGAGATATTACCTGTAATCAGTTTCTTAATGTGTTAGGCTTTGACTTGTGTGTTTTTGCTTTATTTTGCTTGATGACCTACTTTGTCCTGCCTGTTATTACTTGAAACTTAAATCCTACTTTTTATAATTAATAAAATCACTTTTGTTTATTAATAAACCCAGAGTAAGTAATTAATACCTGGGGGAGCAAACAGCTGTGCATCTCTCTCTATCAGTGTTATAGAGGGCGGACAATTTATGAATTTACCCTGTATAAATTTAATTCGGGGTTTGGATCCCATTGGGAGCTGGGTGTCTGGTGCTGCAGACAAGTAACCTGCTGAGCTATTTTTAGTTAAAGTCTGCAGCTTTGCGGGCGTGGCCCAGACCCTGGGTCTGTGTTGCAGCAGGCTAGCGTGTCTGGCTCAACAAGGCAGGGTTCTGGAGTCCCAAGCTGGCAGGAAAAAATGGCTCAGAGGTAATTTCAGCATATCAGGTGACAGTCCCAAGGGGATCTCTGTGACCGAACCAGTCACATACACTTATTACGGCAGCTTGTTATAACTTTTCTTGTGGGAAGAACTCAATTGACTAGTGTGGAAATAAGGTGAGTACTTTTGGTTCTCAAGATCATGATTAATATTTTACCATTTGCAATAAAATTTACATACATTGATTGCTGCCCACCGGAACAGCAAGTATATCTTACTGGTGCAGCTTAGGAACACCCTTCACCCAAGAGGGAAGAGAGCAAAGGGGCGGGGCAGAAGCACCCATCATTCCAAACCTCAGGAATCTGAAGCAGTTTAGAGAGTAGAGGGAGACCCACCCAAAAGGAAACACAGCTGGTATGATGGGGATCTGGGAAGGAACATTTGAGACTCTTTCATCTTGGTTTTGAATGGGAGGTTGTTTCCCTCATGGCTGCCCAAACCATCAGCTAGAGAAAGGAGACGCAAATTGTTTAAATTATTCTTGGGGTACAGTCATTACCCACATTAACCTTCTAAACCATTCCATATTTCTGGGAGGGAGGAGGTACACATGCTTCTGCAGGAACGGATTTCACCATCTAAACTGCTCCACATACTTTCCTGGGGGTGAGAGAGACTGGAGCACCTTTTTCCATTCCATCATTCCAGTCTTTTTAGGGCTGCTACAGCTTCATTATGCAGTTGCCAATGCCCCAGCTGGCTCTGCTCAACACCTCAACAAGAATCAAAGGCCCTAAAGCACAGCTGAACTACTATGGTTCATTACAGCGATTGTTGCAAAAAGCCAACTATCTGGACACTTGTATCACAAAGAGGTAGACAGCCTTTCAAAATGAATACAAATACAAATACATTTGATTTACCATAAAGAATTTGGGGAGACATGAACTAGCTTTTCAATGGAATTAAAGAATTCCAAATTTTAATTAAAAAAAATTCTAATAAGTTTCATATTTAATACTACTCCACCATCAAATATTTACTGTAAGTCCTAAACAACAATGTATAATAGGACTCTATTTTCTTTGGGAAAAAAACCTTCCTATTAATATTAGAAGTTACCCTAATGCAGTATGATTTGCTTTTATATTGTATCTATCATCAAACTAAATATATTTGATAACATGCAGATAGGATGCTAAAAAAAAAAAGCTATGTATAGAGAAGTTATTGTGGAACCTTCCAAAACAAGGTGCAGCTGTGTATTGAATTTTGACATAAAAACACTCCTGGTCCAGATCTGGATTGGTTATAAGCAGGCTTCAAATTGCATCACATGATGTTACAATTTTGTGGCACAGGAGAAATCGCTTACACACACCTATTTGGATTCCAACTCACCCAACTAAATGTTCATTTAAACAAAGTTCATTCAAATACAACCTATCATCATAAGCCCATCTCTGCTACTCAAGTCATTCAAATGAAGTATGCTCAGACTCCAATGTGAAACTGCAGAACTGGAAATAATTTCAAACTGGACACCATCAAATTAGGCCTGAATAAAGACTGGGAGTGAATGAGTCATTACAAAACCTAATTTTACCATACTAATTTCCCCCTACTGTCACACCTTCTTGTCAACTGTTTGAAATGGGCCACCCTCATTACCACTACAAAAGTGATTTTTCCTCCCTTGGTATTCTACTGTTAATTGAATTGTCTCGTTACGCTGACACCCCTCCCCCCCCCGCCCCACCACCACTTGGTAAGGCAACTCCCATCTTTTCATGTGCTGTAATATATATACTATAATATATATACACCATGCATCTGATGAAGTAGGTTTTAGCCCACAAAAGCTTATGCCTAAATAAACGTGTTAGTCTCTAAGGTGCCACAAGGACTCCTCGTTGTTTTTGCTGATACAGACTAACACAGCTATCACTCTGAAACCTGTCACCTCTATTTGTAACTGACAGGGTGATTTTCAGGTTGCCCTTATGGGGCACAGTGTACCAGCTGCAAGCCATTTTTGACCTTTAATCATGAATTTAAGAAATCTAGTAGTAACTGACAGGTCAATTGAGCCCCAAATCATCCCAATCCCAGTGTTCTGTCACTTTAATGATATCTCCTTTAAAGTTGCTTTCAGGACTATCCCGTTCCCATCTGAGAATCGTCAGCTTTAAATGCCTACCAAGGTGCAGGCTGAGACCAAACTTATTTTCATTTAGTGTACATTTGAGCCCGCAGCTACAAAAGATCAATGCTAATTCATTCTGTTCACTTTGTCAATCACCCCTCAGCTATTCTGGCTTTTTTAAAAGCCTACATGTGGCTAGTTTCTAAAATGGCTTGGCCAGTCAATGTGAACGGAGGCTAAAGAGAGTTTGACAAGTTCTAGAAGGGACAACCAAAGCTATAACAGTGTCTAAACCAAGTTTTAATACAGGTTATGATTATTCATTCTTATTGTGTGAGATCCCTTAAGCCCCAATGAGTGCTGGAGACACACTGCACACAGTGCTGTACAAACAGATGGATCAACGGACCTTCACCCAGAGGGTTTCCGATGTAACTGGAGACAAAATGCAACAAAAAGAGTAAGTGGGGGAGAGAGTTACCCTGTTACATAGTTCAACTGCTGTAAAATTTGATGGTTCCTGCTGGTCGTAAATCTAGCTTCCCATCCACTGGATGGGTGAAAAGAAGAAATAAAGGCTATGGTACTATATATCAAAGCAATCTAGATACTAACTTGTTCACATTATACAAGTATTGTTTGCACATCAAGTTAAAATAACATTTCCAGCAGACATATTCTATCTTCACAAAGTTCAGCCTTGGATTAGGACTTGCCATTTCAGGTATTGAATTATCTGTCAAAAGTAATCACTTTTGGCTTGAGGTAGTTCACGAAGCTGTTCCTGTGAAACACACTGTATCATAAGTACCATACACAGTATGCACTTACTGTAAAACTAGAAGACCGCTTCATTAAAACTTCACGATCTGAACCATGGTGCCCACGAGTAAGCTTAGGGTCAGAGAACAGGAAATCTCTTGTATTTTCTTCATAAGTGGCTAGAATTTCTCCCACTAAAAAGGAAATATGTACTTAATGTATTGGGAAACAGTTATACAGTGTAGACACACATGCACAAGACTATGCCGAAACTAGTACAAGTTTTTACCTTTAAAAATTAAGAGTAAACTCTTACTATACTAGGCCATAAGACCATTGACTAAAGTGGGACTATGCCCGATAGTAAGAATGCACAGGATTGGGCCCTTAAGCAGCTTTTACTCAATACTGTATCAAATTTATGTAAATCAGACTGCCTTTGTTGCACTAAGAGACATGTAAAAGGTTTTCCTACAACATTTCTTCAATTTCTTTCCTTCTTCCTCTCCTATGTACAGCCAACGGTTTTCTAACAGTAGCCAACCTCACATCTGTTATTCTGTATTACAGAACAATTATGGTTGTTAATCAGAGATTTAGCCAGCTGTCAGAAAGGAATTTAGGTACAATCAAAAAGAGTATTTCAAGATCCTCAAATCTTGTTCTATTTTCTTTAAGGAAAAAACACAAGATAGCTTATATAAAACTTTCAAGTTGTTCTACCACAGTCACTTTTCCAAACGTCCATTACTATCTCAGAGCCCCTGAAATTAACGTTCTCCTTCTAAAATCTCCTACGCTCCCACAACAACAAAATCCATACTCAGTTTGTTTCTTTGTATAAATATCCCAGTGAGCCACTGAGAGAAACAAGTATTTTCTTGCTTGCTGTGGTGTTATTAAGGGCCTGTAACTATGGGTGCTTTTAATTCCATAGTTCTCAAACAAGTCCTGCTTCAAATGCAGATTTAGATTATCCATGGGAACATTTGAATTTCATTAAGATAGATTTTTTATAATCACACAAACCTATAACAGAAATATGACAAATCATTATTTATTATCTTCACCTCTCCCCAGAGACCTACAATATTTATAGCGTGGATAAGGGTTTTCCCCAGCGGTCACCATTAAAATAAAAGAAAAGTGTCATTTTGAGAACAAGATTATGCACTTTGAAACCTCACAGGCAGACACACCACAAGTGAATTTTGATGCCTTTAATAAGTGTGCATTGAGTGATTTCGGTTTATTTTCAATTTTTAAAGTATTATCACTTTTGTAAGCCTGAGAATGGAACATTTCAATATTAGCTTTATTCTCTTTCAAAAATGAGATCCTCTTGATCTATTAACATTTTATATTCAGAGGACTATTTGTTGAAGAGCTTTCTACATGGTTTGTATGTTGAGAAAAATGATTGTACGTCCTCATGGAAATTCACCTATTAAACTGCATAATTTATGAAGAGATTGATACAATACCTGGAGGAACAAGTTGTATTAGTTCAAGTACTGCAGTGTCAACTAGAAAGGAAAAAAAGTTTTTTCGTAAGTCAAAAAATAAACTATGATCAGAAGTAATTTTAATATGCAAAGTAAAAGAGCAACCATTCACTGATTTAAACATCTCAACAATGTATGGGCTAATGTAATAAGTACAATTATGATGTACCAATAATAAGAGCAGATTATGAACACTTTATATGAATACTACAAATCTAAGCTAACACAATGGAGTCCTTAGGCACTACCATAATGCAAATAATAAATTATTGGCTCAAGCTTATAACAGACACTGTCAAGTTTGGCAGTAGATGGATTCAATGCTTTGAAGAGACTACAGAGAAGCCATGAAGTTTGGATCCTGTTTTGGACTATAATTCTTGCATTGTTTAAGGGGATCTAGATTTGGAGTTTTAGTTCAGGCACAATACTTTTTTAATATGATTCATCATGCTCAATGTATGGCAACATTGTTCATTGTGGAGTCACTCTGTTTAATAAAATCACAATCACTTGACAAGGTAAAACACTCAGTGAAGTTCAAAGTACACCTTTACCCCGATATAACGCTGTCCTTGGGAGCCAAAAAAATCTTACCGCGTTATAGGTGAAACCGCGTTATAGCGAACTTGCTTTGATCCACCAGAGTGCACAGTCCCCGCCCCCCCCCCCCGGAGCACTGCTTTACCGTGTTATATCCGAATTCGTGTTATATTGGGTCACGTTATATCGGGGTAGAGGTGTATTTGAACAGAGCTTGCTGTATGTGGTCAGTTTGTTGAGTTCTTGAAGTCTTTGTATGTGAATAAGCTACATTTTTAACTGTTTTAAATTTCGCTCTCTTTAATACACTAGAAGAAATGTATAATTTAGAGATTTCTGGAAGTGACCTCTTATTTATCTATATTCCTGGTAAGTTATTACTATCAAAAGAAGCCATCGCATTTCCTAGGCTCACATTTGAAGGATCACACATTGAGCAATGAGTATTTCATTGAATGATCACACATATTTGTAGCAGATCATTCTTAAGCCACTAGTGTTTCAAAGAGATAGTAAGAATGTTTTCCTATCTAACCCCTCAACTCTCAAAAATATCTTTAGATTCCATATTATTAATATATTAGCCACCAAGGGCTAGATCCACAAAGGGATTCAGGTGTCTAAATGCCATTTTAGGCACCCAAGTTTCAAACTTTAGATCCTCTAAAACCCCTGCTCAGTGGTCACATAATCCCATAGGAACCTAAATTAACCAGACCCCTAAGTTTCCACTGGTAAAGTCCCTTAAGCATCTAAATTTGTGACTGTGGGCATGAGCAAAACTGTTTAAATCCTGACACTGCTGAGCAGCTCGGAACCCAGCTCATGCAGGGCTCTCAATCTCTTCTGTTAAAGCTGTTCTACTTTATATGAAATACTTAAATATTCCTTGAAGCAGGGACTGGACCAGAGTCTCCCGGAAAGAGCACTAACCACTAGGAGACAGAGTCTCTCGTTTTCTTTTGCCCCATGACTATTTTTAAGGGACTTAACTGCATTCTATACAGAGTCCAAGCACCAAACTCGTGGCCATGAATTCTGCTGGGAAACAGAATGCCTACATATTAGGCACCACAATGCTGAGCCTAAGCCCTCTGTCTGAGGATCTAGCCCTAGGTGCATACAATATAATGTATATAAAAAGCAAAACCTACATTCAAGTAGCTCAACAAGTTCTCCAGGATCAACTACATCAGTAAATACCTAAAACAAAAGATTAAAAACAATGTAATGGACACATTTGATCAGAAATAAAAGCTGTGCTTAGAGAAAACTAAAGTTTGCCTTTGATTGATTATTGCAAACAGTACTATTCCCCATAGGGAAAATAACAGAAAACTGAAATTATAACCTGGCACTGAGACAGAATCTATTTCTTAGAAAGACGGCACTTTTGGTCAGCTGATTTCTAACCATTTCAAGATTCTTCCTCTCCATCTAAATTATGTGAGCCAATCACATGAACATGCAAGTGCAGTCTGCACAAATTTCAGCAATATAAAAGACAAATAGCTAATCTTGTTAGAAAAGTTCATTTTTCATCTTTAACTGAAAAAGATTAAAGGGACAATGTCAGCAGCTTTTTTAATTATTGGGTTTTCTACACTGAGCAATCCCACAATTTTCTTAGATATTTGACAATAGAATTATTCTCCCTTTTGTTTTTTCTTCTTTCCATTTGTATAATGTTGATAATTCTTCTGGCACTTGTAACTGAACTAAAAATAATGTGGCACATTTCCATTACATTCTTGTTTGTGCATAACTATTACTGATCATGTCAGCACCACCCTGGGAATACCGTTCATTCACTAACTACTGCTGTAAAGCCAGGAAGAGCAGCTCTCTACAACATTTTTGCAAGTCCTGCTAAAATAGTGACTAGTTTATTATAATTTCTAGGGGAAAATAGATGAATAAGTTATAGTTAAACTGCAGAAGAACAACTCTGCTGAACAGTTGCAAAGTATGCCTAAATTGTACTCTATTGACAATATGCTAAGTTTTCATCTTCAGAATATGGACTGTAGCATTACAGAATCTTTCAATGAGATTTGTAAACAAACATCACACCCAATTAGAGGGCAAACAGCAATTTTAGCTGCAGACAGTAGTGTTGGACGTTCAGGAGCTGGCACTCTTCCCACTGATTCAATACTGAGCCACTGCCTCAGCATGCTGTTGAGGGACACCCTACTGCTGGAGGTACCAAACTTTTGAAGATGTAAAAGTAGAGAGCCTGAATACCTCAAGCTATTAAATGACACTATTTGTAAGAGCATGGATGTTATTCCCACTGCTCTGGCTAAATTCCTACTTAAGAAATTGCACTCTATAAATACACCTAGATTTCTCCCTCAGTTTCAGTTGAATACAGTAATCAGCACTTCCTGTCCTAAGCTGTTTTGTACTCTAGTTGTGCACTGTTAAATAGCTGCTATGTTCCATTTCCACCTTGCCTTTCAATGGTGGGTGAAATTATCCCTCTCCATGCCTTACCTATCTCACAAAGGTGTTGTTGAGGCTTAATTAGTCAGTCTTTGAAAGTGCTTTGGGATACTTGGATGAAAAGCACTAGAGACATGCAAAGTATTGTTATTCATGAGTAGTCAAAAACCGGAATCATGTTTGTAAGGTACAGAATTTCATTATTCCTATGGCACTCACAATGAAACTAGTAGGGACACAGAAAAGGTGATAGGCAACGGTAAATTACAAGGCTATAGTGCCATCAAGGGGACTCTTGCGACATCAAACCAGGAAAGAACAGCTCATATGGAGAGAGCTGTCACCAGAAAGCCCAAGCTCATATTCCATCTTTTTGCTACCGATAGTTTTTATAATCTAACTTTGTGATTTTTAATTTTCATTCTTCTCCCTATTCCCTACTTTTATTTTCCATTTTGACCTACATTTAAGAAGCATAACACTTGGCAGGAACTAAGAGGAACTATTGGGGGGGAAAAGGTCATTTCGTAAAAGAAGAACAAACAAAAACCTAAAAATCCTCATGATATACTATGGTCATATGCTCACAAATTTATTTGAAATTACCATATCTATATTGAAAAAACAAATGTCTTTTGTGTTGAAGAGCTGCTGAAATTAGTAGTAATACAATACCATTTTCGGTTTGATCATTTGTGTTTGGGGATTCTGGTTCTTTGTTTTTTCAATGCTCATGTCTGATGTTATGCTCATACCTTTTCAAATACTAGTTTCTCTTCTAAGAAGAGTGGAAATGCTGCAGGGACACATTGAGTCCTTTTGTACTGTCCAAATACACAGGCGCTGAGATAGAGCTCACTTTTGTCTTTCAGCAATACTCCAGGGCAAGTTATCTGGAAGAACAACATATTTATTATACAAACTTGAGCTTCAGCATTAGAATTAATGGTTATATTTGGGAGAAAAAATAGAATGGGCTAAGATGAAAATAGTTGTTTGCTTGGGAACCATATCGTAACATATTTCAGTGGCACACCCTCCTTTTCTAAAGTAATTCTAGCTGTACTTACTTATAGTAAGGCAAATACTTATCGTTTTAAAATATTTAGGACTAAGTTCTCCCCTAGCGTAAGCAGTCACAGCTTCATTAACTTCAGCCACAGCTGAACCTGACTCCCCAATCTTAAGGTCACACTTTATAATAGCTGCTGGTGTTCACGATCCACATCATTTAATCACTAAGGGTTATACTGAGCAACCAATGACACATGAGATATCCAAAACACGTCCCAAGAGCCAAAAGCTGTCCAAGTCCTAAAATGTAGCCTCCCAGCAGTGAGGACTCAGCTGATGAACTGGTAGTTTTTATTGCTTGTGAACTAATTCAATCTGCCTAAGAAAGGTACATTTGTTTTAGGGTTGGATTTTTTAAGTTTATGGAAGTGTATGTGGGAATTAAGTGTAGCTCTTGGGCTCCTGCAAAGTTGCCAATGCAATTCCTTATGTTGGAAAGTTTGGGTACCGCAGGAGTACCAAAGGGAGACTGGACTTTTTTACTAGAGAGATACTCCTGGATATTGCTGGTGGGTGGCCACTGCATTGTCTTTCACATCTATTTCTAACTCATGGGTTTAGTTCTCTGGCGAGTGAGCATCTCATACATTTTTTCAAGCTGTGATGTACATCACACAATTCTCAGCTGTTCTCTCGCATTAAGAACACACACAAATCTCTTCCCCACAGCTATATGTTATTTTCTCCAATTCTGATGGTTCTGCTGTGTGATCCAGCTAGAGAATTCCCAGTCACCTTTCACTTCAGTTTATGCTGCTCTCATATTATCACAGTATTATAAATGTGAGGTTGCCTCTTGCAACACAAGGTTGCAGGAGAAGCAGTGCTCAGATTTTCAATTGCCAGCTAGAGGAGAAAGGGAGCAGAGTGACAGGAATGAAGTGAGGTATGTTTGCTACAGTTCTCCTTCTCTCAGATGAACATTTTGCATGAGGAATGCCTACTGGACCTAAAGAAAGATTCTTCATATATCACAGAAAAATAATCCTTGAATGAAAGAAGTTATGGAGGTTAAAGCCGATGGATTTGTGCAGTGCTTAATTTGTAATGAAAGAGGTGCCGGGGCTCAAGCAATTTTTTTTACATTCATAACTGACGCAGCAAACCCAGATGTGCTGGGGCTATGAACGGCCAACCCTAAAGGTGCCGGGGCTCACGCCTGGCACAAATTAAGCATTGGATTTGTGGAATTTAATGGGGACCTATGGTCTAAACAAGAAAGTCTGTTAAAATATATATTAGCTAAGCAAAAGGTTTCCCCCTCCAAGAGCTATTATCTCTGATGAAAGGCACCAGGTTAATAGTCCTAAAGATAGAAGCAGACTTGCCAAGTATTACACCTCTTGCATGAAACTCATGCATACGTAAGTATGAATGCAAGAGAGACTTCCCCATGCAACCCCCTGTAGCCTAGGGGAAGATTCCCTGAACTACAAGCTAAGAGACAATGAGTTTGTCTCAGCTCTTCAACTGAATGTTCTTAATATTTCTGTGCACGTCACAACCCTTATAACCAAGGCCTCATATCTTTACCTTAGAGGAGGCAGCTAGCATTCCCCCATTTTACAGATAAGAAAAAAGAAAGCTTGAAGGAGGTCACTGAAGGCAGAGCTGAGAACAGAATCCAAGTCTTCAGTCCGACAGACCCAAGTTTCATCCAGTTTCCCATTTTGCCTTGCCAGAAAAATGAAGTTCTTCCCAGATCATCGTTCGGGTATGCTGGAAACTTGCACTTCTGCTGCCCTGTAGACAAACTAAGGGCTTCATTTAGCAGAGCTGCAAAAGCACTAAATCTACAATTTTTAAAGCCAATTTATGGGTATATACCAGTGAATTACAAATATACATTTGAACTCACTAAATAATTTCCATAATGTGTCACATGGAGCTGCACAGACCTTGGCAACTACGCTGAAGCCCCTATTTGATTGCATTGCTTAAGGACAATGGACAGCTTTACTCTATGCTTTGTGACATGCTATGTACAAATATGTTAATATTATCCCCAAGACAAGTACAGTTAGGGGAGCGGCAGTGCTATCCCCAAACTGATCTCAGAACAGACCTGGAGGGACTACCAGTAAAGATACAGTAACAAACTAGATCAGCATCCATGCTCATTCAATTTGTGGCTTCTGTGCCAAGCTTACCAAAAATGTGTGGTCACAGTGGTCTTGTGATGTAATAGGCATCCAATAAGAAATGGAATGAGACCCACCAAACTCATTTCATATAAGGGGACAGCATATTATAATGAACCATGATCTCCTTTCAAGGGGAGTCCTGCTCTTTGAGTTTACATGCAGTTTTAGGACTGTGGTGTGTGTGTATTTAACTAACTCCAGACTCAGGGCTTCAAAAATCCACTTGCCTACTCTCTACTAACAAATAAGATGCTCTCAGTGTCAAGGACAAACAATGCCCATCAACTCCTACAGAGTTTTCACTTACAATGAGGTGTTAGCCAATACGGTTGCAAAGGTAACCTTCCAAATGTGAATGGAATGTGAACAGGTGCAACACTAACTTCCTTAGCCTGCAGACACACAGCTCTAGTAACTCAGCATGTTGCTGCAGGTAAGAACTCTCTAGTTGGCAGTGAAATGAAGAATCAGGTGAAGTTCACTCTGCGGCTCCTTGGGAAAGGTATGGGCAGCATCAAAGGCAGGCACTGGAGCTATTCTCTAGGAAGGCGCATTCAGAACCGAGGCTGGTGGACATAACTAAAAAGCCTCCTTTGATTGCAACCTGGAACCTTGAGGGTGGGAAGAGTAGCAAATATCCCTAACTGCAGCAGCCAGAGGCGAGGAAGTAGGGGCTACCCTTCCCCACACCCCATTACAGCACCCAGAACCCAGGGTTCAAGGAGGAACCGAGAGAAAATACTAGTTCTTCTTTCCAGCAGCCAAAAAGGGCTTTTTTGGGGAGAAGGGGGGGGGGGGGAAGGTCATCTTTAATCAGACAGCCATAGATACAGGCTGATATGAAACCTACCAAGCTGCCATCCCTGAACAACTGTAGGAAAGCTAGTACCCTCCCCATCCTTCATCTCATAATAAGTGCATGGTCATGTGGCTGTTTTAGAGCAAACATGCAATTACCAGCAGTAGGAACAAATCAGAAACCAAAAAACACCAGCTCCATTTTCATCATAGGCTCTCACTGACAATGTGAGGACAATGCGTTTTCATATTTTAGATGGCATCCAGGATTTTCCTTTGTGCAAAGTGCATTCAGGAACCAGTGGGCTAATATAACCTATAGATCAAAGCGAGCACTGACCATGCAGAGTCAACCATAATCCCAACCTCACTTTGCCAGCTGGCACGCAAGGTGTCTCCAAAGGTCTACAAATTATGGTTGGGGATCATGGGAAGAGACGGTTATGTTGAGTAAATCAGAATATGGGTATGCTACTGTGAGCAGTCACAGGTGAGGTCACATGACTCCTCCATAACATCTCAATTCACAGTAGTCACCTGGAGAAATATATGGATTTTAATTCCAATTGTATTTAGTCCTGGCATGTCCTGCACTGCACACAATTGAATCAGATGACACTACTTCCAGCTGATGAAAGTGAAAACATCACCATTTACACTGCTACTGACACTTGTATCCAGGCAAGTATAGGGTAAAATATAGCCGTCTCCACTCCTCCTTTTACCTAAAACAACATTTTAGTCCAAAGGAGAAACTGCAGGGCAGGAGCTTCTACCAGAAAAAAATTGATCACTTCCCTTGCATGATTGCCATGAGTAAGGCACTACCCAATTCACGATCCATTTTGGTCAATTTCACAGTCATAGGATTTTAAAAATCATAAATTTCATGATTTCATAGAATATCAGGGTTGGAAGGGACCTCAGGAGGTCATCTAGTCCAACCCCCTGCTCAAAGCAGGACCAATCCTGAGACAGATTTTTTTTTTTTTTTTCCCCAGATGCCTAAATGGCCGCCTCAAGGATTGAACTCACAACCCTAGGTTTAGCAGGCCAAGTCTCAAAACACTGAGCTATCCCTCCCCGCAGTTATTTAAATCTGAAATGTCATGGTGTTGTAATTGTAGGGCTCCTGACTCAAAAAAGAGGGGAGGTTTGCAAAGTTATTTTAGGGGGGGTTGCGGTTCTGCTACCTTCACTTCTGTGCTGCTGCTGGTGGCGGCGCTGCCTTAGAGCTGAGCAAGTATCAGGGGGGTAGCCGTGTTAGTCTGTATCTACAAAAACAACAAGGAGTCTGGTGGCACCTTAAAGACCTCTTTAAGGTGCCACCAGACTCCTTGTTGTTTTTTTAGAGCTGAGCAGCTGGAGAGCGGCAGCTCCTGGCCTGACCAACTCTGAGGGCAGAGCCACCAGCAACAGCGCAGAAGTAAGGGCAGCATGGTATGGCATTGCCATTCTTACTTTTGCACTGTTGCTGGCAGGACACTGCCTTCAGAGCTGGGCGCCTGACCAACAGCCGCCAATCTCTAGCCACCCAGCTTGGAAGTCAGCACAGAAGTAAGGGTGGCAATACCATGACCTCCCTGCAACTCCCTTTTGGGTCAGGACCCCCAATTTGAGAAACGCTGGTCTCCCCCCCGAAATCTGTATCTTGGTAGTCCATCGATCCGATGATGACAAATCTGTGCAGATCATCAGTTGTTGGTCTCATGGTGTGCCCTCTGGTGACTGTACAAGCCAATTCTAGAGGTGCACATTTTGCTGCAGATGGTGCATGGGAAGTTCGCGGTCAGTGGATTGTGCGCTGCTGATGCTCTATGACGTCGTTCGCGTGCCTCTTGTAGATGCTGGCAGCGGTCTTCCTCAAAGGCGATGCAGGTATTTCTGACTGTTGCACGCCACTGTGTTCTGTCGCTGGCGGCGTCCTCAAGGTTCCTAGGTTTGATACTGCTGTACTGCAGATTGGCTTTGATGGTGTCCTTGTAACGTTTCCGTGGACGACCTATATGCCGGATGCCCTGGGAGAGCTCACCATACAGAAGCTGACGGGGGATTCTGTTGGCATCCATGCAGCTGACATGACCGGTCCAACGTAGCTGTGACTTCATGATCATCATTTCGATGCTTGTCATCTGGGCTCTCTCAAGGACCTCGAGATTGGGCACTTTGTCTTGCCAGCGGATCTTCATGATGTTGCGGAGGCAGCGCATGTGAAATGCTTCGAGCTGCTTGATGTGACGCCTATATAGTGTCCATGTTTCGCACCCGTACAAAAGAGATGACAGAACAACAGCTCTGTACACAAGCAGTTTTGTTGACATCCGGATGTCGCGGTGATTTAAAACTTTGACACGCAGACAGCCAAGTGCCTGGCTTGCTTTGGCTATTCGTGTGTTGATCTCATTAGCCAGTGATCCATCACTGGATATGACACTACCCAGGTATGTAAAGTCTATCTTTAAATATATCTGAAATCTGTATAAGAGTGGGTAAAAGCACACAACAGACCGGATTTCACAGGAGACCAGATTTCACAGCCATGAATTTGGCAGGGCCCTAGCCATCAGAAATACCAGCAGCCTAAACTAATTCAATCCCCCCCCCAGGTCTCCAGCGCCCCCGGTCTGAGCGGGTTCACTCCCTAGGAAGACTCGGGCCCTCGGGCCCTGCGCTCAGCCCGCCAGGGGGCCGGGCCAGGCGAGGGCGGCCAGGGGAGGAGGTTGAAACTAACGGCGCCGCAGCCCATCACCGCGCGGCAGGGCGGGGCCGAAGAGGCCTGCTAGGATGGCGGCCCAGGTGCTGCCCCCGGGGGCCGGCTCGAACCACAGCCCCGGTCACCGAGCAGCTCGGCGGCAGAGCAGAGGGCAATGCGCGCCGGACTCCAGCTCCTGGGGCGTGCGGCCGCGGCCTTCCCGTGCCTCAGTTTCCCCGCTGGGCAGCGGCGGCACATCCCCGGCCGCCGCGCGGGGTCCCGCTGGGGGCAGGCGCCCGGCCCGGCCTCCCCCGCCCACTCACCGAGCGGAGCTCCAGCTCCAGGGCGCAGACCAGCGCCTTCCGCGGCATTGGGGGGGCCGGGCCGGGGGGCTGCCCGGGGCCCTGGCCGGAGGGGGAAGGGCGGCTCCGGGCCCGCACAGGATGCGCCGCGCCGCTAGCTCGGCCCCGCCCGCAAGGAACGACGCCGTTGTCGTGGCAACCGGAACGTTTCCTGACGCTACCATGTGACCCAGGGCGGGGGCGGAGCTAATGGAATGCCAGGGACAGGGTCAGACCGAGCAAAGCCCTCGGCGGCTATGCGCATGCGCGATAGGCGGAGCCCAGTGGTACTAGCACTCGGGGGGGGCGGAGCTCTGTGGGGTGGGGAGGCTGACGCGGTGCTCACAGCGTCCCTCCCGCACCGTGCCCTCGGCGGCAGGCGCCACTGGTGGGACCCCTCCATGCACCCTCCCATCGCTCCGCAGCTGTGAGCCCCTCCACTCTGCACCCCCTGGCCCAGCACAGCCCCTCACCCCCCTGCACCTCACTGCTGCAATCCCCACACAGCGCCCCAACCCGCTGCACTTCCCTGCCCACAAACTGCCCCCCCAACCCTGCACCCCACCACTGTGATTCCCGACCCTGCAGCACCCCACTGCCCACACACCACCACTCTCCCCCACTGTTCACATACGGCCCTGCATCTCACTGCTGCAATTCCCACCCTGCACCCACACACCGCCCCACCTGCCTGCCCACAAACCAATCCTCCCAAACCTGCACCCCAGAGCTGTGATCCCTACCCTGCAGCACTCCACTGCCCACAAACCGCCCCTCCCAACCCTGCACCCC
>NW_020664456.1:2177787-2195148 GCF_002925995.2 Terrapene triunguis | reverse complement strand
TGCAGCACTCCACTGCCCACAAACCGCCCCTCCCAACCCTGCACCCCAGAGCTGTGATCCCTACCCTGCAGCACTCCACTACCCACACACACCCCTTAGAATCATAGAATATCAGGGTTGGAAGGGACCTCAGGAGGTCATCTAGTCCAACCCCCTGCTCAAAGCAGGACCAATTCCCAACTAAATCATCCCAGCCAGGGCTTTGTCAAGCCTGACCTTAAAAACCTCTAAGGAAGGAGATTCCACCACCTCCCTAGGTAACCCATTCCAGTGCTTCACCACCTTCCTAGTGAAAACGTTTTTCCTAATATCCAGCCTAATCCTCCCCTACTGCAACTTGAGACCATTATTCCTTGTTCTGTCATCTGGTACCACTGAGAACAGTCTAGATCCCACCCCTCCCGCCCCAGTCCACACACAGCCCCTCACCATCCTGCACCCACACACCGCCCCAACCCTGTCTCAGCCTGTAAAGTCCCCATTCCCACACCCTACGGGGATCTGAATCCTACTGCAGAAGCAATTTTCCTCCCCATCCTATTTAACTGGAGGGATGAGAGCCATTTGGATCTTTCAGTCATGATCTGGTCCAATGACTGCTCTGCACTATAGACCCAAGCAGCTCTGATAGATAGGCTTTTAGGGAAGGAAACCCCTTTATCAGCACAAACATTTACTGATTAGCAACACTGGTGACCAGAGGTACAAGAAACACATGCTAGTTTCAAGGATTCGGGGTTTAAAAGGATATAAGCTTTCCCCTAGTATGGAAGTGCCTCTTCAACTCTGAATTCCTTTGCTTCTGCAGGCATAAATCTTCTCTTAGCATTATTTCCACTCAGTTTTATGGAGGTGAATAAAGATGTCTCGGTGGCTGCCTTGCATAATATTAATTTTTTGCACTCAGCTCCATCTAAATGATCAAGAACCCAGTGCACCTTCTGCTGCTGCTCCCCCTATTTGGGCAATGTACAGAGAAAGTGAAAATCCTGGCAACAGGGAAGTAAATGGAAAAATTCCTCCTCCTGATTCTGCTTTCACTTCTACCAGTGAGAATCGGAGTAACCACTAAAAGAATTGGAGTTACACCAGTACCAGACAAACATGAGGAGAATCATGACCCTATTTTCTTCAGTGGGAGCAGGATCAGGCTTTAGATCTGTTGCGGCAGGACATTTTCTAGACTATTCACTTGTAGGAATGTGTTGCTCCCTAATCATAAGCCTTGAAGAACGGCAAACTGTTCCCTTGGCAATGAGGCGGGAGTGACCTTGTTCTAGCGCCTTTGTTTGGAAAACTTATTGGCAACAATGACATCACCTTTGCAGCTGGCTTTTCACGTGCTCAAAAGATGGGTTTGTAATCTCATGCTCATGTATACTGCCTGCCTTCTGAATGGGCAAGAATGTAACCACTCAGATAAGTTGTAAACAAAGTAAGGAGATAATAAAAACCTCAGGAAAAGTTTTCCTGGGAGACTTTTTGCAGGAGGCTTGTAAAGCTCTCTGGCTACCAACAAACCTGGTGTTCTGTTTCCTTTCCTGCGTCGTCACCACATTCACTTAGTCCTGCTGATGGGGGTTCAGGGGTCCAGAAATGTGGAGAAGGGAAGAAATCACATACATGAAGAAATCACATACATAAAGCAGTAGATATTGTGGTGATCAAAGTCTTGGAAGTACCCTGGATTAGAGAGAGGCAGAGTAGATAGTTTAGATCAGAGAGCAATTGTGCCTTGATCCAATTATTTTCCATTTCGTTTAATTTGTCTCTACCTTTAAAGCCTCTGTATTGACAGAGCAGCATAAAAGAGCCTTAACTTAACTAAGAATTGGGCCTCTTTTCTCTTGAGATTTCATCACTGAGAGTAATTGCCCTAACAACAATTGTGGAAAGTTCAATGAAAACATCTGCTCCATGTGCAGTCCTGGAGGAGGGCAACAAAAAAATTGCTAGGCATGGAAAGATTTCCATATGAAAAGAAACAAAAGTTTAGGACTCATTTTATAGAAGGTAAGAATACAAAGTAATATGAAAATTAAAAGGCAACCTGTTCAAAAATTATAAAAGAAAGTGCTTTATAAAGACATAATTAATCCGTGGAACTCACTGCTACAACAAATTAGTGAGGCAAAGATCTTCAGAGGATTTGGAAAGCTAGATATTTATATGAACAATAGGAACACCTGCAGCTGGGGCAGTGATTGTCTTTGTTCTGTGTTAATACAGCACCTAGCACAGTGGGATCCTGGTCCACGACAATTGCAATGCAAATAAATAAATTATAATACATAAAGGGATGTGTTCATGCTACAAGACCAGACTTAGGGTTAGTAAGAAACTTCTCCCATAGGCATCTTATTGCATAGTTGTTGGGGTTTAATATTTGCCTCAGAAATTTCTGAAACCGACCACTGTGTGAGAGAGGATACTGAACTCGATGGACCTCTTGTCTGATCTACTAGGACAATATCTGTGTTCCCATCTCATTCCTATCTCCAGATTAATTACTGGGATAACGGTACCTTGCACAGTGCAGTCATATGGGAAGATTTTGATTAGTACAAGGGAGCTCCCAGAAAAAGCTAATGTTAAACGATCTCTGCAAGTGGTGGAGTAAAGCAGAGAGAATTTTGTAATGCAAGAGATTCTAATGGGATCTAGGAGGAGCAAAGTAAATTGTGTTACCACTGACACATATGCCAGGGAAGATAGAATGATAGGCTATAGATGAAAATCTATAATACCCATAAAATCAGTATGGGCAAAAGTCCCCGTGGACTTTGTCACTCTCTCCAGTCTATATCAAGCATGAGCCTCTGCTCTCTGTTCCTCTCCAATCTCACCACGCTCTGTTAGAGAGAGCTTTCTCATATGGAGCGCCAACCACCTGGAACAAGCCTGACTACGGGTATGTCTACACTACTGGCCGGATCGGTGGGCAGTGATTGATCCAGCGGGGATCGATTTATCGCGTCTAGTCTAGATGCGATAAATCAATCCCCTAGCGCTCTCCCGTCGACTCCTGTACTCCACCTCTGCGAGAGGCGCAGGCGGAGTCGACGGGGGAGCGGCAGCAGTCGACTCATGTGGTGTTTAGATGCTGCTTGTATTATTAGAACTGGGAGCACTGGCTGTTGGGATCTGAAAGGACAGGAAATAGGAGGAGGGGGGAGGAGTTGAGGAGGCAGAGTGAGAGTTACAGAGGGTGCCGCTGCAGCTTGGTAAAGAGGTTTCCACTGTAAAAATAAAGTCCTGTTGAAGCTTGTTAGTACCTTGCCTGGTTGATACAACAACTCACCGCAGTGAAGACACCACGGTAAGTCTATCTAAGTACGTTGACTTCAGCTACGTTATTCATGTAGCTGAAGTTGCGTAACTTAGATCGATCCCACCCCCCCAGTGTAGACCAGGCCTCAATCTCGATGTTTCTTCTTGCTTTTTACAGCCTCTCTTTCAGTTCTGATTAGGGGAAGTGATCTCTATTCTGCTACTAAGCAGATACTGACTTTGGCTGAAGTGAATATCAAGCTTTGACTTTTGAAGTAAATTGTGACTGAAGTAAAGCCAAGGTTATATTTTCACGGCGGGACAACATATCTCGATAGTCAGCCTATGCATTGATACCTACATTCTGCGTGTCTTCAACAATCTCATTATTACAGTGACGTTTCAGAGTGTAAACAGTTTCTCCATTGAAATGAACAGTCTAAGAGAGGAGAAGAAATGGATGGATCTATTTTAACATGCTTTCATTACATAACATTTATTCCAGATCTCAATGTTATTGGCTTTGGCTGAAGTAAACTATAGAAAATTACTCAATCATTTTTCACTCAGTCACAAACCAGGGACTGTTTTATGAAGTGCACATACCAATAGTCATCATTTAGGCCCTGGTTCTGGAAAACAACCCTTACTTAGATCATCACTTAAGGGGGATATGATAGAGGTCTATAAAATCATGAATGGTGTGGAGAAAGTGAAAAGAGAAGTGTTATTTACCCATTCATATAAATACAAGAACCAGGGGTCACCCAATTAAATTAATAGGCAGCAGGTTTAGAACAAACATAAGGAAGTACTTCCTCACACCACACGCAGTCAACATGTGGAACTTGTCAGAGGATGTCGTGAAGGCCAAAAGTATAACTGGATTAAAGAAAGAATTAAATACATTTTAGCCAAGATTATGAGGGACACAACCTCATGCTCTCGTTGTCCCTACACCTCAGACTGCCAGAAGCTGGAACTGGATGGTAGGGGATGGATTACACCCTCTGAAGCATCTAGTACTGGTCACTGTCAGAAGACAGGGCTAGATGGACCACTGGTCTGACCCAGCGTGGTCATTCTTATGTAAGATATAACAGAAACAGTTCAAAACAATCATCAGGTGCCCAAAATAAAGCCCATCACCACAACACAAACATTTCTATTTAGCTCTAGCATCTTCTATTCAACCACAGCGCTTCTTGCATCCCAGTCTCTTCTCACAGCCGCTCCTCCTAGTTGAAACTTATTGACCTTATTGAGGTTGCAGGAAAAAAACATCCTGATGTGTAGAAAGAATAGTAAATATGGCAGGTGACCAGCTTGGCTTAACAGTGAAATCCTTGCTGATCTTAAACGCAAAAAAGAAGCTTACAAGAAGTGGAAGATTGGACAAATGACCAGGGAGGAGTATAAAAATATTGCTCAGGCATGCAGGAGTGAAATCAGGAAGGCCAAATCACACTTGGAGTTGCAGCTAGCAAGAGATGTTAAGAGTAACAAGAAGGGTTTCTTCAGGTATGTTAGCAACAAGAAGAAAGTCAAGGAAAGTGTGGGCCCCTTACTGAATGAGGGAGGCAACCTAGTGACAGAGGATGTGGAAAAAGCTAATGTACTCAATGCTTTTTTTGCCTGTGTCTTCACAAACAAGGTCAGCTCCCAGACTGCTGCCTGGGCAGCACAGTATGGGGAGGAAGTGACCAACCCTCTGTGGAGAAAGAAGTGATTCGGGACTACTTAGAAAAACTGGACGAGCACAAGTCCATGGGGCCGGATGCACTGCATCCGAGGGTGCTAAAGGAGTTGGCGGATGTGATTGCAGAGCCATTGGCCATTATCTTTGAAAACGCATGGCGATCGGGGGAGGACCCAGATGACTGGAAAAAGGCTAATGTAGTGCCCATCTTTTTAAAAGGGAAGAAGGAGGATCCAGGGAACTACAGGCCAGTCAGCCTCACTTCAGTCCCTGGAAAAATCATGGAGTAGGTCCTCAAGGAATCAATTCTGAAGCACTTAGAGGAGAGGAAAATGATCAGGAACAGTCAGCATGGATTCACCAAGGGCAAGTCATGCCTGACTAACCTATTTGCCTTCTATGAGGAGATAACTGGCTCTGTGGATGAGGGGAAAGCAGTGGATGTATTATTCCTTGACTTTAGCAAAGCTTTTGATACGGTCTCCCACAGTATTCTTGCCGCCAAGTTAAAGAAGTATGGGCTGGATGAATGGACTATAAGGTGGATAGAAAGCTGGCTAGATCGTCGGGCTCAACGGGTAGTGATCAATGGCTCCATGTCTAGTTGGCAACCGGTTTCAAGCGGAGTGCCCCAGTGGCGTAGCCAGCTTTTAAGAGGGGGGGGAGCAAACCTAAAAAAGGCGCCCCCCTTGGCTCCTCCTCTGGCCACGCCCCCCGGCTCCTCCTCCGGCCGCTCCACCCCCGCCCCTTAGCTGGCTCCTTCAGCCGCACCGCCCCTCCCCCCCCATGGCTCCTCCGGCTGCAGCTGCCCGGCCACCATGCTGTGCCCTCCCTCTCCTCCGGCTGCGGCTGCCGGGCTGCTGCCAGCCTGCACCCCCCCCCCCCGCCCCCCCAGCCACGGCTGCCGGCCCCCCGCCCGCCCCCGCCCCCCCCCCTCCGGCCGCGCCCCCCCTCGCTCCTCCGGCCGCTTTTGCAAAGGCGCCGCTTTTGCAAAGTGTGCTGAGGGGAAGCGGCTGCTTCCTCTGCACCCCACTAGCTACGCTACTGGAGTGCCCCAAGGGTCGGTCCTGGGGCCAGTTTTGTTCAATATCTTCATTAATGATCTGGAGGATGGCATGGACTGCACTCTCAACAAGTTTGCAGATGACACTAAACTGGGAGTAGTGGTAGATATGCTGGAGGGTAGGGATAGGATACAGAGGGACCTAGACAAATTAGAGGATTGGGCCAAAAGAAACCTGATGAGGTTCAACAAGGACAAGTGCAGAGTCCTGCACTTAGGATGGAAGAATCCCATTCACTGTTACAGACTAGGGACCGAATGGCTAGGAAGCAGTTCTGCAGAAAAGGACCTAGGGGTCACAGTGGACGAGAAGCTGGATATGAGTCAACAGTGTGCCCTTGTTGCCAAGAAGGCTAATGGCATTTTGGGCTGTATAAGTAGGGGCATTGCCAGCAGATCGAGGGACGTGATCATTCCCCTCTATTCGACATTGGTGAGGCCTCATCTGGAGTACTGTGTCCAGGTTTAGGCCCCACACTACAAGGATGTGGAAAAATTGGAAAGAGTCCAGCGGAGGGCAACAAAAATGATTAGGGGGCTGGAACACATGACTTATGAGGAGAGGCTGAGGGAACTGGGATTGTTTAGTCTGCAGAGGTGAAGAATGAGGGGGGATTTGATAGCTACTTTCAACTACCTGAAAGGGGGTTCCAAAGAGGATGGATCTAGACTGTTCTCAGTGGTACCAGGTGACAGAACAAGGAGTAATGGTCTCAAGTTGCAGTGGGGGAGGTTTAGGTTGGATATTAGGAAAAACTTTTTCACTAGAAGGGTGGTGAAGCACTGGAATGGGTTACCTAGGGAGGTGGTGGAATCTCCTTCCTTAGAGGTTTTTAAGGTCAGGCTTGACAAAGCCCTGGCTGGGATGATTTAGTTGGGAATTGATCCTGCTTTGAGCAGGGGGGTGGACTAGATGACCTCCCGAGGTCCCTTCCAACCCTGATATTCTATGATTCTATGAAACTCAGCCCTCCAGCTCTGACCATCAGGGCCAAACTCAGTCAGGGTTTCTCTCAGGACCCTCCTCCTCACTGGGTTCTGGCATCCAAATTACCCTGATGTCAAACAAAGTCCTTCCTGCAGCAGCTTCACTCCCTGCAATTTCTGGAGCTTGCACTCTTTGCAGCTTCCTGCTGCTCTTTATAGGGAATCACCTACTCCAACCCAGGTGTAATCAGAGTTGTCTAGCACCAGGCCCTCCAGCTTTTCAAAGGCAAGCCAGCCTGTAGCAGTCTTCTGGTTTTGTTTTGTTTTGTTTTGTTTTCTTGGATGGCTCCCATCAAAGTACTGATTTATCTGGTAAGTTTTGATGAGACCATAGCCACTGGAGGAATAGGCCAGTTGTGCAAATCAGAACTCAGTGGTACTAATCAGAATCTCGCCATATGACTGAATGTCAGACACATTGGTCCATATTCATCCTGCCTGTAATTCCAGTGAAGTCAACCCTATCACAGCTACAAACAGTACATTCATTCCTTCTCTGGCATATGAAGGATGATTTTACACATCTAAAAGGTCACAGCTGCACCCTTTAATCAGTTCAAAACAGGTGACACTTCTTCATAGATTATGTAAAAAATGCAATCAGAATTCTCCTATGTGGAGACACTGCACAAGAGAAGTTTCAGCCTGAAACAAAATTCTTCCAACTAAGTTATAAACTCCTGAAAATGGGGGTTTATAATGGGACTGCTGATAGCCCCTTAACAATAGCCGTGTGAATGGAGCTGCTACAATTAATGATACTTCAGGAAGATTTATGGTCCTTAGACAGGGATAAAACAGAAATATCATTTCTCCTCTTTGCCTCCCATCATTTTATCCTCTATGAAATTTTATGTGAAATAAGTCAAATGAAAAATGTAAGCTCTTAATCTTTTCCAAGAGTCCTGTCTCTCACTTGATGAACACTTTTGTAGAATAAATTAGGGGTTTTTATTTCTCATGTATGTACCGCTTTGTATTTGAAAAAGCAAAGCAAAGAACAGTGTCAGGCTGGCAAAGTGACTCCAGATGATTGTGGTGGAGGAACTAGAAAGTAGCACCTGAAAGTGGAATTTCATTGTTGTGCCACCCCAATGCCAATGATCCTGATTTGGCAATAACTCAGTGTAAATGGCTGGGGAGGGTAGAAAAGGGAATGGATGTCGTTCTGCTAGCATATAAAGAGCTGGACAATATAGTACTGTATTTTAGGGCTTCTGCTAAGAACAGTGTGCAGTGATGTGTCTGTCCACAACAACAATAGCTAAGTGGCCAGTCAGGGAAACTAAAAGAGACGACTTGATTATAGTGTATTAGTACCTTTGCAGGAAGAAAATATGAGTTACTAAAAGGCTCTTTAATCTAGTGGAGAAAGGCATAATAAGAACCAATGGCGGGAAGCTGAAGCCAGACAAATTCACATTAGAAATAGGCACACATTTTTAACAGGGAGGGTTTTTACCCACTGGAACAAACTCCTGAAGGAAGTGGTGGATTCTCTATTTCATAGATTCTAAGGTCAGAAGGGACCATTGTGATCACCTAGTCTGACCTCCTGCTTAACACAGGCCAGAGAACTTCCTTACAATAATTCCTACAGCAGATCTTCTAGAAAAAAAACATCCTATCTTGATTTAAAAACGGTCAGTGATGGAGAATCCACCACAACCTTTTGTAAATGGTTTCAGTGGTTAATTACTCTCATCGTTACAAACGTATGCCTTGTTTCCAGTCTGAATCTGTCTAGTTTGAACTTCCAGCCATTGAATCATGATGTCTTCAAATCAAGGCTGGATGCCTTTTCAGAAGATATGCTTTCTCAAAACACAAGTTGTACTGTAGTCAGACACAAGTTATTGAGCTGAATACAGGAGTATCTGGGGGAAATGTAATGGCCTGTGATATACAGGAAGGCAGACTAGATGATATAATGGTCCCTTCAGGCCTTAAACTCTATGAATCTATGAAGTATGTTAATAAAATGCAGTAATAAAAGATGGAGGGTTGTGCAGAGGCTAACGTGGGGGGGGGGCGGGAGTCGAGAATTTTTGGTTTATGTTTCTGAGTTGCTGTGAGTGATCTTGGGTAAGTCACTTAGCCTCTGTGTGCCTCAATATTTATCTAATTCACATGGTGCCTTGTGACTTATTTAAAAAAAAAAGCCAGTGTTTTATATTGTATCTATTTCAGGAGTTTGTACTGCTACCCGCCACGTCACATCTGAGCAGCTTCCACATGAAGCAGAATGGCAATTGTAAAGTCAGTCGTGAATTTCATGTGGTGTCTGGCTCTTTTCCTTATTGTAAGCTGTAGTGTTTTGCACCATTACAGTAGATACAATTGTACTTTCTTTAAATAAGGGCTGAGGCTACATTAGCTAATATAGAGTCCTGAAATTGTTGGTTGAATCTTTCGTCCTTTAAAATTGCTCGGATCCAGCAGGAACAAAGAGGCCTTTTTACAGGAACACAGTGTTTTCAAAGGAATTCACTCCACAAAGCAGGAAATTCCCTCGTGGAAAGAAACTATTTTAAAGGGCCGGCACTGTGTTATGGCTATTATTGGTGCTCTTCCTACCAAGCACCATAAAATCATTCGCGGCACTAGGCAGAAGTGGGGGTGAAAGCATAGAACAGCTTGCACAGGAACAGAATGAAAATGCAGCCACGGAAAAGAGAAGAATTGAAATCCAAAAGAAATGCAATTGTCAGTTAATATTCTGGCAGGCTGCAGCAAGGAGTGAAGATAAGAGGAGGGGGGAGGGGAAGGGTGAGTGAGGATTTTTGTTAATCACAGGCTAAAGGAAGAAGGAAAGCTTTAAAATGAGCTTTAAAAAAGCAAAAGTGACCTAGCAGCCTGAAGGGGAGAATTCCAGATCAGCACAAATGTAGGATAAAATGTCTGCGGGAGGTAGAATATAGGGAGACACCTTGTGGTCTGAACTTTCCGATTAACATCTCATGGTGGGGGTCTCTTCTCAGCTCTGTCTGTATGACATTTGGAAAGTCACAATTCCTCCAGTCTGCAATGTACAGTGGGGATATTAATATGTACCCACCTTTGAGCATCAAGCATAAAACGTATCCCCTTTGCAAAGCACTAGCTTGTCATCTGAAAGGCCCTACTTAAGTACAAAATATGATCACTACTAAAATCTATTTTTAATTTCTGCTAATTGCAACATAAGAAGGAATGGTCCTTAGCACGGAGCTTGGTTTTTCATGTGGATTGCTGATTAAATGTTGACATGCTAGAAAAAAAATCAATATGAATAGTGGTTACTTTCCACTGCTTGAGATCTTTCCAACTGAACACTTTGATTTAAAAATACTAAAACTCACTAGAACACATTGCAGACTAATCACTTCCCAAACACATTTGTAATCAACCTTACCCTCTCCCGCTCCTCCCCCCACTTCCATGAAATCATTTTAGATCAATAAACCCTTAAGAGCTCAGTTCAGCTCTCAGTTACAGCAGAATAAATAAAGACCAATCCCACTAACTTAACAGGCATTCATTCTGGTGTGTCACTGGGTGCGAACAGACCTTAACTGGCACTTAAGTGGTTCATAGTCCTTGGGTTGACCCTCTGCATGCTGGTGAATTTCAGTCTTTGAGAGCAGAATTTGACCTGTTATGTTTTACCTGCATGAACTTAATTTAAAACCCAAACGGATTTGTTTTGTTTGGGAGGATGGGGAGGGCACTGGCATGGAAGGGGGGAAAATTTGCTAAACATGCTTGCTCTACGCCACTACACTCCATACCAACTTTCAGCCCGCCGTGATTTATTTATTTTTTTTTAAACAACCAAAGTTACAAAAAACCTTCCGAGAACTGGGCTTTATGAGGGTCACGCCTACACAGCTGTAACAGCCACTTCACAAATGGGCCGCTGCTTATGAACCACAAGAATAATATGGCTAAATGTGCCGACTTTTGCAGTTTTCTCCTCTTTTGTTGAAACTAATGAGTCACGATTAGAGTAATGCTTTTCTGTGACTCCAAAACCATTTTGCTTAATGAGGTACTAAGTCTTTATAATTAGGCCCAGAAGGGAACTGGGATGTGGCCCCTTAAGAGCAATAATTATTTAGGTTATTTATGGTAATAAAAAATTGAAAATAGGAATTCTTCCTCAGAATGTGACTATTTATTCTTTTACATATTGCCTAAGAGGCAATTACCCTATTAAGGCTAAAGACATTAATTGAAATGTAAATTAAATGTAAATCGACTAATTAAATTGATATGTAATGAACTTGTCATGCAGGCCTCTGAGATCAGATGCATTCTGCTCATAAACAAGTGTTACAGAAGCACAATTGCCCCACTAGAGGTAAGGTTTTTGAAGTGCTGCCTTTATGTACCCACTATACTCAAGGCTTTGGACTGCATATTAGAGGCTGAAGAGCGATTGTAAAAAAAAATGACATTGTGAGTTTCCAGATTTATTCTCTCTCAATTACGCCCAAGATCAATTTGGTTCCACCACAAGAGAGTTTTCCTAAATGAGAGTGCCCCACACTGCAGCTGGATTCTGGTTTCCTCTTGCGGACTGGGCTCTTTCTGCCTCTTACGTGAACACCAGAGGTTGCGGAGCGTCCCATAAAAATCCATATGACCACTACCCTATCCTCCTTCAAGTCTCTCCTTACATCTCAGCTCTGCCATCATGTTTATAAGCTGCTCTCCAACAGCTAGGCAGCTGGTGCTCTGTGTCCGCTGCTTCTTACACTTATAATGGTCTCACGGTTACCGTTCCCTATGAGTTTGTTGCATCCATTTCTCTCCCATCTCATATGAAGATTGTAAGCTCTTTGGGGGCAGGAGCCATCTTTCTGTTGGGTGTGTACAGTGTCTAGCTCCAGGGGTGCCTTGCAGTGTGATGCAATACAAATAATAATAAAAAAAGATTCTGCAATCAGAATGGTGCTGGCAATTGCGTTCATGATGCACAAGGCAGAAGAGAGTCTGGTTAGCATTGGCGGTGGGAGAATGAGCTGGAGTAACATCTTGCTTTTCTCAGTAAAGAGAGCATGCAAGGGTGAAGGCACACAGGTTAACCGGTCCAAGGGCGGCCTTTGATATGGTGAGGTAGCAGAACTCCATGAATAGAAATGTAAAGGACAACCTCAGCTCTCCTTCATTTACTTATTTATTTTGTGACCTGGGGGCTAATGCATCTCAAACAAATACATGTCCTTGTGAGAACATAAGAGTGGCCATAATGGATCAGACCAAAGGTCCATCTAGCCCAGTATCCTGTCTTCCGACAGTGGCCAATGCCAGGTGCCCCAGAGGGGTTGAACAGCACAGGTAATCATCAAATGATCCATCCCCTGTTGCCCTTTCCCAGCTTCTGAGAAACAGAGGCTAGGGACACCATCCCTGCCCATTAATGGACCTATCCTCCATGAACTTTTCTAGTTCTTTTTGGAATCCTGTTATAGTCTTGTATAATAGAAACCTACTTCCACAAATAGCAGCTGATCCCCTAACATTGGTGTAAATAGAAACCACTCATCCCGCTGGGTGCGGGAAAGCAGATAAAGAGGGGTCTAGACATGGCAGAACCAAGGTGTGGCTTAGAATTTGGGAAATTTTTGCCAATAGCTGTCCCCAGAACTCACCCAGCTGTAGCCACACCTTGACATTTAAGCATAATTGTTTTGCACTGACTAACTCTTTCTTTCCATGCATAATTTACTCCACCCTGGTGTCCTTTGTGGGTAGGGGTATTTAATAAACATGTCGACTATGGTTTCTTTTAAACTTTAATACAGCATCTTGACTCATACTATTGAAAAACACTCCAGTCTGAAGTTTACAGAGCAATTAAAGACCCTCCTGGGGCCCCCGCTACACAGAGAGTGTCAGTGTATGTAGATTAGAAATTGTGAAGATTCTCCCTCCGGCTGAAGAGTTCCCAGACAAATTCCAGAGATCATCAAGTAGTCATATTTCAGTGGGCTTTGTGTCGTACACAACATACCAGTGTAATTAAACTACAATGCGCCTCATCTAATAAACTTTTGGATCTGGCTATGCTTCTATTAATTTCTTTTAATTAGCTACTATCAAGAAATAAAATGAACATCAGTCTAAAGCTGCATCTTTGCTGCTGGAAAACATGTGCTCTGGGAAGAGCTTTCTGTTCTAATCTGGGTTGTTGTACCCCACGTGGAGCCATGGTCTAGGAGGACTTCACAACGGCGAAAAAACCTGACAAAGTGAAGAGCCGCTCTTTAATTCCTACTGCCTGGGTGAGGGGGTGTCGTTGATGGATGTATATTACCATCTTATGGAAAAGACCAGCTGACGAGGTGGGTTTCACATTTAGAATGGACGTGGAAAGCTTTGATCCCTCTGACTAGGAACCTCTAATTTTATGCGTCTTGTCATTGATTGTTCCATTGACATCCACGAGCTGCAGAGGAAAAAACATTCCCTGAGGTAACTCAGTCTGTGCCATTTAGGGTTTGGGGCTCAATCCTGCAAGCTTCTGTCTTTCTCTGGTACTTATGAAGCCTCCATCACCACACTGTCTGAGCACCTCACACTCTTCACAACACCCCGTGAAGCATTATTATCCCATTTTATAGAAGAGGCATAGAGACACTAAGGCCTGATCTACACAGTGGGGGGGGGAGGGGGGATTGACCTAAGATACGCAACTTGAGCTACGAGAATAGCGTAGCTGAAGTCGACGTATCTTTGGTCGACTTACCTCACATCCTCACAGCGCGGGGTTGACTGCCGCCATGCCCCCATAAACGCTGCTTCCGCCTCTCGCCGCGGTGGAGTACAGGAGTCGACGGCAGAGTGATCAGGGATCGATTTATCGTGTCTCTACACTAGACGTGATAAATCGATCCCCGATAGATCGATCACTACCCGCCAATCCGGCGGGTAGTGTAGACTTACCCTAAGAGACAGATTTTGAAAGGTATTTAGGTGCCTAAAGATTTTCAAAAGGATCTAGTGCCTCACTGCCAATGGGAGTTAGGTGCTTTTGAAAATCCTACTCAGCACCCATCTGCATCTGTTGACACCTAAATACACTTAACATTCAGGTCCTAAGTGACTTGTCCAGGGTTATACAGGGAGTTTGTGGCAGAGGAGTGAATGGAAAGCAGGTTTTTCAAGTCCCAGCACTCTAACCCACTAGCCCATCCTTGTTCACTGAGCTTGCGTTTAAGCATGTGACTTCAATGGATACTTACATGATTAAGTGCTTTGCTGTATCAGGATAGAGTGTTCAGCACCATGCAGGATTGAACCCTTGAAGATCAAGACCACAACCCAGAGTCGATATTTTGTGGAAGCCAGTGTGGCGATGAGCATACCAGGACTATGTATTCACAGCAGCTAGTATTTCTTAGCAGATGGGAGGCTGCACGTCGTACCACGTTGAGTAGATACAGCCAATTACTTGACTACACTCTCAGTTCAATGTTAAAATTATTCACGAGACCAAATAGCCAACCTTAGTCAGGTTATTAGCCAAAAATAGGTCAGTACACAAAAAGGGAGAAGCAATATCAGGAAGCAATCTCGCAGTGTTCACCTTACATAGAAGGTCTGCTTCAAAAACATGCTTCTAAGACTACTCGTATTTATAGCACACTTGATTCCAAGTTAGAGAGCACTCTACAATCATCCGCCAGTCTGTACCTGTTTTGCTGTACCATCCTGTACCTTTCCTTATATTATTTTGAATACCACATTCCAGGTGTCAGGGGGATGTGAAGGCACCCCTCACTTTACCAGGACATACTATTAATATATCTAGTCTCTGACAGGCTTTGTTTTTGCTTCTGCAAAAAACCAAGTTCAACTGTTGCCAAGTGTCATGGGACACCCTTCTGCCATGTACATTGGCCAAACTGGATAGTCTCTATGCAAAAGAATAAATGGACACAAATCAGACGTCAAGAATTGTAACATTCAAAAACCAGTAGGAGAACACTTCAATCTCCCTGGACACTCAATAACAGACTTAAAAGTGGCAATTTTTCAACAAAAAAACTTCAAAAACAGACTTCAATGAGAAACTGCAAACTGGACACCATCAAATTAGGCCCAAATAAAGACTGGGAGTGGCTGGGTCACTACAAGAAGTAATTTTCCCTCTGCTGATACTCACACCTTTTTGTCAACTGTTGGGAGTGGGCAACATCCACCTTGATTGCATTGGCCTCGTTAGCACTACAAAGGTAATTTCCCCTCTGTTGATATTCACCCCTTCTTGTCAACTGTTGAGAATAGGCCACTTCCACCTTAATTGAATTGGCTCATTAGCACTGACCCCCCCACTTGGTAAGGCAACTCCCATCTTTTCATGTGCTGTAATATATATACACCATGCATCTGATGAAGTAGGTTTTAGCCCACGAAAGCTTATGCCCAAATAAATGTGTTAGTCTCTAAGGTGCCACAAGAACTCCTAGTTGTTTTTGCTGATACAGACTAACATGGCTACCACTCTGAAACCTGTCACCATAATACAGTTCACCCTTATATGAATTAGCATAACTACATAACATTAATATGTAATTAATAAATATAATATAATATACAAAGCAATGCAATGTTTTATACGCACAACATACAGGTTGGCTAACCAGCCGCTGGATCTTTTTTTAATGTACCTGCTGCCATTCCTATGTATGTTGTGTTACAATCGTCAAGCTTGCAGGTCACAAAAGTGCACGTTACCGTGGCCAGGTCCATATCTATCACTTGACCTCTCTGTGCCTCACTCTGCCTGCCTGAAAATTAGGAATAATATTCGCCTACTTATCTAGCTGTAGACGAGACCTGTCGTGAGAGCTAAGTAATTACGGATTGCACAGAGTGTCCAGCATACAGACTGAGATTTACAAAGCTGCAGATGGGCTCTGAATGCTGAATTCCTACCAACATGAATGGGAAAGGGGCCTCCAAAGCAGCTGGGCAGCTTTGAAAATCTCAGCTGTAAGGTGCTAAATGAGTGCTGAGCATTAATGATTTATTAACAGCATTAAGGATAATGTACTTCATTTCCATGCTGTTCACGTGGGCCAGACTTAGAGGAGCGGCTGTTCTCAGTCACTGAAAAACAGACCTGTGGTTTAAGCCGTACAAGCTGGTGTACACGCACACATGCTGTCTCTCTCTCACACATACACAAACACACACGGTCCCACGCACACGCATAAATGCCAATGATATTTCTTAAAAAAAAAAACAAAGCGAGCCACCTTCTTTTCCTAGTACAACATCCAAGCTAGCTCCGAGGAAACTAGCTTTACATTGGTGTAATTGGGAGCAGAATTTGTACTTTCTTCTTAACTCCACTTCAACAGTAGTTCTACCTACCGCGGCAATTTTGCATCCTCTTCCTTCTCTGTTTTCTTCCCTTCTTTACAGACGCAACGCTTGTCTCACTTGCTCCGCCGAGCCCCTGGGTGGCAAAATTTGACTCCGTATGTTTAGTACTGATGATCGAAGCCCAAGCTCTATCAGGGCCGGCTCTAGGTTTTTTGCCACCCCAAGAAAAGAAAATTTTGGCTGCCCCCTGTCCCAGCCCTGGGCTCCTCACCGCACCCACCCACACCCCCTGCTGCCCCAGCTCTGGGCTCCCTCATTCCCCCCCACACACACCTCCTGCCGCCCCAGCCCTGGGCTCTCTTCCCTCCTCCCCCACCTGCACCTTCCTTCCGCCGCAGCCCTGGGTCACTGGTAACTCGCTCCCACAGCAGGTCATTCAGCATGAATTTTAGATGTTCACAGAACACAGACAGGATTGGTTCCCATCTGGTTACAGAACTGCAGTAAAGTGGAACAATTTTCAGCTTGTGTGATTGGAGGATATCTGGATGCATATTATAAGACTGTCCTACATAAATGAGGAAAAGTTGAGGTGCCTTTATTATTCTTTTCTTCCACTCTTTCTTTCTATGGGGAATTTGCCAATGCAATATCACTGTCTTCCTTTTAAACAAACAAACAAACAAACAAACAAACAAACAAACAAAAAGGCAATGGCTGTTGAAAATAGCAATTCCAGTCCTAATAACCACTGGGAAGCATTTCTTGCTCAATTTTATCCTACTTTTTCTACAGCAAGTTACAGTGGATCAGTATATTTGATTTGGAAGAAATGAAGTAACAGCCGCCCAAACTGAGCTTGAGCACTCCTGAATTTTGAGGTGTTCAAATCTGGAAGGCAGGTGCTGGGGCGGGGGGGAGGGGTAGGGGGCTGTGACTCCGCGGGGGAGCATGGCAGCATGTATGCAGCAGTGTGTCTGGCGCTGCGTGGAGCCAGGCATGCTGGTCTGAGTGGCACGGTAAG